>NW_020454538.1:2194701-2568264 GCF_003342845.1 Nothoprocta perdicaria | reverse complement strand
TTTCCTTTCCTTTCCTTTCCTTTCCTTTCCTTTCCTTTCCTTTCCTTTCCTTTCCTTTCCTTTCCTTTCCTTTCCTTTCCTTTCCTTTCCTTTCCAACCCAACCTCTAAAGAACAATCAGAACTTGAAATATAGAATAAGGGATGAAAAACCTTGAATTTCTCCTATTTTCTGCTTCTGCTAGACTATAGCAAGTAAATGGTATGCCTGACCTTCAGCTGAGGTACGTGGGCCTTTTGCCAGCCAATAAAATCAAGTTTTACCAATTAGCTTCCAGTAGTGGAGGGTCTGGCTAGAAATAGTCAACTTTAATCCCAGATAATGCGTGACAACTTTCAGTGCACTCACTCCAAGTGTTTAATGGGTTTCCTATGGCTCTGTAATATCTCCCACGAACATATAAATCATCTCTGCAGTACGGAATAGAAAAGACTTGAAAAATAGCTGACTACAGTAGAATTAGAAGCATCTCATCACCATCTCCTATTTTCAGTAGGAGGTATATGTCCTCCTACCTTTAGCATTCAAATTAGGCTTATTGTTTAGAAATGCCCATGATTTCTATGTTGTTACTTTGTTAGTCAAAATAAGAGAACTCTTCATGACCTGGAATTTATCTTTTTTTTTTTCCCTTAACTTTGTGCATCTGACAAAGATGTTGCAGGATTAGTGAATATTGTAAGCTGATGATGGATGAGCAGATCATTCAAAACACAAAGTGCCTCTTCATGCTGAGGATTTTCATGGGAGTTTTGGGAGGGACATTCCTAAGAAGTTAGTCTGAATTTGACCTCTCTAGATCATAAAATTATAATACAAGCACATATAAAAGGGAAATACTCTGTAATGCTCATTTTAGGTAACAGGCTGGTGAATGGTGAGGATTTCAAGTTTCTTCTGGCTACCCATAAATTTCTGCAAAATCTGTAACATTCTGAGAGATGTTCCAAAGAAACAGATTGGTTTTCTTTCCCCCACAGTCTTATTTTACTTTGAATCCTCAGCATTTTCTTTTCCTAAAACAAGGTATCAAAATATCTTGGATGGAATTCTTCAATGCATACTGCAAGATACCTTGCCAAAAAACATTGACTTCAAACAGTATTTGTTTGGAGTACCTGAGTTTTCCTTCAGCCTCAGGAATTCTGCTTAGTACAACTCCAAAGTATTTTAAAATGAAAAGGAAACATTCAGCTTTATCAGCCATAAGCAGTCATTTTCTTTCAGTCTTTGTACATTTATCTTGGGTAACCAAAAATAAGCATTTCTGGACTTTTCTCAATGCTTGCTATGTGTTTATCTTTTTTTTTCTCTTCTTTACAACATAATCCTCTTTTCTTTCAGACAGGATTGCTTCAGCTAGTGAACTGACCAAAGATAATATATAAGTACGTGACTCCCCTTAGTAACACATACCCTGCCTATTATTAATATTTCTAAAATAATTAGCAGTGAAATATTTCATATTTTGGGAAAAATTTCAATTTTAGACACTAGTATGGACGTCTTAAGGATATAATTTAGCACACTTTGTATTCTCTAGAGTCCATTTTGTAAACATGCAATCTACCAACCCACAAATCCAGAATTTCAACAACCAACTAAAAATGTTTGCCAAAAATGTTTCTACCTAAGAATGGATTTATGTCAAAAATGTGCATTTCTTCAAGAAAAAGGGGAAAGAAATTGAGAAACTGTTCCATTTCAAAGTTTAAAGACAAGAATCTTTCTCAATGATTAAACTCTTTCACTTCAGTGACTAAGTAGGTTTTCTTTTTCTTCTGAAAAAGAGCCAAAGAAAAAGTGATGCTTAATGCTGTCATTCTGTCAGAAAACATACAAAATTAAAATTAAATGCAAAACTGAGAACCAGGCCTCCTCCCCTCCCTTTTCATTATTTCGCATAGTAAAGGTTATCTTCCCAATTGCAAGAGCATTTCTGATGAAAGCTAAGTCCCGAATCGACTGACTTAGCCTCATAAAGAGACATCGTCCCAGAGGGAAGGCTAGAATTTGCTGAGTCCAAACTTTCGTTTTCAGAGGTTTGCCAATTAAGTTATCGCAAATTGGTATTGAGCTTGCAGCTGAGCCTAGGCAAAGCACAATACAGTAAATGGGAGGACAAACTATGGCCTCTGCATCACAGCCTGCCCAGGGCAGGTGGATGGTTTGACCTTTGCAAGAGTTGGGTCTTTTCATTGCCTACTTCTACAGCCTAGAATTAAACACTCGCCTCAGCTAAATAACCTTGACAGAGGCCTTCACATAGCACAGCCTGTTGTCTGCTGCACAGCCACGCACAGAGGCCTAAAAAGGAAACAAGTTTCTATTGTTTTGGATGCTGCCTCCTTCCCCCAAGGTTTTTGGTCTAAGACATACAAAGCTAGGATGAAGGAAAGGGGTTGTTATTATCCTCCTCCCCATCTCCACTTTATGGGTTGAGAACCAGGGCAGAAGGTCCCATGACTTATTCTTGGATGCACACCCAAAATCTGTGCCAGCTATGGTTTTTAACCCAGCTCCTCTTTGTCCTAGGTCAATGTTTTATCAATGAGACCTACTTTCTCCCTCCTTGGCTTTTTTTTTTTTTAAGAAATACACATTTATAGACTGTTCCTGCTCTTTCACTACAGCACATCCCTCTCCTGTCAGCCATTCCTGTGCCCTGCCCAAAAAACACAGCCATTGCTTGTGGGTAGCATCATCCCTCTGAAAACATTGTCCTGATGCTCTGCTAACGTGGAAGGTCCCAAACTATATGGAGGCTCCATTTAAAATGTCACTTAAGTTTACAGCATTTGTATAAAGTAAAATTTCCTATAAAGTAAAAACATTTCTCACAGGGCTGACACTTAAGTCAGCTTTTGGTAGAGCACTTTCTTGGTTGCAGAGAAGCCACTGCTACTCACACAAGCCATTGTTTCTGGAAACTCAAAGATAATTATCCAAGGCACCAAAGAGTAGCTCTGTGAAAAAGTGCTATTTGAGAATGGAATGGATGGATTCTCCTTAGCCAGGATGAGAACAGCACTGGTACAGGCACGAACAACTTGTTCAAACCACTGTGAATAGTAGCAGCACCATTCTCTAGTGAAAACCATCTTTAACAGAGCCAGAAGTAAAGCTAATGTCTCCTTATCCTCTAATAATGAAGACATGAGTGATAGGAGTGCTTTCTGTTCATGCACTCACACTCACTCAGACTCCATGATGATTATAAGGCACTTTCTTATTACTAGAAATTGATAATTTATAATCCCATTCATACAAATCAACAAGCATACTTTTCCCAGATTCTCCAGCAATCTAAGTGAGAAATATTTATTTTTTTTAGATTTTATTATCATATTTATTTTTTTTAGATTAAGGAATGGGATGTCCATATCAGGTGACTGCTCAGAAACTCCTCCTTCCACCTGTGTGGTTTATGATAGTGTGTTTGGAACCAGTACCGTGTGTATCCTTCACAATAGCCACAATGACACCAATGGCTTACAACTTGATTTGGGCTCTGCCATAGAGGCTCTTCTGTGATTGCATCAGGAAACAAGCCCTTCTTTTGTCATTCTTTTTATGCTTATTTTTGTTCTGCATCTGAATGAAAAACAAACTTTCCAATTCCTTTTTTGCACAAACCAAGGGAAACAAAACAAAACAAAACAAAAAGACATGACAGATCATCTGGACCACAAAAACATCCCTAACATGAAATATATCTTGAGCAAACTGGCTTTTAGTGACCAAAAAAAAATATATAAACAAGCAGAAGGAAAGAAGAGTTGGTCTGAAGACTGCATGTCAACTGCGACACTGAGATCCTTCACAGGTAGCGGAGGGAAACAACAGTGCTGTCACTTCCTTCTTGCTCCCTCCCCTGCAATGAGAGGGGGAAGGAGCAGAGGAGGCAGCTTCTCCTCCCTCTATCCACACATAGCTCAGCAGAAGCACTTGCAGAAACCGTACTAGCAAGGACGGGGTCAAGCTCCATAAGCCAAGGATGAAGGTTCAAGCAAACCTTCTGCAGACCCTTAGACTTTCCCTGAAGTGCATTGCTATTAGGGCTTTCATTATTTTGTGTTTATTTATGCAAGGGTGTCTGCAGTTCCTAATAGTTGGGCCACAAGTGGGAGCAGAGATGTTACAAAGGCTGCTGTCCCTAAAGCGTTTCCAACGGCCAGAGCAAGAGAGGGCAGGAAGACGCACCAAAAGTCTCTCCTTACAAAGGATTCCAGATGGTTTTCCAGACTAAAGGGGTTTGAATAAACATTGACCACTTAGAGACTTAACCTCTATTGTGCAAAATGGGGAAGACAGACATGGAAAACACCTCTAAAATCATCCAGGCTCGCTGGCTGCCAGGATAGGATTATCTCTCTTGTCTGATCCATCCAGTCTTAGCATATTTTTTTTTTTTTTTTTACCAAAGAACTTGCACACTCATTTTGGCTCAGCACCAGAAGTCCTTTCAGACATGGGAACTATTTAAAATCATGCTTTATACCTTCAGAGGGGAACCAGCATTGCCATTCAGCCTTGGAGTCCCTTGAAGTCAGGGGCTCTTCTGCAGAGGGAACAATGTTTTATTCACTTTATCCCTCTTTTCTTTGTTTTATGCCCAGGTGAAGACAGGGTCCACTGAACCTAGCTGACTTTTCTATTACTTCACCATTTCCATCTCTTTTCTCTTTCCACTGTTGCTGAGAAATGATCATCACTTCCTCACAGGGAGAGATTAACACTTCACTTTACTAGCAGTTGCCCTGAATTTTTCTTTCTTATATTTCTGTCATTACTCTTCCATGTGTGTTCACAACTCCCAAGGGAAGCTGTGAATAGCTGGGGGTTTTAGGGTTTTTTTTTTTTGTGTGTGTGTGTGTATGTGTGATTGTGTGTGTGTTTTTTCTCACTTTCAGAAATTCCAGGCAGAATTAACACTTTCCCTTCTTTATGTTATTAATTGTCTAGAACTTAGCTCGTATTCTTGGATACTGTAAAGCTCACAGATATGTGTGCTGTATCAGTTCATGGCAGCTGAGTATCACATTCCACCTCTATTCAAAATGTTAAAAAATGTTCAAAATGTTTAAAATATGGTCAAAATGTTAAAAAAACTTGGTGACTCCAAATAAAGTACCAGTGTTCACAAGAACACTCCAGTCCATTCATGATATCAGTGGGATCAATATAGAGAAGCCACATTGATTTAAAATTGATCTAAAACATGAGTTTGGGACTGTCCTGGAAGCATGGAGTAGCACAGTGCTGCTAACAGAGATCAAGTCTTAGGTTAGAGAGAAGCAAGAGAACTGTCTGAAACAGCAAACTGGGCATTGTACACATTGATATAACCTTTGAACATCAGAAGTAAATCAAGCAGCCGTTGCAGCCAACCTAGAAATCTCTAAGGTTACAATAAGTAAATGGGCTTGCAGAAATGTTTCTCTTTTATTAGAGTTTTTGTGGCTACATTTGCACATACATACTGTAAGGTCATTGAGCTCAAGCACAAAAAAAAAAAAAAAAAAACATTTCCTGTCTGTCTGTCACAAAACACATTTCTGACTAGAGTGCAAACCTTCTGATGAACATGTGTTGCCCTTTAGTGAATGTACTGAGGGACGTATAAGACATAAGCAACATGGAAGCCAAGAAACGTGATGGATTAAACACGCTAGATTTTCATCTCTGGTGGCCATAACAACACACGATAGAAAGTGTAATAAGTATGGTGTTTCCGAGAGGATGTGAGGTTATGGATCCAGCAATATCGGTAAACGGAGTCTGCTCTTCAGTTTGACCACATAATAGCTAAACTGCAGTATTTTCCACACTGCTCAGCTAAACAGCTTAAATTGGACCCTCTCTAAGGCTAAAAGGAATCAGTTTCATCCTAAACAATTCCAAGGCCAACCTGACCAAAGTCTTTAACTCATGCCAATGGAAGTCAGAAGCTTTATGGTGTTGGTTATTGTTTAATATCCACCAGTAGAACAAAGTGAGATTGCCTCATTCTCTTTGCTGTCCCTGCTACATAGGTGATCACAGATGACCAGCAGTTAACGGCTACGATTACTCAGAACAAAGGAGCTCTCTTGCTCTGTCCTCTATTATTTATTTATATTTTTTGTGTTTCTCCTCAGCTGAGGAGAACCAGCCCTGCGTTCTTCTCATTACCTGGAAGCAATTAACTCACTGCTCTGTTCCCTTTTCAGGGGCCACACTGCAGACCATATTGCTGACCAGTTCCTGGTATGTTCTTTCATTTGATGAAAGAGGTATTTTAAACAGAAATTTGAACATTTCTGATCTGCCAGGCACCAGCTGAAACTATGTTTGGAGACACTGTCATGAGGAAATCCAGACCAGAGTTCCCCTCTAAGTTCCTCGAGTTCCAGTTCTGAGCCTCAGTTTTCAGCCAGGTAGGTAAAAATCTTTCACATTTTTCAGATGGGGAAACTGTGGTGGAGCAGAGAGTGTAAGAAACTCACCCAAGATCAACAGCATATTTTTTTTTGTGGCAGAGTGAAGAGCAGAGCTTAGATCTCCTGCCACTCAGTGGGGTGCTTTCACCACACCACCTTCCTCCCCCAGACTTCCTTTATAAGCTTGCTAGAAATCTGTTCATAGACTGTACTTCAAACCCAGTGGCACCAGCCATCCCACAGAGAGCAAAACAGTGCCCATGGTAGGTCGCTGTGTTACTAAAATGCAACAAAAGTTTGATGTGTCACACGTGTCTCCTGCTGAGAGAGTACCATCTGACCAGGGACAGTGTCCCACTCCTACTGCCATCCGAGGGATGCTGGAACGCAACTTCAAAGGAAACTTCACAGACTGCACACAGAAACCACTTGCAAACAGTCCTGTCAACCCACCTGGGACCTGATGGATCAGACCACCCACCCCAGTGTAGGCATTAGGCACCATACACATGATTATCTGTAGGGCTGGAATTCATTTCGCCCAGTTTAGATGTCTACAGGGTAGAGCTGGCCGCTCACATAACTTTCAATAGATGATAAAAACAGAAATAGATGATTTTTAGGAAGACACTTGTCTTACCTACTTAAGGTCTACTTTAAGTTAATCAGAATTACCTACTTAAAGGTCTACTTTAAGTTAATCAGAATCATGCCTTGAAATATAAAAGAACAGAAAATATGACTATAGATTCCAGCTCAGATGGAAATATCTATGCTGCATGTACCTACTTTTAATCAAATCAATCTCACTCAGCATGACTGACAAGAATAAATTCAAATATAAGTACAATTCTTTCAAAAACTTTAAAGTGACACTTACTCATCTTTCTTTTATTTTAAATATGTCCTTATGTCTCATATACATATGAAATACAGTGCAATATCATTTGACCAAAGACCAGAGGTGATGCTTAGGATCATGGGAAATGTTTCCATTACAAAAGTTAAGATGAGTAGTTTTCATGCATTGTTATTTATCAAAAGAAAATATTCATGTTATCATGTTCTTCTGGGCACAGTAGGAACAGAAGATAAAGAAAGAGCTTCTTCCTATCTTCCTGGTCTCTTTTTTTCTGGCCAACATTGTACTTAAAACACCCTCTTAGCGGTCGCTGGGGTTATGCTCACAGCCGACTCTGTGGCAACTCTGGGCTTTCTGCTACCACCTCCTCTCTCCTCCTTTGGTGTTTCTGGCACATTTGCTTTCACACACACAATTCCACCAAAACAAGACCCTGACCACAGGTTTCCCTCCAGCTTGCCTCCAGCAAAACACCTCTAGCAATTCCGTTCAGTCTCCAAAGAGCCTTGTGCACAGTTTCTGGTTTGGGAAATGGCTTCTATTACTCCAACTAGGTTATATTTCTCCTGAGTGCAGGACGACTGCACTACCTAGCACTTTAAGGGGTCACGTACAGGTAAAACGAGTAGCAGAGCTTGTCAGTTGGAGCCTTCTCCTGACTGCTCCTGGAACAGACCATGCTTTCCATCCCTTCCTATTTTGCTAGACCTTCACTGTGTGGGCTGAAGTATTATGCTCCGGATATCTGATGCAGGCTAAATGTCTCAAGTCTATTCAAGACAGAGTATTTCAGGAGATTTTGTGCAGAAGGCAAAGGAAAAACACATTCTTTTGCCCACATTTAGCAAGCCGTTCTGTGAGCAGTGAGACAAATGAAATGTGGTTTCACCTCAATGCTTCACCTTCAGCTGTGTTCACCTTCAGCTTCTAACACAATTCTTCCTGCAGCCATCCTGGTTCCCTCTGCTCTGTTGCACCACAGAAGCAAAAAAAAGTCATAATTTGTGCCAAGGTGCATGCTAATAGCCTGGCCACATAATGCTGACTGGTCTGCAGGACATGGACTAACTTTGCAGGCTGCATGAAGTTCAACCAGTTGTCCCCATTTTGGTAATGCCATCTGCATCCCTATCTCTGAAACTCAGCTGCCAATTTTCATAGAATTTGTAGAAATTTCATGTTTTGTAGATCTTCCCCTTTCTCCCAGTTTGGAATTGCTTAGGTGGTTGGGAAAGGGAAGTCAGATGGACAGAGGGATTGACTGCATGATCTTTTTTTATGTAGGTCAAAAATCAATATTCAGCCTTTATTGGTGGTATTACTAAATCTGCTTATACTTATTATTAAGTCTGTACTTTAGCATATACCTAAATATTGATGAGAAATGAACATAAATGAAAGGGCTAACCCAAATCCTATCAGGCTCTTCAACACCTCTGCGGAGCTTTGGATTAGGGCCAGGAAGAGGAACGAGTGCTGGCAGGTACTTTCAATCTGAGATTTATTTTGAAGAAACTACACAATGAATGAGCCCCTGTATTTTTTACTAAAGACATTTTATAGAGGTTTGTGTCTTGGGTACAACTATTCCATACAATTTAAAAATATATATTTTGTCAAACTCTATTAACATAATGAGCTGCATTAAAGCAAGCAGTTGCACATTGTAGGGAAGGTATTGAGGAGTAGAGATCATTTGCACAAATGTGTTTAGAGTAGCTGTAAAGGAAGATCGTAGAGGGCTGTAACAGATTCCACATTTACAGCTTTGCTGGCACCAGCAAGGGGCTATAAGGATATTCTTGACAGTGAGAGAAGAGCTGGTTTCTGGGAGAAATTAGTGTATTACCCTCCAAGATTAATGGCTTCAAGAGGTCTAGCCCAGGTGTTCTTTGCAGGAGATCAATCCGACACAAGAAACACAAGCAGCCTCCAGCAGTCTGTTCCGAACACTCACCTTATAACTTGGGGCAGGGCAAAAGAGCAGCTTTCTTCAGCAACCTGGTAGTCATTTGTGCATGGAAATGCTACACTGAGTGTGACAGATGAAAATAACATGCTGATGGGCTGAGGGAATGTTAGAGAAGAAAACAATTTGTTTCTAGAAATGTTATCTAAAATATGAAATATCTGGTAGCTTAGAAGAGTTAATGGTCACTGGCCAGATCAGAATAGACATTCCCATGAAAGATAAACCCCCAGCTGGCCATCCAACTTGTTCTGTAAGCCATAGAATCACACTATAGAAAACTGCAGCTCTGGATGTATTATTTGGACTGATGAAACACCCACAAGTTAATTCAGAAACTCTTGGACAGTAGAGCTACAATATTAGCCATTCTCCCTCCATCAGCCCTTCTGCTGCCACAAGAAGGAACACACAAGCAGGCCTTTTCATAGGCCCCAAAGTTTCCGAGATACTCAACAAAATGAACAATTCATCCGCTGTCACATGAAGTCCCTGCTCCTTGGTTACTGCACAAACTTCCTGAATACAAGAACATGCATGTAATTACCAGCAGCCCTAAGGTTAGCATAAATCAAAGTGAGGAGTCAGCTGCCAGTGGCACTTCAGATGCAATGCCCATGTCTCAAATGGAACTGAGCTCAAGTATTAATCTCATCCAAGCCCCTGAATGGACCATGGCTTGGCACAAAGCTACATTATGCCACAAACTGCACCTGCTTCTAGAGCTACAGTAGCAGTAGCAAATAGAGATGCCACCTGGCAAGATGGCATTTCCTGAGTCCTACAATGACAAGGCAAAAAAAACAAAAACAAAAAAAAATCCCAACAAACAGATGGTGGCTTCAGAAATGGGAACTATATGGAAGCAACAAAGGGTATTACAACAATGACAAATACACTGTTCTCAGCCCTCTCTAAACTGACACACATATCCTTAGTGGGTGGTAAAGACAGGCCTAAATTCAGGTGCCTTCTCTCCCCAGAGAAAGGCAACTTGTTTTTCAAGTTTGTTGTTCCTCAAACCGTATGAAAAGATTAGAATCACAAAGACTCACTGAGCAGTGTCTGTCCCTGAGCATAAAGACAGCAAAAATTAAAACCCAAGGAGTGACATTGCTATAAACAGGCCATGTGCAAAGGGATGTAAATTTGACTGTGCCCCCAAGTCATGGCTTAGGGGCTTGGGAAGTAGAAACAAATCGACTGAAAGCAATTAGTGCCAAGAAGAATATAAAGTATGCGAATACAAGAAGTGGGGAGGTGATCAAATTTGCAAGAGGAAAATAAAAGTTTGTTTATCTCAACGAATTCATTGCAAAACTTGGAAGTAACAAACTATCAGAGGTGCCTCTGCCCTCGGATACTGATTCTGACAGTGTCTGGCTCCGTTTGCAGCCACCAATTATGGAATAAATGGCCTTGAAGAGAATTACTTCCTGACCCACAATAGCTAGGCCCTGAAACATAAGACTTTGTGTCCTTCCCAAAGCTCTTGTTTATCTGCTCTTTAAAGTGTTGTGACTATAATGCTGGATACTCTTGTAATTTACAGAAATAGCTTATCCTTATAACAAATTACTTACTGAAACAAAACCCTGAAGATTTCACAACAGGTTGAAAATAATAATTGCTTCTCAAGGATCTGAAAGAGCTTTACAAATCACAGACAAGATTCACAGGAGGCACCCAGAGTTCATGCTCATTGAGCTTCCAACACCCCAGTCTCCTTAGACAATGAAGGAGAAGGGTAGGGGAAGAAGATAAGGTGTCTTCCAGGTACCCAAGGAGCAACTGGAAAATCTATTGGATCTCAGAATATTCACAGAAAAGTTAGTGTCTGCTTATGAATGGCAAGATAATCAAAATTATTCCTGGACCACCTTCCTGATGGAAGCCATTGCTTAATCCCTACAGGCCTCTTTGCTCTACAGTCCTATGGAGATTGCCTGCCCCATGAGGTATGCTAGAGACCATACATAATGAATATATTCTCATGTATGAGTTTCCCTTGTCAAAATGAGACAAGGGAATGAGACATTCCTTTAAGAAGGAATAACCATCTACTGATGCTCTCGCTGCCTCTACTCACCACACACAATGTCACCTCACTCACTGTTCACATGACAAACAGTCAATACAGCTTGGGCCAAAGTCTGGCAGAGGTATTTCATACTTGCCTGTGTAGAAGCCCCAATACTGAAACCTTCTTCCAGAAGGGCATCAGAGCTTTCTGAACCACTTTTGTATACACCCTGCCAGGAAAATTTAACATCCTTTCAGAATAATTGCAGTGTGATGAGATCCCTGTGCTGTCAGTAGGTGAATATCTGATCCAGGGTTTAAGTTTCTCTCTAGGCAGGGTTAAACTTCTTTAACCCTCTCTTTAGGGTTAAACTTAAAGACAGTGTTATAACTCCATGGCTTAGGAGGCCCTTCTGTGAGATCTGGGCCAGCAATCTCATGTACACAAAAGAATGAGAGGATCAAGGATATGCAAAAGTAAAAAGATGGGGATGGGAAAGATATATGAAGTGAGAACAGAAATCAAAAAAGAAGCACTTGAAATGATGAAAAATCAATACAAATCATGAAGGGAAAAAAATAATAAAACTTAAAGCCTTGGCACAAGGGCAAATGCAAAATTATCACAGCTCCACAGTCACAATGCCAGATGCAACACAGGAATAGTACAGATCCAGAGCAGAGTTTTCCAGCTCCTATCTATTTCTGGGATAATCAGTACCATGGGGGAAAGGGAAATAAAAACACTATAAAGTTTATCTAGGGGATGGAAACACACCCAACATTTGACGTGAGAAAAGAACATGTGCTATCCGCTAGCGTGGGTATTGCAAGAATGGCCACAGGCCCAGGCCGGGATCGAGGCCTGTTGTATTGAACTGTGTGAGTGCACATGAGGGGGTTGAAGTGAGAATACTCTATCGCCGTCTCTTCTGACAGCATCTGAACTGAAGATATAAAGATTGATGGTTTGGTTTTTATTCTCTGGAATAACTCAAACGAGTGAAAATCCTCCTATAATCCATAAAACAAAATTCAGCAAATACATGTTTTCCCATCTTTGTTTGAGGCGCATTACAGAAGGTAGAAAGCTACAGTTTCAGCTCATTTAAAAAATCTTAGGTGAGCTTAGGTGAAATGGGCCAATTAACTACCCTAAATTTCTAAAACTGGTTGTTCTGTTCCAAAGATGATGGAAGTTAGGAAAAAATCCTTACTACTTCTGCTAGAATAAATGAGTTTTGGGCAAAAACTGTGAAAGGGAAAAATTAGCACTTGTAATCAAAACAACTGAGCCACAGAAGGGAAAAGAGAGAAGGGAAAAGGATAGGAAAGGAAAATCAGGTAGACCAGGATTTCAGGAATAGCTGATGACTCTACGTGCCACATTTCTAAAGACTTCAGCTTAAAGAAGACCAGATTATCCTACATGTGAGATTCAGCCCTAGGAGAAGGCACATGAAATTGGACAGCAAACCTGCAAGTCAGCACAGGTATCAACTCCTGCCTCTACTGGATGATTGAACATAACTAAAATTCACTTCTAACCCCAAAGCTATCCTGAGTATGTGACCTCTCTGAAGAAGGACGTGGTGCCCCTTCTGAGTGGAGCTTCCCACTTAAATTTAGACATCAAGAGCACAAGTGTCACTGCAGCTAGCAAATCCAGCTCCAGTTGCAGTCAGCAGAAAGAAAAACACTCTCTGAGGAGATATTTAGACGAGTATTTTAGGATGAACTGAACTGTGTCCCATCCTCTACTATATTGCCTGCACTGTTTCCATTGCCAATAGCTCAGATGTAGGCACCCCCACTGTAAACATCAACATCTGGCCAGATAAATCCCAGACTGTGTGTCTATACAACGTTTATCTCAGGGAGTCCAGATTCCAGATGGGGCCTCATTATACAACAATAAACCAAACAATATTAGGTAGATATGAGCACGCCGAGGCACTGAATTTACAGGCACAACTATTAAGGGACTCAACTCCTAACTTGCACCACAGCTAGGAAGCCAGCAAGGATCAGGGACCTAAATTCCTCTGTGAATCAAGGTCCAAATTCCTTCCTTACTGCAGATGAAATAGCAATAAACTTTATCCACCTTCCAAGGGCTCCAGCAGACTTGCTGTGGTTTCAGACTCCATGTAACACCCACTGAAACAGATCTGCTGACCTCAGTGGTCCTGAGATACAGCCCACATTTAGGGCATGAGGAGAATTGGTCCTGTGGCCTTTTTCCCTTTTTCCTTCTCCCAAGAACCAGCCTATAATCAGAAACTGGCAAGCCTCAGGAAGTTTGGCGTGCCATCCAAAGAAGTTCATATGAAAACATTAGGGACAGGAGCTGGGTTCCAAATCTACTGGGAGAAAACAGGGTTTCTTAGCATAGTAGGGTAGAATGTAAAGTCAACAATAGGCATTTTGTGGTATTTAATGTTGAGTTCCAACCAGAGCCAAGGAGTGCACACCATCTACAGACATATTTTAGAATGCAACGATTTTTTTTCCCACATACCAGAGTAAAAGAAAGAAATGATGGAAGAAGGCTTTGGGTTGTCACTTATATCTATTCAAATATAGCTGGCCTGTTCACTAATGACAACCTACACTGAGACATTTCCAAAACACAAACCAAACCTTGGAAATCTGAATAATAAAGGGCTTCTGATTCCCCTTCCTCTTCTTTCTTTTCCTCTCAGTTCTTCAGGGTCTCAAAATCAGAAGCAGCAGTGCAAAAATGCAAGGGGAGCTATCTATCCTACCAGGTTCCCTTAAAGTAGTGAATATTCTTCATTTTGTGCAGCAAGCTTTCACTGAGGTCTCCTCACTGTCTGCTGGGAGCTTAGAGCACATACACATCTCCAGTTATAAAGATAACGTATAAATTTGCCTGGGTGTTGGTTGTGTTAGTCAAAAATAGGAAAAACTCATGAGGATAGTAACAGGTAAAGCTAGAAATAATATTCAGCTTACAGGGCATCCAGCACTTCTTTTACAGCTGACCTGACATGTTCAGGGAGAACATAAGTCCTTTTTCAGGTCTGCATTGAAGAAGGACCTGAAAGTCCAATAGCTTGATAGCTTGCCTATATTTTTCCGCCTAAGATAAAATCTTCTCCTTGCATTTTTTTTTTTACATCAGACCATCACCACAGGCATTGTTTCTAAATTCTGAACCATAAAAACTACCTAGGCACTGAAGCCTGGGGCACTGCACTGAGATGAAGGCATGGTTTCTAACCTCTGTTTCCAGGTCTCTCTCCAGTGAATGTCAAAGAGGCAATTCAGCAGTAATCCTAGGAGCCTGACTGTGTGAACTAACCATTAGGTTAGGCTCCTGCTCTTCTTCTGATGCTGTGGTTGGCTAACGAACAGGCTAAATGCCTGTACCTAGGCAGCAGGGTTAAAGACTCCCTTCAAAGTGCATTTCTCAAAGGTTTTACAATTCTTTTATTGCTAGATCCCAGCTGCAGTGGGAGGCAAAAGCAAAAAGTCAGGCAGAAGGGTCTTTGGCAACTGGCTTGGCCTCTACTGATTTCTGATGTGACAATGTCAGAAATTCCACCACTCTGGCTGCTTCCTCTAATTGTATAAGGGAATACATACAGAGAGTGCAGATGCTTGGGCCAGCTTGATAAGATTACATAAATTTTTAAACTGTATCATTCCAGAAAAGAAATCAAAATGCTTGAGTGAAGTCTTCTTCCTCTTACATTCTCTTTCCGAGTTTGAGTTTGAAAAGCAAAAAAATAAGTTCCAGATACTTCTAGTTAGTTCTTTTAAATTACAAGTTAGTGTTCACTACACTAACCAGGAAATGTTACTACGCTCTTCAAGACACTCAGAGCTAACTGAACTACTGAATGCAGAAGGGTTCAGTGAACCAGGGTGAGTTAGCCAAAAAGCTATGGAATGCATGAGCTTCTTAAGCATATTTCATCTTCATCACTACCATTTTAATTCCATTCTTCTTTTTGCTTAAACAATTTATTTTTCAAGATAAAGAAAAGATTTCAAATGCCACTAATTGGGAATTTTCAAACAATTATGGTCTTGCAAAATCTGTCCCTGAACAGCTAAGGATTCGACATAGCTCAGAGATGGCAAAGACCCTCTGTTTGGATCAGGAAAGTCCCTGTAGACCCAAACAAAGTTCTCTGTGGATGCCAAGCCATTTGAAAACAGTAGCAAGCAGATTTCAGCGGGACCAGGATTAACTTCACTGTTTCTTCTTGAGCTTTTCTCCTCTAATTCTTCTTAGCTGTGCACAGTTCTCATGTCCCATGGATATCACCATATTTCTGTAGGGAGTTAAAATGCCAATCAAGCTGCTATTATTAATAGTAATGACACACGTTATTCTGATAGAGAACCAAAAATTTACAAAACATCCTACAACCTGGAAAACAACTTTGCACTTGTAAGGTTAAGACTAAACAATACTGTCTTAGAGGAAACTATTCATTAAATGTGATACATGCATAAAATGTGGCCTTGATTTCCATCACGATCAGGGTAATGGCCATGACTTTAGAAAAACAGATCTTTGGTATGGTATAGAAACACACAAGAGTCCTGACAATTTAATCAGAGGTTTTTCTTTGCACGCTCTGTGCTTCTGTGAGTGTTGCTTTTTCCCTCTGTTTATATTTAGCACACTTAAAAGAACTGCAGAATAAGCTTTATTTATATCCATAAAATAAATACAGCGGGAGTCAAAGGGCTGCTGAAGAAAACTGCACAAGGCTGCAAAGACAGCGGATCTCCTTGAACACTGCAAATTCAAATCCAGAATCAACAAGTTTGATACAGGCAAGCAATGCGCGGGCATGGCATGGATCAATTCCAAGCAAAGAATACAGTGGGACATCTATGCGTTAGGCACAGAGAATAATAAATCATAGCTGTGTTTATATCATTATGGTCATCCCAAAGGAATTCAAGGTTAGAGATTAACGCAGGGGGATAGTTTCACCTTCCTCAGAAAAGAAACCACCTCTTCCTACATTATGTCAAGAGAGAATAACAAAATGACTGGGACCAGAAGTGGAGAAAAATTAGGAACCTGGTTGAAAGTAGGGGAGAACTTGGCATAGAATCATAGAAAATGAGCTGGAAAATGTCTTGGGATTCACGTAACAGCACCTATTGCCCCAAGACAAGATCTAAATCTGTCCTCACAGATACCCATAACAGATTCCATAGCAAATACCTTGCAGTCTTCACTGCCCTTCTACTTTTCCTGATGTCCAAAGTAATCTTTGCTCCTAATTTATGTTCATTGCTTTAGTTTCACATACAGGCAATAAATTCTGAAGGGTGGGCTGTTCCAGACCTCTTTTGTTGTTGTTGTTTTGTTTTGTAGCCATAGGCTAAAGTAAGTATGAGAACTAAAAATCTCTATTTGATATTAAGAGAATTCAGATCTTGGGTCTCAGGCACATAGCTAACAGCTGGGGAACTGGATGGATCTTCTTCCTCTTTATTCTGGCAGAGATTGTTGTGGTAACTTCAAGAAATTCCACCCTTGATTTTATATCATATAAGAAAAGAAGAAATAAAAGGTGACGCAGAAATACAGAGGAATATTGCTAGGCCAGGGAGCAAGGTTGTGAGCAAATATGTCCCATGAAGTGAAGGTGAGGATGGCTGGTGGGAAGAAGAACACTGTGGCCTCCCCTGCAATGCTGAGCATTAAATTGTCCCCAGGGAGGCTAACGAAGGTGACACAGGCTCTTCTCTGGGGTGAGAGCATTCCCTTTTGCAAGGTTTGGAATTTTCCCCTTTCCAGCCCAAAGAGCCTTTCTGCAGCTCTTGCAGAGCCTCTGAAAATGCTGCATGGTTTCAGTGTGGCCCTAGATGAAAAGTGCTGAAGCGAGGGCTGCTCCATTGAGCTCTGCCTGTGGTAACTACCTGGCCAGTTCCAGCAAGTGTCATTTTGATGACATGACTGATTTTATTTTCTTCCTAAGAGTCTGTTACAGAAAGCTAACTTTTTGCTACTGCGTGAGTTTAACTCTCCTGTGAACTCCAAATCCTTGAATTATGATCTCTTCGTACAAGGAGCATATAAACTAACCCATTTTTTTCTTCCCTGCATTTAGCAGTAATTGACTGCTCCAGCAGATGTGTCTCTGGACTGGCAGCTAATCCTCTTAATAATTTCTCACAACTTCATCCACTGACTCCAACAAAGTCTCTGTCTGATATTCGTAATAGGATCTCTGGGACTACGTACTTCAAAGCCTCTGCAAAAACATAGCCATTTAATAAGCTTAAAACCTCCTCCCCACCTGAAAGGAGAGCAAGAGGGATACCTTGGGTCACGACGACAGCCCGTTTATTTTAATTGAGAAAAGAGCTGTGGCTGTACTGCACGAGCGCCCATCACGGCACCGTGTCAGGGGAGGTTTGTAATCACTTTTAACTGGCTTAATGTTCTGAGCAGATTCAGCCTTTGCTCGGGAGAAAGGCATCCAGCCGTGCTGCAGTGAGCTGCAAGCTGCTGGGAACACACCAACTCATCAGTGAGAACCAACACGTTGCTTCAGGGATCTGCTGTGCTCATAATTCATGCGAAAAATACATTATTCATCTGTTTTGGCAATAGACGCCTAGCCTGAACATCAAGGCAAAGGTTCACTTTGTTTCTTCCATCCAAATTTCCCACTCCCTGTCTTGTATTCTGGTTTCTGTCTAATCCCTCACGCTGGAGGCACTGGATGCTCCCGCAGTGTGATAAGACTGTGAGCAGCTACCATTGCCCCGCGGCAAAGATATTGCCCTAGTCAGATGGGTAGGGACTCGCTGGGCTCATACGCTGAAGTCTTCACTTTCAAGAAGCAGTTGCTGAGCCCACAGAGAGTGCAAGTCCCTACTTGATCTCAGTGCACTGCCAAATTGAGAGAAAAAAATCGAAAGAGGAAGCTTTTGGAAAGAAGCGCGTAAAGGCTGGGGCTGGCACTCCACCTCTATTTACACTGCTTCAGTCAATTCATGAGGTACCAAAGATACCTCTGTAGGCTGCTGTTCCCACTCGGTCACCCTGGACCTGAGCTTAAAATGGGCTCCAGCCAGCACCGCCTGCCTGGCTCCTGCCAGACTGCTGATGTCAGCAAGTCGTCATGCATTTCTGTTAGCATCCACGATGCTCTTGAAGCAATGGCAGGACCCTGGGTACACACCACACACAAGTTTTATCTGTTTGTTGTTCCATTTCACTCTTCCTTCAACACCTCCATCCACAAACTGCATAGAGAGCAGGTTTCATCCTGGCACACAGAAGGTGCCTCACTGTCCCGGTGGCTGAAATTTGGGAACTGATGAGCAAATCAGGCCACCAGTCAGCCCTCTTGCCCCCTATATAGTCAATAAAAAGAAGTTTTTAAGATGCTTAAGCTGCTTCCTGCAGCAATAGTTTGAATATGGCCCTTCTTCTGGACTGGATGGAAGACGTCCTCCCTTTGGTGTCTGAAACCTGCAAGAATTTTTTTAACTTCTTAAAAGCAATCTTTCCTTCCTGGCTTGGTGCCTTCATTCCAGTAAGCAGCCTGACAAAACTGCTGCAAACATGAGGCATGTTGGGCTTTGCAGATGCAGGCCCTTTGATCCCTGCGTTCCACCTCCGCCTCTCGTCCTTCCATGCAGCTTTCCTGCCCTCGCCTGGCTCTGAACCACCTCTCCCTCCTCTGCGATGTCCCACACAGGGAACTGAGCTGGAGTGCAGCACTGGAGGGAAACTGCAGCGTTTCCACCTGATTCCCCTGTGCTGGGTGCATGTTTCAGGCTCCGCTCCCTCGCGCTGCCTTTCACCATGGTGTGATATAACACACCAGCCCAAAATGGCAATCTGCACCTTCCACCCCAGCCGTCTGCTTTTCATTTTCTCCTTTAATCACAAGCAGATTTCGACTACCAAGTGTGAAGGTTTAGCAGCCTCAGAGCACCCCGTGGAGGAGGAGATCCAAACTCTATGTACAATTCATTTGTGCCTGCTGATACATCTGAGTTCCTGTTTGAAAAAGGGGATTTGCTGAGTGTTTTGCCCCTATAGAGAAAAAGAAAGAGAGAAGATTTACACTCACAGGAAAGCAGTTAACCAGCATTGCTACAGATGGCCCCCCCCACTCTGCCTCAGGAATACCAAAAAAAAAAAAAAAGGAATGAAAAAAGATAGGCAAATATGGAAGAAAAATGACAGTTGGCACTGATTCATCCAGGTAGGGGAAAGCCCATTCTAGGTCTCCTGCATGTGTACAGCACCGTGCACAGGGACATTAATACCCTTAATCCTGTTCCTGCTGGATAAAATGGGCCAGTACACGCATGCTGCCGAAGGATAAGCAACCTCAGCACCTGGAGATGCACACGGGGGTTTCTCAGGGTAGACCTGTGGTCCCAGGATTGCACTTGCAGGATGCATGTGCATAGCCAGGGCAGCCTTGAAGGGGCAGAGCACTCCTAGCGAGTGACCTGCTCCTAGCAGCTTCCCCAAAGCCTTAGGGAATGATGCAGAACATCCCTAGGAGCCAGGCAGAAACGGTTCCGCAAATAGGACAAAACAGGACAGCAACCTGTTCAGTCCATCAGGTGGGAATAGGCAGAGGTCGACATGGCAGGACAGGTCTGCTCTGAATCAAAAATCATGGCACAACCAGGCCACTGATGAAGCATGGAGCAAACTTCTCAATGCCTGAGGAAGGAACCAGCTTCTTAAAACACATTTTTTTGTGTGTGTGTGTTGAAAAGAAAATAGAAAAGGGGAAAAAAAAATGTTTCTTTCACAGCCATATATTTACATAGCCCCAAATGCTGTTTAACCAGGCATATCCATACACAGCAAAGCAAAATTCCAGTGTAATCCCATGTTTTTGATTACAACACCTTGACAGGCTTGCTTCATATCTGTGAGCACAGGGGGAACAGAGGGGCAGCCTGTGATTTCCAGAATAAAACCCAAACCTGCCAACCCAGTTCTGTCCTAGAGCAACCAAAGTCGTTTGCTACCAGAGCGGAGAGGCCTGGACCAGCTGGAAGCATGGGCAGGAGGATTCTCTTGCAGATGCTCCTCAGGGAAGAATTGGCCAGATGTCCCTTCCCCAGCTCCACCACCACAGGGCAGAGAACACCACCTCATAAGCAGGGTCAGCTTTGACCTGCATTCACATGTCACAGCCAAAAGCTCCCGTTTTTTTATAGAAAACCAAAGGGTGAAAGAAAAAGACTGTTTTTGTTGCTGTTGTTGCTGTGCTGTTGTTTCTTAAGTCTCCAATTTCCCCTTTGGCACCAGTGGGGGGACACTGATGTGGGTACCTTCCACTGCTGTTTCCTCCTCCTCTGAAGTCTTTCTGGGACAGATTTGTGTGAGCAAGAATTTGGGGACTCACTGTTTGCTTCCCAAACCATTCAATTCCCTTAGGAAAACCTTGCAGACAGCTTGTAGACAGCTATAGCTGTTACTACTTGTTTTCTCCCACCGTGCTTGGCAGCTGGCCATACACTAACCTCCTGAATTATGTTTCCCAGCCTATACTGGCAACATCAGCTGTCCCCCACAATCTACTATTAGCTGAAGTTCTCAGCAAGCAGCAAGGTGGAAGAGGCATGATGGGTCTGTAGGTGCACACAGAACACCAGCATTCCCTAGTCTGCAAAATCAGAAGCAGGGGAATCATATTTATTTTCCACAGACTTGCAATTCTGCTGTTCTTTTTTTAAGAGGATCCAGCATGTCTGTTTTTCTTTACTGCCATGAGAGAAGTGACGTGGACACCTGAGTTTTCTGAACCAGGCGGACTCTGGGTGAGCAGCTGTATCCAGGTGTGGGCATGGAAAAGGGAGGATGCCCTGGAGTCCTAAAGAACCAAATGAAGAAAGGTATGAGGAACAGGGTCTATCCTGGGAGACCCAGAGCTTGGAGCAGTGCTCAGTGAATTGGTGCACTGCTTATCTTGACAGGGCATCTAAACCACAAGCTGTTGTCTGCTTGGCTCAGGCATGTCACGGTCCCGGATTTTGCCCTGAATAACTTGTCTTTGCAATGGTCAATTTGACAGCAGCAATAGCCACCTGAGGAGCCACGGACCAATATCTATCGGCAAAGGTCTGAAAAAGAGCTGTGCTCCTTCTGGAGCCACCCCAGTTCCTTCAGAGGGCTGGACGCCCAAAGCCACTTGCTCAAATTACCTTGTTATTGGCCCACTAATCCCAAATTAGATACACAGGAAGCACAGCAATTTTCAAGAGAATCTGTGTCTGCATGTGGGTTCAAAGCCACTTGGGAAAGTCACATCTCTGAACCTGTGCTAGAGCGGGGCCATGGCCCAGCTCAAAGGACAAAGAGCCTTAAGTTCATTTCCCTCTGTGTCTCCCCATGTTCACCACATTGTAAATATTGTGCTTATATCCTGCAGCTATTATGACCTGGGACTTTGTTCCTATATGTAATATTTTCCTTTTCAAGGACAAGCATAATAAGCAGGTTCCTAATGTGTGGTGGAAACGCGAGGGCATAGTCTGTACACAAGATAACAGTCTGCTTGTGTTGAGAGCCGAAGGTGCTAAATCACTCCCTTAGCTCAAGGCTGAGCAACACACAGCAATGTTGAGGTGCTCTGGAGCTGGAAGACTGGCAAAAACAAGGGGCCTACATGGCAGCAGTGCTCACAAATGGCACAGACAAGTCCAAGCTTATCCTGCTCAAAGGACCACCTACAAGCTCCGAACATAGCAGAGACCAGAGCGTGAGCACGATATCTGGGGGTGGTGATGTGGGTGTCAGAGGCCCCTCTGTGGTCACTCAGTAAAGGTGTAATCACCACGTCAGAATGTCATACACCTAAAATAGGAGCTGGCTGGATTTCAGCTGCCAGGTCCTGTTGATTACTGCCAGGCCAGCAACATGCTGGTGCTGCACGCTTTGCCAATCACCATCCTGCATAAAGAAAGGTTAGGTAGCATTTCGGTGGTGAGTTTGTCCTACAGCAGTCATAAGGCTTATGAAACTGGCGTATTGTGAAGGTAAAGGTGACATCAGCACTTGCAGATGTATCCTTGTGAATGGTGAAGCAGAGCAAAATGTAAAGTTTGGAACTCAAATTAGAAATCTCCCAATTCTGATGGACTATCTCAGAAAAAGACAGTTGTAATGAACTTACCAGCCATCAGCACCAAGGCTCCAGAAGAGGCCTGGAGACAGAGGCCAGTGCTGGTGAACACCTTGCTGGCTGGCAGCAACCTTCCTTCAGATGTAATTGGAATGTGAATTCTGCCACTGAGCAAGGCTTGAAATCTCAATGTTTCTCCATGTCCTGCACTGTTATTAAAAATAAACTGAAATGGCTTTCAACAAAGCAGCACTTCTATATACACCAGGAAATAAAAAAATGCATATCTTTTTTCCTTCTTGATAGGATCCCATTGATGCAAAGCCCCAGAAAACTAGAACCATCAGTGCTCTGCAAAGAGATGCCTAAAACCAAGCAAGGCAGGAGTTTCGTTCCCCACTGCCTGAACTATTCTGAATACATCATCTCAGGACCTATTTGCATGCAATGACTCTTGAAGGGAATAAGGTCTTTAACGCAGCCCTGGCAGTGTGGAAAAATCAGGAAGCTTTAATTAAGGGAGCAAAAATAAAACATCGCATTTTCATATTTACTTTCTCTAAGTGCAAAAATGAACTTCATAGGAAATTCATCCCACATTTTTCCAATTTCCAATATTTCAGTATTTGTTTCCTTTAGGACTAAGGACAAAATATTGAAATATCAAAGCATTTTCACAGAATGGAGTGTGCTGAGAAGCAATGTGTTACATGTCATTTTGGTGTGTTTCAGATTGGCACCTGGCTGAGGTGCTTGGAGGTTGCAATGCAAGTGCCTCATGGTCACAGCCTTCTCCATAGACCAGCTTCAGGATAGAGACATCCTATCCCAAAATAGGTCACCAAGTTCCAGGATGCAGCACAGAAGTGAAACAGGGCACAAGACAGTAGTTCATCACGGGACAGGTAGCCCAGCCAATGCTTTAGTCTGTGGAGGAGAGTGGCTCATCAGGTCTCCATTTTATTTGACATAAATGTTGACCACAGCTGAACTTAAAGGTTTTGCTTCAATATCGTTGACTTTGCTTATTTTTTTATAGTAAAATCAAATTGCCTCTGGGACTGGATCAGGATTCACTGGTGCACACAGAGGACCAGACAAGGAGTTCTTCTTCCTCTCCAAAGGGAAAGGAGTTGGAGGGTATGTCAGCAGTGCCTGAACTTGCTGCATTTGCTCCATGCTAGTCCTATCTTCACTGTGGGAGCACCTGGCATAGGGCCATCTCACAGCACTCACTATGGGCTGACACAAATTTATACTATTTGTATGGAAAGATGAAGGCTGGCACTAAATATGCCCTTTTCAGAAAAAAATCCATATTGTCCAATTTGGCACTGAAATTACACTGTAGGACGGTGCCCTCTAAACAGTCCATCTCTTCTCTACATTACCACTTTGAAGCATCAAGGTCTGAGGTTTAGCTCTGGGCAGGAAATCCTCTCCCTGCCATGGATGTAGCCATAAAAGTTGTCCCTCAACTGTTAGAGCTCCTATGTGCAGTTTAAATCTCCAGCGAGGACAGTGGGACCCCTTGCACCTTACTTAAGCCAGCTGAAAACTAGGCGTGCAGTCTGTGGTAGCTGTCTGGGTCCCTTTATAGCATGAGGAGAGATGATGATCAGCAGAGAAGGTTTGTTCCCACGTGCTGCCCTACGCAACCAGGACTGAAGGGAGATGGATCCCACCTCAAGTTCCCAGGAGTTCATCTGCCTAAATATGTTCTTCTTTTGTGATCATTTACCTGCATGCTACCTTCCATAATCTCCTGGATGAGCCTGGAATAGATCTGAATCAGAGAGCAGAGCAGTGAGCTGAACCATCCTCGCCACAGAAATTCACTGGCAGAACTGGTGAAAATCTTGTTCTCAACCAAAAGCTGCGACACAAAATCCCTGTGATACAAGGCCCTTTTAAGTGAGCTGGTCCCAGCATTAAATTTCTCATCACCTGGCAGAAAAGGATGGCCGAATTCAGTGTACATTTTCGTTTTTCAGACGTCTGGCCTAAGAACTACTACTGTACATTCGCTGTGTCTGATAATCTTTTACATACTGTTTTGTGCTCTCTAACCATTGCCTTTCTGGGAATTCAGGTGACTTGTGGCTGTGCAGGAATTTCCTAGCCAAAATTCATTCTTCCAGACATTTTTTGGTATCAAGAAAAATAAGTCCCACATCCCCCCCTCCTTCTACCTTTGAAACCTCAATTTCTCCTGGAGCAAGCACGGATCAGGAGCTGGCCAGGACCACACACAGTTCCTCTAACATCCCTGCCTGCTGAACAAGAGGGGGATGGAAGAGACAACTAGTACATTGTATAGAAAGGAATGAGATGAAATCCAGCCATCAGCAGGAAAGGTTTGGGAAGCCCTTGCTCACATCAAAAAGCTCATGGCAATGAGTGGAGTTATTGACAGAGGAAAGGCAGAAGTCCACGATCCTCATCCTAGAGCCTTGCGCAAGCATTTCTTTAAGGCATGGACCCTGTTCTGGGTAGTGTGTGCAGGCTACTGTGCCCACTGTTTCTCCTCAGATTCATTGCAGATCTCTCCAAGTATCCAAGTCTTAACACTGGGGGACACAGTGGAGAGACTGAGGAGATACAGATCCAGGTGCAAAGGTGAGTTTATCACTGCCAGCTGATCTCCAGCTGGTCTGAGCCTCTTGGAGCTCCTGGTGGGGTGAAAGGCTGTCCCCAGGGCTTAGCTGGAAGGAAATAAGGGTTGCATTCCTATGGGTTTCCTGGCATGCCAAGCGATCACACCCCACTGAGTTAGGATCACATCCTCTCCTTTGCTGTGGACATATTTTCTGAAGGCTTCATTTCCACCATAACTTGCGAGTCAACATGTCACACGCTGTGA
Source organism: Nothoprocta perdicaria (assembly GCF_003342845.1). Taxonomy (NCBI): domain Eukaryota; kingdom Metazoa; phylum Chordata; class Aves; order Tinamiformes; family Tinamidae; genus Nothoprocta; species Nothoprocta perdicaria. Next base: position 2,543,016 of record NW_020454538.1, on the reverse strand, counting down.
AGGTGCTTCTAGCCAACAGCCAGAAATAGAGCATTAAGCAGAGTTTTTCTGAGGGGGGCTTATTTTATTTTTTTTTCCAAGAGGAGGTCTTCACCTGGCTGGTGAACCAGGTGTTGCAGGGTGTTGTTTGCAAATGCAGTTTCTTCCTGGTTCCCACCGCCTTCCATGCAGCTCTTCTGGCAGGCATTTTTTCCACATAGAGAAGAGTCGTACTCTTCACAGTATTTTCAGGATGTAGGAAGATTTCAGTATACATTCTCCATGGCCACAAACAAACTGCATGTTTTGGGTTTAATAAACAAAACACATTATTTATGCCTTTCATAATATCATTTCCACCAAGACATGACACAAATTCTCAGGTTCATACAGTGGAAGCTTTTCCTTAAGTAAAGACTGGAGAAAGATACTTGGGATTATTCATCTGTGGTATAATCTCACCTGATGTCAACTGGGAGATGGCCGCTACCTCCTATGACATTATATTGTTTCAAAACAAATCAGATTTCCCTGGATATCATGGTAGCTACTCAGATTGTTAGAATCAAGACTGCAGGAGCAGTCTTGCCTTACCCCTTACCAGGCCTAAATCCTAGAATTGCTGCAACCTGGTCAATAAGCACCTGCGTGTCAGCAAGTGGACTTGCTGACAGGGCAGATTCAGCTGGTCCCACTGCAGCAAAGCCTGGACATTTAGATGGCAAATCCCATCTGCACAGAGCTTTACCTCTCCTTATCCTTCCCGCATGTAATAAGAACATCCATTCTGCAAAAGGCTGAAGAATGTGCCTATCTTTCCAAACAAGTATGAAGGAAATTATTTCTCATCTTTTTAGCAACAATTAAACGACGCACAACTTATCTAATTTGGGATAGATCCTGTCATTTTGCATCACTGCAAATTCATCCTGTAGCTGCCCAGCAGGGACTGGTGAGGATCTTTGACTCAAATCTCTGCCTTCTCTCTCTTCTTGTATGCAAGGTGCAAGGCTGCAAGGCTAGATGTGAACACAGCCTCTACCTGCGGGTGGGTTCGCTCTCTCTGCAGTCTCAAACCTAAAATAAAAAAAATAAAATAAATTCCCAGCACAGGCACAGAAGCACCAGAACTAATTTTCCGGCAGATGCAAGAGACCGTCAACTAATGTAGGAAATTAAATGTTTAAGGAAATTATAGAACGAAAATATAAACTCTTGAGCAGGAGCCAAAAAATACAAATTCCATCATTTATCAAAAAAACTCCAAAATGAGTCTGAAACGGCACAGAGACAGCTGAATGAAAGGCTATATTCAGGCAGCAGCACTGTTTAGCTTAGTTTTTGGACTTTTTCCCTTTATTGATGCTGTTGGGAGGCCCTCATTCCAAAACCTCTAATGCCGTCGTGTTCTAGGATGCGTTACTAAAAGCAGCCCTTCTCCTGCATATGAAAACATTTGATTATTTGCATGTTCGTTGCCTTTAATACCTCTTTTGTGCCTCTATTTTTGAGTGGGGGGAAGAGGAGGCAGTATTTCAGCAGCAGTCTGATATAAACTTCCTCTAAGCGAGGGAAAAGAAAGAAAAAGTCTTTGCAAGCCTGTGAAATGGAGTCGAGCAGTCGAGAAGGGTTGGTTTTCTTGATTTACTTGAAGGCACCAATGAAGGTGTTTATTCAGGACTTGTGGAGTCCTGCCAAGCCTTAAATAAAGACTCAGCCCTGAAATTTCAGTATTACCCACTGTTCCTCCTGCCATGTGATGAAAAAGGTCCAATCCAATGCACCTCAAGATGTTATAGTGGCACAAATGCTGGCGCTATGCACAGGGACATGAAGGGCTCTCTAAGTTTCTCCTTAACTATCTCCACACCAAATAGGCTGTGGGGATGCACTACTACGTGGGCATTTGGGGTGTCTCTCACCACACCATGACTTTCTATGGTCACCATTGCCTTCTCTCGCTTGGAGGAGAAAGTTCCAGGTGTGCTAGAGGCCCCTGACCAGCTGCAAATACGTTACTAGCATTAGGAAATATTTTTTGCCTCATCATGCTGTGTCCAATTAACCCATGGAACTCACTGCTACAGATTGTCATCGAGACGCGGGATCTGAGCAGATTGTGGCCTGCACCCAGGTTGCTCTGGCAGGTTGGACGATGTTGAAACAGCGCCTGATGTTGGAGGGGATCATGCCCTTCTGCCAAGGCCGAGTTAAAACCCCTGATGAGCTCCTCTCTGCAACTGCAATGGACTAAGAGCTCCTCAACAGTCAGCGGCCTGGGCTCAGGTGAGAAGCAGTAATTCACTTAGCCACAACAATTCAAATGCTCATGATTTTTTTTCCAATAAACAACAAATGTAGCCGGAATCCAAAAGAGAATAATTTGCAGTTATAGTTGACAAGATTAGCTGATCATAATAGTCAATATTAAACAAACAAAAAAAAATAAGGGGTTTGGAAGAGCTCAGAATCCTCAGGGTTTAAGTTAGCAACTGGGGATTAGGAAAAAAATTCCCTGAGATTCACTTATTCCTAATCTTGGTCCATGCCGCCTCTTTTTGTGCCGTGTTGGACACACCAGCATTCAGCGCCAGAGGTCTGGATTTACCCTCCAAAGTGCTCCAAAAGCTCTGAGCAGCCCTGGTTTTCCCCATCTGTCTGATTTGTTCGGTTTATCCACGCTTTTATTGGGAGTTTTTATAATGAGCAAGGAAACTGGTTCAGCTTTGATTTCCCTGGGCCAGCAGCACCACCTGCAGCCCACTCTGACACAGGCCAGCCTACTTCTCCCTGCAGCCTCTTCTATGGGCAGATGCGAGAAAAGAGGGAGACACGAGGAAGTGCAGCATGTTAGGGGGGCAAAGAGAAGGCGACAGTCAGAAGAGCATTTCTGGGACTCCCCAAACCAGTATGCAGTCTATAAGGCTGAGATACTAAGGAAAAGAGTTGTGCTTTGTGCCTTTCAAGGCAAAAAGGCAAAATTTGATGGTAAATACAATGCTAATATCTCATTCCGAGGTAGCACTGTGCTTATTTAGAGCGGAGGGCTCTTCATCAGGGAATATATTATCCTTCATAGTGCTTTCCTGGTGTGACAGGCAGGAAGACGCTTGGGCAAGGTTATGAAAACAGCTGATGGCAGAGCCAGGAGAGGAGCTGCTGGGACCTGTAGCTGTTGCTTTAGATTTCCTGGCCAAGAGCAGGGTGACGTCTGCTTCTTCAGAGGCCAGTGAAGAGGGCCACTGCATTCAGCACCTACAGACACGCACCCAGCTCTGAACACGGGCCCATAGCACAGTCCTCCCTGTACTGTTTGTGCTAGAGACCAAGAATGCTTCAAGGGCTATGCGGCAAACTTAGGACCCACAGCAGAAAACACTATTAACAGGCCACAGCAGAAGAGCAGGATAAATGAAGGGCACTGCAATAGGAAGAAATTCTTTAGATCAAACCAGAGTTTTAACAAAAAAACTGAGATTATACTAGCAAATTGCACATGCCTCATGTTCATGGAGTACAGCAAAAGGATAACAACCTACTCCCTCTGTCTTCAAGGCTAGAAAAAAATTATCCTGATGTCGAGTTGCTTTAACCACAACTACACATCAGCATAACACCCCCCTCAGCTGTGTCTAATGCCGCCTTAATAAGCATAGTTAGTGAGAGTGTGGCATGACTTCCTAGCTCAGCAAAGCAGGCCCGGTTTGGAAAGCCAGGTATATTCAAGCTGAATATATCTCCATCACTGTTCTTTGTGTCTTGAGTAGTTGTCAGTACAATGTATGGCTGCCCTTGCCTGCTTTGGCTGCTCAGAAAGGATTAGAAGCTTCATAGATGTTTTTGGTGCTATCATCAACTTGGCTTGGGGAGGAGTCCGCCACTTCGAGGACTCGGTGTGCTGGGAATGAGCATGAGGTATTAAGATGCATTTCCCAGAATGGGTTGGAAACGTCATGTTCTGGAAAACAGGTTAACCAAAGCACTGAGAAATGTATATAAAAGATGACCCTGCATGGCCTCAGTGCTCGAAGCCACCACAGCAGCTGTGTACATCTGCATCCACACACACACACACACAGGCTGGAGAAAGAGCTGGTTGCACCCCCAAAAAAAAACCACACCACAACAACCACAAAAAAAAAAAAAAAAAAGGAACAAAACATCCTAATCTGTCCTGTCTGTTTTTGCAACAAATCAAGGATTTTCAAAACCAGCAAATCCTTGCTTTTGCAGGAGCCACAGACCAGCAAACTCAGGAGAAGCAAGAGGTTTCCTCTGTGCTTCCTCTTCCTGTTCTCCCCAAAAAGCAGAACCTGCTGTATTGGCAACAGTGGAGTTAGACATCACTGGCAGTTGCTAAACTAAGCTCTCTAGGAGAGAGACTTAGATGCATCTTAGTGACCTAATTGGGATGAAGTCACAGTGCAAGAGCTATCCCAGTCATCCATGGCTTCCTACATGATGCCTGGGCAATGCAACAAAGACCAGGGACCCCGTTCCCAATAGGAATGGATGAAACCTCCTATTTTTGGAGAGGAAAGGCAGCTGTGGGGATGCAGGCTGCTCCTGAGGAGCACTTTGGTTCAATTTTTCCAATGTGTGGACACCATAGTCCACACATTGCACGCATTTTGCATGCCTGAGCATGCAGATGCCACGAGGAGCAGAGGGTGGCCCTGCAGCTGTGCTGCCAAAGCAGGAATTCTGCAAGGAGGGAGTAGAGATTGCCTGGAAGAGGCTGGGACTCAATGAGTCTTTGATCTCATTCTTTCTCTCGCTTTCTCTGAGGAACAAGGGACTGTACAGGAATAAATCAGCATAGTAATAGGGACATTAATTGCAGCCAAAGCTGGAATGGACTACAATTTGCACATTCCTTTTAATTATAAATTCTACAGCCCTGTTTTAAACACACTTGGAACAATTCCTGAGAGCAACTGTTATCTTAAAGATTATCCATCCTTTCAATGGTTTTGAAATTAAGTTTAAAATATAAAGACAGATAACGGGACAGATCCTTATCTCACTATCACAGCATAACCCAGTGTTCCTCCTTTATCAGCATGAAGACATTTAGAGTAACTGAGGTCAGGATATGGCCCTGTGTTTGAAAGTGTTCCCTTTTAACATGGGACAGGAGTACTGTTCTGTTCCCATTTCTCCTTGGCTCAGGAATGCTGCAGTCCCACATAAATGGCATTTCAATGCTTGTGTGCACTGGCCACATTCTTCTCTGGCATGTCTCTAACTGCAGGCTCTATTTATTAGTATATATATATGTGCTTTGCTGCCTTTAGGATGTGCCACTGTGACTGAAGCATTGTAGCTGTCATCTCGGGAGCTACATGAACATGTTGGAGGAGACATATACCATGCAGTCAATGGAAGACTGATCTTTACACTTTGCCTTGACCATAACTAAAGGGACTTTGGAATGAGAGATGGCTGTTGCCTTTGCAACCAGAAAACAAGAATCCAGCTGCACTAGGGTCCCATTTGGGTCCCAGTCACTAAGTGCATTGTAATTATAATGCAGCATGTGCTTTAGCTCTTCCCTTGGCACTTATTTGCTTCACACACCTACAGTCTGCCCAGCATCCTCATGGGAGCCTGTCTCAGGAGAGGATGGTCAACAACCAGAATTACAAAGCTTTATGTTTCTCACAGGACTTTTCAGAACTCTAGGCAGAACTTTTCAGAGTTTCCATCTACTGAGTATTTCAGGAGCTTCCAGTACTCAAAAAGCTGCAACAGCCCCTAGGAAACATTTTAATTAATCACTTTATTGCTTCTTAATCTACTTCTTTCCATGACTTCCTCTTAAACACCCATGAACCCCCTCAGTCAACTCCTTTGCAGCCTGACTCTATAGGGCCCAGTCTGAGGCCTGATCAGCCTGATGTTGTCATCACTAGTGCAACGTCTGAAGATACTCCCTCCCATTTTCTCCTGAATGCCAGCAGAAACGGCCTGTTTGAAGCCTTTCCTTCCCCATTCACACATGATCTTTTCTTCATGGCTTTCTGTATACTTCCCAGACACTTTATATCTTCATCCATGCTGAAATATTTGCCTGGAAAATAAGCAGCTTAGCAAGTTCCCTCATTATAGGCTATACTTCTTTCTGGGGATTTGTTGAGAGGAACTGACTAAATTGGAAGATAATTTAATTGTGGCAAATCCCAGAACTCTTGAAGCATCCTGATTTGGGATACTGCTCTACTTCTAATAAGAAGGCTCAGAGACTAGGCCCGGAGGCACATACGCTTCCCTCTACCCCACATTTAATTTATAGTGTGTTTTCATATAAAGAGCTGTTAAATGGAGTGCTAATCTTCTCCTTTTAGGGGGAGCTGTAATAACTGAGCAGTATGAGAGGATAGAAGCTTGTGCACTTCAATTAGCCAAGCTGTACTTTTCCAGTTGGTCTCCTATGCAAGTCAGGCTAGACAGTGCAGTGCAGTGCAATCTAATGCACTGCTAAGGACAATATATGAAATACATGTTTTCTGTTTGGAAACCTGGTGTATGCATGCATAGACAAATCATTCCTCTTCGGTTTTATGAGATACAAGTATATTCAAAGTCTCACTTTTTTTTTTTTGGCTTAGACCTTCAAAATCACCAGACTCCCACTGTAACTTTGACACTGATTTATAGCAGTGTCATAGAATCATCACGCCAAGGACAGTAAGTTACTCTCCAATCATATATGCTAAAGATCCTGGCAGATGTATATGGAAAGTCCCTCCCGGGTATTCCTGAAGGCACTGCACACACACGGGAAGCCTGAGTAAACTACTTTGGTTCCAGCGTTTTCTCCCTCCTGACCTCCTGAGAATGCAATTGCTCACACCGATTCCCAAACGTCAGTTTGCCCAGTGACATGACAAAGTAGAGCTGAGGTAGAAGAGAAGGGAAGGAGTCTCGCTGCGTTCCCAGGAGTACATGGCAATGGTAAGACAGTTCTTAACAAACATATCACTTTCTGCAACTTCTCCACCCTCTCCCTAAGGGTCTTTAGCTGCCAAGAAGGCTTCCAACCATGATAATGGTGCAGCCTTGGTGTTTTTCTTAAATGCAGTTCTTTGTGGCTCAGAAAAGGTGTTTTTCATGCTGGCAGAGTGGTTCCTGTTGAGGTTTCCACTACCCATTCTCAGAAAAAAAAGTGGAAAATTTATGGACTGGTTGGAGCATCCATGTGCAGCTGGAGGCAGCTGGGCTTGAGTGCCCTTATGGACACTAGAAGAACGTTCCTCAGTGATACCAGCACAGGGAAGGCTGTTAACAGAGCCCAATAGGAATGTTAAAGGGGAGAGGAATAGAAGAAAACCTCTCCTAATACATAAAACTCCTAATCATCCATTCAGGATAGCAGAGGGAAGGGTGGAACCAGCTTGTAGCAATGAAAACTTTGGCTATACATCAGAAAACCTTTCTAGAAGAGCTAACAGTGTTCCCCACTGCCAGCTCCACCTGCACCCAGGACTTGCTGGGCAGATGTTTCACTGGTCATGGTGTCAGCCCTGCCTTGGAGCATGTAATTCAAAAACCAGTCTTGAGTTGCCAGCTCTGCTGGGGCTGCAAATTTATCCCAAACCAAGGATGATAAGCAGGATGAGTGGAAAAAAAAAAAAAAAAAAACATGAAAATTGACCTCACCTTGAACCATTGCCTCAAGAATTGGACTTGTGACGTCCACAGCTGGAGCCACGACACTTTTCCACATGTGCCCAGTGCTCCTTGAAACACAACCAGGACAACCCAGGCACGAGCCACACAATCAGCCAGTGATTTAACTGGGCAAACATGCAGTAAACAGCAAATAAGTGGATCAAAAGTAGGTTTCTTGTAGCTGTTATATTTGTTCTGCTGAAGTGTTTTGATGCCAAATTCAAAGAAAGGGAGGAAGAAGTTCAATTCACTAAACGTCGTCTGGCTCCAGTATAAACATCCTTTCAAAAGGATGCAAAAGGAGAGGGCAAGGTGGGTTAACATACCAACTTTTCAGTCTTTCAGGTTTATGTTTAATTCAGGGCCACTCAGTGATTCCAACTCTCATTAGTTTAACACACACCTTGAAATAGCCCCTGGTCTCTGTGCTTCCAGTTTAAATCCCTGAAGTCAAGTAGACCAGTGAGGAACTTGGCTTGCGGTAAACTGCAAAAGCTTGGAGATATCACAGTGAGCAGACCACAAAAAAAAAAAAAAAARAAAAGAAAAAAGAAAAGAAAAGAACCCAAAATTGATTATTTCTTTAAAAAGGAGTAGTTTTAAAATTCACCCAGCCATTTATTGCGTGAAAATGTAGATTTAAACAAAGAGGCAGTCCCCAATAGAGCCAAATCCTCACCTATGTGCCCAGCACTGGTGACATTGCTTCACAGAGAAATGGGAGTGCAGATACTGGGGGCTCAGGGGCTCCATAGATTGCAGTTTTAAACATATGTGAGTTGACAGTTTTGAATTCCTCATAACCACAAACCTGATGATGTGCTTTTCATAATGCTTATCAAAACAAACACTTGAGGGTAATTCGTTGTATCAGGGCATATCACAGCTCTTTAAGTGAAAGCCAGCTTAATTTTTATCTGCTTCTGTCTGTATCCCCTATGATTGTGACCTCTGATCAATCTGCTGGTGTAAATCAGTGGTTCTTTCTGAGATTTCCATACTGTTACAATTTAAACATGTGATAGTTGAGGCACAGAGAGATTAAAAAGTTTGCACAAGAAGTAAGTGGCCAGATAACCTGGAGAGGAGTGCTGGAAAAATGCCACTTGAACATACATGTGTCCTACATACACCTATCTAGAAAGCAGAAGTTTTAATCTGAAAAAAAAATAGAAGTCCCACAGATCTTTGCAGGTAAATCCCTTCCAATACTGACTATTGGCATTTGGCAAGAGGAAACCCAGTAAATATAGACCAGTCTCTGATGTACTACCAAAGAAGAGCTTTTAAGCAATGGGTCTATGCATGAAAAAATAATAAAAATAGAAAAGAAATAATCAGAGCTAAAGATCCTCAAAAATTTAGCCAAGCCCAAGGCTACACAGCAAGGCATCCTGGGGTTTTAATTCTACTTAAACCTTAACCAAAGAAGCATAGAAGCAAACATTTAAATTATAGCACAGGCCAACAGAAATATGACAGAAATATGTGAAAGTCAATAGAAACACATTGGGATTTGAAGGGCTTGTTGCCCAACACTAGCTGTTCCCTGAAAATAAATGTTTTCTAATGTTTTCAAACGTGCTACAGAATGGTTCAGGAGCAGCCAAAGAAAACCTGTGGCTTTTCATAAAGAAAATCAATGAGAGCAAACCTCCTTGTTCTTCTCCTCTCACATGCTCTCACATAAAAAGAATTTTGCATTCGCAGCCCTGTGATAAATCTTTCATATCAGGTGCCTCCTTCGCCCTTTAGCTGACAGGCCTCCAGCCAGGATGCCTGTGGAGACACTAGGTTGACCTCTGTTTAAATGATCTTCCCTCCTAATACACAGAAACGTCCCAATGTCCGTTAGACGGTGCCAATTTGATCTTTTTCCTTTTCTTGTTGCAGCTTCTTCAAGGTTTTTGCAGCGCTGAGATTTCACTTGCCTGCGTGCTCAGAAATGTGATAGGTCTTCTCCTTTCAAGCAGGGGACAAATTGCAGTAGGAGAGAATGAGAGAGAGATGGTACAGTCCTACAGGCCTCCTCCTTTCCTTGGAAACTTGAATTAGAAAGAAGGGCTGTAGGTGTTGCTCAGAAGTAGCCTCTTCCAAGGGACAGTCTGGTTGCTTAAGCTCTCTTAGGGAGGCCTATGGTGGCCTTTTACTTGGCAGCAGTACTAGAGAGACAGGTCTGCTCCAGCCTGAGCTTACATGAGCTGAGGATCCATCTCTCTGTCTTCAGAGAAGTCTCATTAGTTTCCATCTGTAAAGATATGGCCCTGTGCTTTTTGATTGCTTAGCAGGTGCTGTAGATAACATGGAAACCCGCTCAGTGTGTGGTCCTGTGCCTGGTTCTGTTTTGCCCTTTTCCTGGCAGGGAACAGGAGCTATTCTGTGCACAGCAGAGAGATTCCAAAGCTGGGAGCAAAACACAAGAAGTGGTGGGGAAATGATGAGGAGGATCTGTCCCCAGGCACAGGAGCCCACGAGACAGCCCTACCTTGGGAGACACTGACTGGCAACAAGATGCTATGTCCAAAAGAGGTGGAAAAGGAGCAGAAGTCAGAGATGAATGACTCTTTCTACCACTCAGGAACAGAAAGAGAGGGAAATTAAAGGATGTACAGGCAGCCTGTGTCAGAGGCAGAAAGCCAAGGCATGTTCTGGCTCCCGTGTTGCCTACAAAAATGTCTTTCCTCCCATTTCTGATGACAGAGTTATGCCCAAAGTCTGTTTTTTTATTCCTTTCTCTGCCATTCACCCCAGCATTGGCCAGGGCAAGGGTTAATTAGCTCTTGATGGCAGCAAATCTGTCCAGATCCCGCATCAGAAAAAGGGAGAGGGTCAGCAGAGGAGTTTTCCCAGCCAGTACATTTGCTACAAATTTGTTTGCCTGGAACCTACTGAGGGTAAGTTCCTCATTTTTAAATAAAAATTCATAATGCTGATCCATATCTCCAGAAAATTGGAGGCAGCTGAAGCCCTGCAGTCAAGGTGAAGGCACATGTCTGAGATGCCACCTCCATTTTTAGGACTTTTCTAGACCTTTAATGGGCTGCTCTTTAAACTAGGCCAAAGAGAGAGGCCAAAGGATCAAGTGTTAAGGAAATAGATAGGGATAGAGGCAAAAGAAAGGAGGTTTACACCTTCATGGATAGAAAAGACCACCAAATGAGGGTAAGATCGGTCTTGATAGCCAAAGAAATCTCCAAAAGAATGCAAAGGTTGAATGAAGATATACCTGATGAGTGAGGGATTCCAGCAACCAGAATAATGTGGAGAAATGCCACTGTGGTGGGGCTTGCTTTCTTGCTTTCTTGCTTTCTTGCTTTTTCTTTTTTCCTTTTATTTATTTATTTATTTATTTAATTTTTATTTGAAACCAAGAAACAGAGGATGGAATAGAAACTTATGCTCCACAGCTGAGAACTTCGGCATCTGCATATGAACAGGGAAGCATAAACACTTCCTGGCTCAAGACAGAGCTGTTTGTGGGACCCAGGATTTTTGAGAGGAATTACTGAGGGCAGCAAAGCTGAACTTCCCAATGGTGAGGCCAGGGAGCGGATGCAATCAACAGCCACTCAGCCTGAACAAGTGCATAGCTCCAAGTTAAAGGAAGCTCTGAAGCAAGATGGAGCAATGAACTGGGAAATCGTAGGACATCGCAGTGATGTAGAAAAGCAAAAAGGATCAGAGGAATTTCCCCACCTACCCTCTGCTCCCAATGTGAAAGTCTTTTTATTCCAGAAGCATAAGTTGAAGGAGAAGTGATCTTGAACCATGGTCCAAAGCTGTGCCATGTCCCCCTTGGGTTTGAACACAGAGTGGGAACAGGCTGGCTCTGGAAAACTGTCATCCTGAGCACTGAGAAAGGACCTGGAGATGTTACAAAAACATCTCAAATAAAGTATATGAAGGAAGCCTGAGAGTTAGGCCGATAACTCTCCTGGTTTCTGAACATATACCCAGAGGTAACTCCCAAAGAGGCATCACAGAGATGCTCAGGGCCAGTCATTTGGGAAAGCAAAGAATTTCCTAAGCAAGAGATCAGCACTAAAATCCTGCAGCAGCAAAGAGCAGTCAGTTAACTTTATCAAGTAGATACCTTTCCATGTTAACTCCCCACCTTGCCAAGTGCAAGACTCAAGCCAGGGTGACACAAATTGCTGAAGTGTGCCACCAGCTCACATGAAGGGATGTGTGGTGATTGATTGAGAATGCAGCACTGCAGGACACACGAAGGGGACACTGCCCCTTAGATTTGGTCCTTTGGGGTCTGCTCCTACCTAATTTAAACCTCACAGTCCCCTGCAGGCTGCTGGAAGGGAGAGAAATCTGCATCTCTGGAGGGAATTCTTGGTGTGCAGAGACCGGTCCTCCAGTGCTGATCCTCATGTACCAACAAGCACGATAAGGTGCTGGTGGTGGTGACTGTCCCCCAAACACCTGCCACCTTCTTTGGACACTCCTGAACCTCCACACTTTACAGAAGGAGCCAGTTTCCCTGTGCCCTGCACTGCGGAGCATCAGCCACGGAGGAGGCAGCGTCTCTGTCCTGCAGGGAAAGCTCGGCTGCCTGCTGGCAAGTCTAGGAGAACCCCATCCTGGCATGGCGGGGAGTATTAAAAAGTGCATTATTTCAAAACAGCTTGTTACACGCATTATGGGGTTTTTTCTTTGTTCCTGTTGCTGCAATGTTTATTCCCTAAACTCTTTTATTAGTGGGCTTTTGAGAAGGTGTTTCCCCAGCATGGGAACTATGTATACAGCACAAAGCAAACACTTGCAAGATAAATATGCTTCACAGCCCGGGCTGGTCCCAACCCCTTGGAGTTCATCATTACCTCCCTCGGAGCAATTTAGCACAACTTAATCAAAGTTTAAAATGATACTGTGTGATTTTATTTTTGTACTTGCTCAGTGAGCTTTTATTGGCAATTGCTGCCAGGAGCTGGGATCCTGCCAAATCCCCTGCTTGCATTGCCCCAGTGTGGACAAACAAAGAAGGCCTATTTAAAGTTTCTTGGACATAAATTATTATACATTGTTTTCTATTTTGTATGTTTTTACCTTATTTATTTCCTTTATGAAGGATCTCCTTTGGAGGCCTTTGAAATGAGTTCTGGCTTCCACCTACAAAAGTCACTCAAGTGTATTATTTAATATTAATAGACATTCCTGAATCAAAATATTACAGCCAGAGGTATAAAATCCAGGGGGAAAAAAAAATCTATGTGCATTTGCATTGTATTTTAGACCTCCCGAGCCACTTGCCTTTCTCAGTAACGCCTCAAATCATGACTCAAAATAATTTGTGCATTTAAGCTATTCAAGTACAATTCTATTAATTAAGCATTTTATGCTAATAGAGCAGCTGAATGGAATAAAATGCTTTGCGTTACATAAAGACAGATGCCCCTTTCCACAGCACCTACCCGGAGGTGCACGAGTTGCCCCTGGACCACGTGTGTCCTGCAGCAGGGCTCCCGTGGCCGTTAGCAGATGACCACGGTTCCAGCAGGCCCAGGGACCCCCACAAGGTGACAATCACTCACACTGTATCATGTGGCATCCCTGACATTCACAGCACTGCAGAACTGCCTGGTGGCCCCAGGGGTGGCTGTGGACCACACCGTCCCACCATGGTGTCCCTCCTGCCCCAACCACCCATGCTGATGTCCCACAAAATATCCCACTGTGGTCTCTGTCCTGCTCCAGCCGCCTTCCTTCCCAGCTTGCTCCCACTGTCCATGTGTTTCTCCCAAACAAGGAGAAAGAGAGGGGAAAGGGAGAAAGGAGAGAGGAGGAGAGGATGGAGGGAAGATGAGAGGGAAGAGGAAAGAGGAGAAGGGGAGAAGGAGGAAGGGAAAGGGTTGGGGAGAAAGAGGGAGAAGGAAAAGAGAGTAGAGGGGTAATGGGGAGAGTGGAGGGGAGGTGGAAAGAGGAAAGAGGGTGGAACAAAAAGAGGGAGGGAGAAGGAAGCAGAGGAAGAGGGAAATGGAGAGAGGGGAGAGGAAGAGCAGGAAATGGAGAGAGAAGGAAAAGGGGATAGGGGGACAGGAAACTCTCCCCATTGAACAGCAGCGCAGCATTTCAGCAGGAGTGGGGGGGCTAGACTGCCTTTCGTAGGTCACACACACGAGCTGCTCTGCAGAGAGCCCACGCGAGCACACGGATCCCTGGTGAGGGAGAGCAACCGTCAGCACACAGACAGGCAGGTTCGGAGCAGATGGGCTTTGAATTCACAAGAATGTTTTTTTTCGGGTCACCTCTGATTTCTCTTGTAGTCAGTTGCTTTTTGATGTGCATGACCCATAGGAGAAAATTTCTCTCCCAGCAGAAGAGTCTGACATCAAGAAATAGTTTTTATTAAAAAAAAAAAAAAAAAGTAAACTTTTGTTTCTTTACCAGTGAGTGGCTGGAAAAAAATCAGAAAGAAATAAAGCACCTCTTGAATAAAGCATCTCTTGTGTCTCCTCCTAACTGAGCGAGCTTTGGTTTGAGAACACCTTTTAGAACTTATTGAAACATCAAATCTAGGTAAAATTCAGGTTGTTTGAAAGAATTTCTTGGACATGAGGAGTATCTGAAGTCCTACCTACATCAAACATCAGGGAGCTGCAGGTCCTGCCTCCTTTGCTAACCTGTGTGCTGTTGCAAAGGTGACAGAGCAGCATCCGCAGACACTGCGCAGCGTGGGCTGCTCCTCCGTTACCCCTACTCATCTGCACACAATGGGATTAAAATCTGCGAGGCCCTGGAGCAGTGTATAAAGGCACAGAGGGTATTTCTGCTGGCTTATTCTAGCAGGGAGGATTTCTTATCTCCAGTTATGTCCACACAAGGTGGTGTTGGCCCTTTGACGCTTTTATCCAGACAGATGTGCTTTGGAAGAGGAGAAAGAAATGTGACTTTGCCGCACGGCGCTCACGGTACAGAAGTCACGTCCTCCATCAGGGCTCCTTTGAGGGAGAACTCCTGGCTGTGCTCTGCAGACCTTGACCCCAGCCCCAGCTCAGCTGTCTTTGAAAGCACAGTTCTGAAAACGGGCTGATTCCTTCCTGCAGGTCACTCTCTGCTCCTGCCGGGACCCATCGGCTGATCTAATCCGAGCGATTTGCTCGTGTCACCTCCCTAGTTCATTTATTTAAGAGAGAGGTCATCTCTCCACCGACCTACAAAGAAAGCTGAGAGTTGAAAGCAGTTTACTGATCCACCTGCAGAGCTGGGAAGAGAGAGGTAAGGAGGAGAGGCAATTTGCAGCGGCCGCAGCCCCTTGCACTAGAAAAGCTGCGAATGTTTTGTGATGAGGAACGCTCTGGGAAGCAGGTCAGCCCCCTGCTAGGGGGGAATGCTCCGTTCCATAATCCAAGTTCGCTTCAGCCATATATTTATTTAGGGAGTCTTTGTAAAGATACCTTTGGAATCATAAATAGTATTGAAATGTATCTCGGCAGAAGGAGATGCCAGCACAGTGCAGAGGGGCTTCATCCCCTGCCCTCTTCCATGTGCAGAGAGGTGGATGGAGCAGGGATGCTGTAGAGAAGGATTAGTGCTCAGGTATTCGGGTCATGAGGAGGTGCCTCATTCCCCCTAAAATCCATGAGGGATACATGTCTAAATCTCTTTGAGGATCTGGCTTGGTAGCACCAGTGCCTTTCTTGCTTCTCATGTGTGAGATCTACACAGAAACACCTCTTGGATGCGGAGTTGTTGGTTGCACAGTTACCTTTCACGGAGCCCCAACCTTTCACAGGCTGAAAATCATGACAGCTTATTCTACCAAGCCCTGAGCAGTGTGGTGACCACGGCCTTCTCTGTGCTCTGCTGCCCTAACTCCACAGTCATCCATGGATTTGTAGCTCAGCAACCCCGTGGCCGCTTGTGTGGACCTGGTCATGGGCTCCTTGCTAACACAAGAAGCTACCAACTGCCCCAAAAAACATCTGTGGCCCCATTTGTCTCCTTGATTCATTTGGCTCATATTCAGTTTATCTCTTACCCAGCCTCTTGATGACAGCCCTTTCCTTGTTATTTCATTCATTACTGATCAAATTCCAATCCAAGCTTTTTACATTTTACATATCAGAACCCACAACATAAATCCCTTCTAGTTAATTGTTTAACACCTAGATTTTCTGCCTTAAATCACAACAGAATCTAACTGAAAGATATGGTCTGAAGTAATTACTTCATTGATCACCAGGAGATAAAGTTTCCATAAATGATATTCCTTACAAAGCAAAGCTGAGAATATGACCCAAGCAAAGCAAGTAATTAACTGCACAGCAGTTTCACAGCTGGACAGAAAGAAGTCACAGGTAGCCTAATTCCTCCTGCAGGTTGTCTACAGTGATCAAGATTGTTTTTTACCTTGTCCTTACTCAAATCAGTTGAAAAATACCCAACAATCACATAAAAAACTTGCTTTCTTGATGGGTCTTGTTTAGCTGCAGTCATTCTCTGACCTGATAAAATCCTGGGAAGTTTTGACCAGAAAAAAAACAACATACACAGAGATGTGTATAGATATATGCATATGCAGATAGAGAGATAAGCATGCACCTAACATTTCTGATCACATTTTTTCCCCTTGCTCAGGTTAGGATAGATGCTCAGTTCAGACCTAGTCCTATAAAATACTAAGTACCCCTAGACCCAAAGGTCAGTGAGTGCTCATTCCCTTCCAGATAAGACTCTCTCCCTTGCAGGCTCTAGCCCGACAAAAACAATGTTTACTCTCAAGTATTTCCAAATACTTCCTAAGCTCTTCCTGCAGCCTGGTGGACATAATATTCCCAATACACCCAGAAGAAACCAAGGATGTTTCTTGGTACAATCACACCAGGTCCAGCTAATGAACAGTTACACGTATTTCCCAGTCACCTCCTATCATCTCACCAGCTCATGTCTCATGTCCTGACCAACATCCTCCTGTGTCTCCAAGCAGTTTCCCAGGGTGTCTCAGTTTGGATTTATGGCAAGAGATGAGTGCAAAACTCTGAGGAAGGAGTTACAGATTCCAAGCAGACAAGCTGACTCCAGACTCCTCCTTGCATAATTGTCACTCGAAGGACTTAAGGCACCAGCAAGAGGTTAATAACACTCAGTGCTCATGTTGATTCACTCCAAGTATTGAAATGTCAAGAGTTTGAGCAATGGATCTGTCAGTGCCAGCTAAATAAACAGCACACGATAAAGCACCAGCTGCCGAGGGCTCTGCAACAGGCAGGCCTTCAAAACACCCGCGAGGAGCTTCTGCCTTGGTCCGAGCAGTGGTTGCTCTAAATCTTAAGTGGCCACCACTTAGAGACACTTTAAAAGCCTTCATTTTATTGAAAACACGGGCTCTTGCCATTTTTTATGTAAGTGTGGCTCATTTTTCTTGTTAGAAATGTCCCCCGATGCCTCACACAACCCAGCTACTTATCTCAGCCCTGCTCGGCAGCCAGCAGAGGAGATTTGGAGGTTCATTCACATGTAGAGGTTATCTTGATTAAGCCAAATAAAATGAAACTGAATTAATAGCAGATAAGTCAGATCCTCAACTTAAACATCTTGGCATAACTTCAGAGACCCCCAAGATCTGCAGCCTGATCTTCACCTGCAGGAATTGGTCTTCCTTACGGTAATTAAGCACATTATATAGAGGTTCTCCAAGTCAGGATTCCTGGCACTCAGGCCAGGCTGGGAGACAGCTTGGGACAGCGTGAGAAACACTTGAACTTGCCAGAGATACCAGCTGTAAGACAGCAAACAAGGGTGACATTCTGCTGTGGAGAGAGCCAACTTGTACATCAACAAGAGCAATATCACAGGTAATGCAAAAGCATCAGTGGATCAGCCAAAAACAGGTTTCTGGTTGGAAAGATGGGATTTTTCCACTTTTTTTTTTTTTTTTTTAATATATGCATCACCTCCATTGAAGAGTTAAACATGCAACAAATTTGATGGCCTTGATATCCTAGATTCCAGGCCGACTAGATCTCAGCTGGAGACTTCAGATTCAGGACCCAGATATAAGTTCCATTGTTAGGAAACAACTGCTGATCAAAACAACTGGGTTGGAAAGGATTTTATTTATTTACCAAAGTCCCCATAGAAACTACAGCAGAGATTTTTCTACCAGATGTGATGCTTCATTGTTAATTCGTTCATTTATCAGAACAACGGCTTTTCTATCATGAGATCTGGGCAGCTAGAATTTGCAAGGCTAGCTTGAGGCTGCCCATCAGATGGAAAACATTAGCAAGACACTCAGATTTTTTACTTCCAAAAATGAAGTGGGTTGTGTAAGAGAAGCAGTTATTGTTAATCTTGAGCTACCAGTGTGGAAATAAGGGCAGGGAGCATCAAAATGCCCTGAGCCCAACCAAATTTCTCTGAGCCCCTCAACTACTACTCAGCACTTAGACCCCAGCATTCGGGTTCAGCTCCCCATCATCAGTCAGATCATTTTACCCCCTGACAAGCTATAACCCATCTTCATCTCAGCATCCAATACTCAACATTACTAACAGCGTGCATGGTCTCCACGGACTTGCTGCATATGGGCTTAGGTGTGCATGGAACATGCAGAAAATGCCAGGGCCGTAGCAGATAACACCATGAGTGGGAAAAGGGAGAATGAGCATTGTGTCTCCATCTCCTACACTTTGCTGGGCACGGTCAGGATCTCGGCTGAGGCTCTATTTTTAGACCTACATTTACCTCTCTTCCAACCCAAATATAATTCTTCTTTTAATACTAGCTGCTTTCAGAGGGAAGGCCGAATCACGGCGCCACAATTATAAATAAAACTATCAGCTGTCGGTATGTGCTCCCACACAACCCCATGCAAGTCTCAGTCCGCTTGTCCCTGGCCTCCCAAATGTGGTCATGCTGGCCTTGCTAATGGAAAGAAAGGCAAGGATTTATTGTTTTAAATACCAAAATGAAGATATATTATGGAACTTTCTGCATAATGGAACTTTTCACATCTACAAGGTTTAGAGAAGTGTTTTCCATAGGTCCACCTTCCAATGCTATTCCTTCTTTCTTGATGGTATCTGCCTATTCAGATTGAGGGACATAGTCTTGAGACTAAATTCATTGGAGACAGCTGGATTCCTTCACTGACTGAAGTACTCCACCATGGTGGGATGCAGAGCCCTTTCATGCTCACTAACACATGCTCGTTGCTCCCTGGAGCTAGAATCACCTTCCTGTTAGCTCTGCTCTCCTGTTGGCTTGTGCATCCCCTGGGAGGATAACGGAGAAGTGGCAGCTTATACTGAGGTGAAACATTTGCTTGTGTTGAGAACGGATGCAAATTCTCAGTTTGAAAAACAGGAGATGACACTGGAGAAACTTCTTTGAGGAACAAGTTAAGACACAATGAAAAGCAATCCTTTTTTTTTTTTTTTAAAAAAAAAAGCTTTTAAAATTAAAAAAAAGCAAAACAGTTAACTAACAACTGACTAGGCTGCAGGAGGCAGCATTGCTCAGCAAGCTTTACAATGTACAGTGGGGAAAAAAGGGGTAAAAAAAAAAAAAAAAGATCTTAAATGGCTGATTAGAGAAGTCCATGCCCTCTTTCCAAATGTGTCCCATCCCAGAAGCCTACAGTTTACCCTTGTATCACAGAAGGGTAAGAAGGGTAGACACCTAGATTGGGACTGTGGTGATAGGAGTGCGTATTGGCACAATCTGCAGATCTCCCTGGCCAGTATTATGTTTTAAATTTAGTTGGTTTAAAGAGACTAAGGAGTAAAGACTTACTACATGTTTGTATTCCAGGTAGCTCCTTCCTAAAGCCTCACAAGCCACACTGCATCTGAGCACCCTTAGTGGGCTGCTGCATCCCATAACACTTGTGTTAGCCCCACTAAACTGCCACAGCTGCTTCTGGCACACAGACCCCTACCCTACAAGCATATTTAGACAAGCTGATCCCTGGGTTCACGGGCTCCTGCTGTGCTCTGATAAGTGACACCAGCCAAGGGACTGGCCTTGCAGCCTGGCTCACAGGAACATCACAGAGACACCACTACCCTCCAGCAATGAGCAGGGTTTCACTAGCAGGAAACACTGTCAAAGAGGAGAAATATCAGGGTCTGATACAGCCTCGTTCTGCATCTACAGACTGACTGCTAGCAACATGCTCAACTAGCCAGTTATCCTGGGAGGAAAACTGGCAGTAAGTGCTAAAAAACAAATACATGACATAAAACATGTTTAGCTTTCCTGGTCCTAACTTCATTCAAGAGTAGGGTGAAACTCGCAAGGAACTTCCTTCCCCTCTGCTCCTGTGGACTATTTCATTTGTCTGCACTAGGCACACTGGAAATGAAGAGAAGTCTGTAATAGAGTGGATGCTGTGACTGAATGTATTTGACAAAGCTGAAGGCCTGCTGATCTTCTAAAGCCATAAGATTAATCACAATGTGATCTAATGACTTCTAAAAAGACTAGAGAGAGCACAGGCATAGAAGATGTTTATAATTTTGCTTTTTAGTTGAGTTGAGTTTAGTTTATTCTGCTTGTGGAGACATGTCTGTAATTAAACAGTAAAAAGGTAACAAATCAGCCAGTTTGATTCTCATCTTGGAAGTTGTGCACCAAGTCATACTGACACAAACATAGATTTTGTGTACCTGTGCATCTCACACAGCTTCATTAACCTATACCTGGCCATCTATATTGTCCAAAATCACAGAATGATTGAGGTTGAAAGGAACCTCTGGAGATCTAGTTCAATGCTTCTACTCAAGCAGGGTCACCTACAACAGGTTGCACAAAATCAAATCCAGGTGGGCTTTGACTGTCTCCACAGATGGAAACTCTTCAACCTCCCTGCACAACCTGCTCTAGTGCAGTCACCCTCACAGTGAAGAAGCTCTTCTGAAACACCACCTGTATTTCCGTTTGTGCCTGTTGTCCCTGGCTCTGTCACTGGACACCAGTGAAGTCCGGCCCCATACTCCTGACACTTTCCCTTAAGAGACGAAGGGGGATTCTTTTGTAGGGGACTCCCTAGCACCCGAGGAAAGAAAAATAATCGTTAAACTAGGGAAGATGACATTTACACTGTATTTCCCAACTACCAATTGCAAAACATTAAGATCTTGCAGGGGGCATGAGTATTTATTCAGATGGAAATGCAGGCTGCACCTGCACTGTAAAAAGCTTCTTTCTGAGCTATTTTAAAAAGCAAGGCCAAAAGGAATCAAGCACAGCAGGAAGAGCCTCTGGCAAGCAGAACAGCCATCCAAGCTGAAGGCTGGCTCAGGTCTTGATGCTAAGCTTGGGACCTCACACATTCACAAATTCCTTACTCATCCACGTTAGCATCCAGACAGTTGCAGTGATCTCCATTCAGGTATTGGCCTTCAAATACCATCAGTTATCTTGTGAGCACTGATACAACCAGCAAACAGCAGAGCCTAGGACAGATTTCACATGGCATTGGTCAGATTACGTTAGGAATATGTTAGATTATCTTCTCACCTCTTACTATTGTACAGTTCCTACTATGTGATATCAACTGCACCAGGTTCCATTCTTGATAACAAGCTTGATCATAGGCCAAATGGAAGTTGTCAGGAGTACCATAGCATCTGTATCCAATATATTAGCCTTACTCACCCAGACCTTCCTCTGCATCCGCCTCCATCACCACAGTGGGGGCTGTAATGTTTGCAAGGGCTTTGCGTTCAAGCAACAGGATAAACACAAGCTGAATTAAGGCTCCTCTCCTCTCTGCAGCTGGCAGCTCTTCTCCACTTGCCCAGCAGGATGTCAGAGCAGAGGCTGCCTGCACAGGTAGCCAGTATGAAGCCACAGGGCAGGTCACCTCAAGGACCAGAGGGAAGATGCCAGGACTCCCTTATTCTGCAGTCTCTGCAATCGCTTGAGGACACGGAAAAAAGGAGATACGTGACATAAATAGAACAGTGGACATAATGACAGGAGACCTTCTCCTCAACTCCAACAAAATCAATGAATTATTATAATTCAGGGTAAGCTTGAGATGGCTAAACTTATATAGTGATAATAAACTTACTGGTTTATATCACTGTTTTGGCATTTTCAACTAGAACCTTCATCAGAACAAACAGTCTTATTACCATCAAGTGCAAGCAGCACACAGTGGGACAAGATCCATCTCTGCAATGTGCTGAAACAAAGCCCAATCCATTGGTCAGTATTTCAAAGAGCAGCAGCTACATCTTATGGAAAGATGTAGTATTGCAAGTTCATTCCTAATGTGAGAGTTTAATTTAACTCTTTAGCTTATAAGGGTCCTAGCTCAGCACCCTTTACCCAGAGCAACAAGCCTATCTGGATCATAACATCCATTATTTTTATTTCTCCTGTGGCAAGAAATGAAGTCTCTCACTTGTGACCACATCACCCTGCAAAATACCGCCTTGGGAAGCACCTGCCACTTGAAATCAATACAGCAGCAAGCTTTTTATGCTCAGTCTGCGTTTACTCTCTGCTGTTGTCTGCAGCTTTCCT
This sequence comes from Nothoprocta perdicaria, assembly GCF_003342845.1. Classification (NCBI taxonomy): domain Eukaryota; kingdom Metazoa; phylum Chordata; class Aves; order Tinamiformes; family Tinamidae; genus Nothoprocta; species Nothoprocta perdicaria. The sequence continues at coordinate 2,520,873 of NW_020454538.1, read as the reverse complement.
AAGCCTTAAACATAATTTAATTGCTGTACCATATAAACCAAACTGAGTCTGTTGCTACTGTTTTCATCCAGACACTTGCAGGATAGCACAGAGCTTAAGCCAGCGTACCATGAATTTGGAGTCTTAGTTAACTGTAGACCTGGTCTGAACTCTAAAATCTTCATTCTAGATGCAGTAGCCAATATACCTGCTACTAACAGGTAACTAGCTACCTAAAGAGTAGACCTTGAGTTGCTAAGAATGGTTACTCACTTTTCTTCCTACCCTGGAAGATATATGTACCAGAAAAGGCAGTTTGAATATTTATGAATTTATCAGTAAATTGGTGCTCCATAAAAAAAACATAGCCAATAACATACAAGAGAAGTGCAAATCAAGAGTTTTATTTTTTCCATATTCATAATTAAAAAGTGAGTGAACATACAGGACAGGAATTCGGAGAGACTAGACATATATACAAGACAGTTCAGCTATTAGATTTTTTCCATCTTCAAAATCAAGTCATCACAGATTTTTGTTAGCTCGTCATTTTCTTTAGTCTGTGAAGAATAAAAAAACAGTTAACTAAGGTATGCTTAAACTATAACACAATTGAGTTACACATTGTCATGTTTACCAACACATGGCAGTGTTGATAACACAGTGGCAGAAAGTCTATTTACATGCTGACAAATTTACTTCAAAAGGCAGTCTAATTTCAGAAGGTTATGAGTTATCTGCCAAGCCTACTGAGGGCAAGTCAGAATTTGCTCTATTGTCTTTTTACTTCTGCTGCAGACTTTCCCCATTATCTGAGATCAGCAATCTTGGGAAATACGAATTAAAAGCCCTTTTGTTAGAAGCTCTCATTTTCAAGAGAAGAGCAATCATGTAGATTTTAGTATTCATGAAAACTTGCGGAAAAAAAATCCCCTTTACCTCCTTTAATGGTCAACCATTTTAATAAAAAGTTCTTAACATATAAGAACATACAGTACTTATATGTTGCTGTATTTACAACAGAAGCAAAGCTAGTTCTATGTTAATTGGTTCTTCTCATCTCACTATATGAAGACCTATTATTTATTCAGCTACACAAATCCCAGCGTTTAGCCTGGAGATGCAACACAGAAATGGGACTTTCTTCACAAATGCAGAAATGTTTCAGTATTAGCTACTTTAAGTCTTCAATGCTGGTAAAAATAACTATGATGCAATATAAAACTAGCCGCAGGCATTTTCCAACATGATAATTTAAAACCCTTAAAGATTATTTCCCCCTTTAAAAGGTTCTATCAAATCAAACTGATCTGCCTCTCCAAAGCAGTCTAAAACTTCATCTATGCAATAGAAAACACTGCAATCAAATATCTGTACTAATAGCTTGAAAAATACTGAAAGTTCAGCCAAAACAAGAAAATTTATAAGCCATTAGTACTAATACAAATTTTATGTTTAGCAACAAACTGAATGAGCTAGTTATTCTAAATTCATTCTCAAATTCTACCCTTTAAGATGCTTAAGTTATATCACTATTGCATTCAGCAGTTCAGATAGCTTTCAGAAAATACCCAATTCAACTGCTTCCGACCCCTATATAGTAATAAATCTTTTGCCCACACAGATTTGTATATATAGGTGACTTAAGGCACAACTGCAATATGTCTGGAGTGTCAATGCCTGTTTCCCAAAGTCTTCCAGGACAGCACACAGCAAAAACAGTATAGCTAGTTAGCACAGCTATTTCCAACACTTGTAAAAGACACTTTCTTAAACTAGCTCAGGTAGTACTTTAGAGAGTCATCGTTGCCACTTGGACTAACCTTTTGCTCTAGAGTCCTTTCTAAGGATTGGATCCTCATTTGTTCTTTGCGGAGACTGGCTTGTAGCGCTGCAGTCTCTGACTTGGCTCTGCTCCGGACCTGGGCAATTTCTTCATTCGCTCTGAATTGAAGCGAGACAGTGTTTAAGGGCCATCAGACAGCACAGCAGAACTGTTAACATCAGATACAAGTTCCTGCACGTGAAGGTTAAGCCCCAAATTAAAGGTGTTTTAAGTCACGCAAACTTTGGCACTAATGAAAGAAATTCTGCAGCAGCTCTAAGTGGGCAAATTAAGTATTTCACTCCCTATATTCCACTTCTTGATGTGCTACTTACTGATGCAGCTTTTCTTCAGCATGTGCTTTTAGTGCCTGGTATCTCTGCTCTTCCTTCTTGATTCTGGCCAAGTAGTCTTCAGCACACTTCTTCAGAGCCTCTTCATTCTATCCCAAGAGGAAGAAGCTTAGTTAGCTTTTTTATAGAAGAGTAGCCAAGCATTTGAGAATGTTGATTTATGGCCACATGTCTGCAAAGATAAGGTGAACAAATCTCCCCATTTTCCAGAAAAGTTATTTGAGTGCAGAGTTGCATTATTCATTTGAGTAATAGCGACAGTTGTCAACACTCAGAGGGAGGGAAGCTGTTCTCCATCTCCCTCATTTTGCAAATGAGGTCCTCTACTCCACAACCTGAACATACTATCTAGCACAAAGTATCTGGTAAAGAAAAAAGGCCCTGGGTCCTTGCTAATTATCACTTATCTGTTTTTATTCTTTCAATCAACTTCATCTTAATTTAATTCAACATTATATAGCACCAAAGCTACCAACATCATTATACCTTATCTTACGAGCTATTACAGCAAACTGGAACAGCTTGAAAAAAGTGCTGAGACGCTCCACTAACTCCAGATACTGGATTCAGTAACTCACTGTCTCCAGATAGTACTTGAGATCTATGATAAAGTGAAAGCTTCTACGTTCATGATGGAAAGCAGGAATGGACATGAAATGAAGAAAATGCCTCACAAGTTTCTGCAAGACTAACATATTAATGACATGACAGAAAATTCCTGTTCCCAAAGCCTGGACTACCATGAATCTTAAGTAAGAGACTAAAGAATAATTTCAGGAGAACACATCTGAAGGCCATCTTCTTCATGATGACTATACAACTTTTACTCACTTTATACATAGGGAAATTCGAGCAGCAGCTTCACTCCCCCCGCCTCCAGAAATAGTTGTAGATGTTTTAGAACAAAGACCCATCTTGACTAGTTTTTTTTTTTTTTTTTTAAGCTAAAGAACATCCCATCCAACAAAGCATGTGTTTCACCCTGTAGTAGCAAAACCTCTTAAGCATCCATCAAGAATGCAGGGACTCATGCTACTACCATGCAAGAGTTGCTACATTTGAGTTAGTCTCCATGACTAACTAAGTGATGCCCTGATGTATCCAGAAGCAGCATCTCATTCTTTAGTCTGAGGAGACTTGGGCTTCTAAAAAATATCATCATACTTTAAGACAAAATGTACTTGTTTATTATTATTATAAAAACTGTAACCTGGTGCCCTGTTTTACATGTAGTGCCTACAGTAACTAGAGATTGCTCTAGGAAAAAAACCTCCAACTCCTAGCCTTCTTTAAGCCTCCTTTATCTTGAAAGGTTATCATCTACATTATAGCATCTTACTTTGCGATAACCTTCTAGCACTTCCTTCTGCTTTTCGAATCGTTTGAACAGTTCAGAAAAAGATTTCTCCATAGAGTTCAGATCTGAAATAACTTGTTGCTTCTCTTCCACCATCCTCTGCATTTCTTTTTTTGAAAGTTCCTTCTGCTTGTGAGCATCCTCTAAGAAAGAGCAGGGAAACAGGGTTATAGTCTTATATTAGTTGCTGCATTGGCATAGAACAAGAAAAAAAAGCATAATATGGACACTTAACAATAAACTGATGGTGTAAAAGTCAAATAAAAGGCTTCATAGTTTAGCCTCTCCTCCCAAGGAATATTGTACCTTTGGTATTAGGTTAAGAAATTATATTCTGCTGCATACATTATGCTGTTTATTTACTGCATTTACCTCTTCTAACTCCAGAGGTCATTAAGGCCTGTGCTCATAAGGAGCTTGCCTAAATACACAGTTCTACTTTAAAAGGCTTCTCTTCTAGTTCTACTGCAATGCAGTCAAAATACTGCACTTGAGTTTACCATAACAGAAGCCTCAGAAGTTGTGATAGAAACAAGGCACCTCAGACAATATTTACATGTTTTTCATTTCAAGGATACATAGTAGCTGCAAGATCCAGAAGAAACTGGGATAACGAGCTAAACCAGCACAACAAACCCCTTCAGATCAAGTTTTTGCTAGTACACTTGAACTCTGTTCTCCATTTGCTAACTTTTCAAAAAAGTCTGTCAACTTTTTTCTTGCTTATCAGGGCTCCTTAAAGAGCCATATTTAAACAAGACATAGATTCAGCAAATTCAACTTTCAGCTAGGAAAAACAAAGCTATCTAACTTTCCAGGATCTCCATAATGTTTAAGTCACACATCCAACTGAAGCAAAGAGCAAATCTATCCAGGCAGAACTCCTATTGACATCAAAGGAGAGTATGTTCTTTCCTAACTTAAGAAGTCATTATTACCTACCAAGGTATAATCATTAAACATTATCACGTCAATTTGAATATAAAATTGATGTATTGTCAGCAGCCATACACACACCCCATCAGTGCTTAAAATGCTAATGCCATTGAGAGCATGGCGTTCAGTTAGCATTGTTATGCTTCATATGTCCCACTCAAAACTACTACGTAAATATGAAACTTACCCATCATTTGTGTTATTGTACCCTCAAACTCAGCAACTATTTTTCTGAAATAAAACAAACAAAATATGTTGAATATAAGTTAGAAAATAGTTAAAGAAACAGACGTACAAATCAAGGCACATGCTTACCCCATTTCTTTGTACTCCATGTGAAGCTTTTCATACTTCTTTTGCCATTCTAGAGCCTCCAATTGCTTCTCTTGAACCTTAGGGAAGGAGGGGAAAGCAAAGTGCTGTTTTTTTTCAGAAGTAGTGATATATGCTCAATATCATAACAGCCTGAAAGGTAACTTATGTATACCTAGAATTTACTATGGGGAATTTTTATTTATTTAAAGACTATTTGATTTGTAGTAAGTATAGCCAAGATCTTCAGCTACTACATCTCTTGACACAGTCTAATTTTTTGGTCAAGCTTCAGTTTGAAACCATTTTTATGCAACATTCAACCCTCCTCCATCATGTTTTTAAATTTAAAACCATTTCATCTTGAGAAATATCTATACCTATATTACAACTGAATTAAAACAAAGCTCATAGTAACAGTATTACATACTATAACCAAAAAAGCATCTTGGCCTTAAACAACAGGAAATTCAGTTTTGTCCTGGGTGTTTGTTTCTAAAACTATGTTGATAGTCAATTTTGTAGCCCAGAAAGCCACCTAGTGACAAAGAAGCCCAAATATACACAAAACCACCTGGAAGCTTAAGTAAGAAGATAAAAGCACCAATTACTTCTTGTTTTCCCTCGAGGCTGCACAGTATATTGTAGTTCAGAGAGCTCTGCTATGACTTTTAGTAGTGTTGATAGTTAACTTATTTTTAAGTTAAAGAATTATTTAATAATATTTTTTAAAAACTTTAAACTTATTATGAAACAAAGCACAAATATTAAAATGGAGGTCAAATCTAAAATCTGACAAGAGCAAAACCATGTGAAGAAAGACACAAAGTAAACCTTTCATTTGCTAAGTTGGCTGAAATAATTCAACAGATCCTTAAAAAGGCAAGTTTTTATAACTTACATATAGCCACATGAGAAAGAGGCTCCCCTCAAATAGTTTCACAAAAAAAAAACCTAAGGTCATCTTAAATTCAGGCTGCCATCATCCTTTTGGATTAATAGAGCATATCGAGCTAGAGTCATCCAGTCACGCCTGTCTTACTGCAATTACTGTTTAAAATGGTTCTTTGAAATCAGAGCATCAACTTGTAAGATATTAGAAGCTTTACTCCCTGTTATGTAAGTTCTTGTTTTTGCTCAGTGCACTGAGATAGGCTTCCTGGCAAAGCTGCACCCTTTTCTTTTTTCAAGCACTTCAGAAAATCCAAGGTAAAAATTTCTTCCCAAGTGACAGAAAAAACAGTTCTGCAAAACTTCCATTTCTAGAAGAGCTGGCACCTTTGTGCTATAAAGGAAGAGTTGTAAAGCAGCAAACATCCATAAGCATCTTCCTAAAGGGTACTGGGCACCCTTTGACTGCCATATCCTTGTCAGTCACTTTAAATGCTTCTTCAGCACAGGAAGTGATTCGATTAACTTTAGGAAGACTAGCTATAAGTGCTCCTTTTACATTACGTGCTATTGCTAAATTTCATTATGGTTTTTTTGATTATATAAAGTAGTCACCAGATTTTTGGAATGATGAAACTTGGTTTTTTGCATCTGAAAAAAGCAAGGCTCAAAAAGTAAGGCTCAGGAAGAGATTTCTTCTAGTGATATAGAAGTGACAGAAGAAATCCCACTGACTCCTTTCTTCTTCCTTTACTTACATTTCTTTACTCCAGTATTCCAGACTTCATTTTTTCTTCTAAGTTAGCAGCTGGATGGGCATGTTGTCCTCTCCATTTATCCCACGCCTCCCCATTCCACATCCAGAAAGTGACACCATACCCCTTCACTGAATTGCCCTTAGAGCTTCATCTTGCTTCAATGATAGTTATTACAGTTATCGCAACTTTTAGAGGAAAGTTTTGCTTTGGAAGGATCACCATACCTCTTTTTTAACCAGTTCAACAGCTGCATCCATGTCTTTTTGACTATACTTTAGCACATCTATAATAGCATCCACTGCAGTGTTTGTGGAAGTAGCAAAAGACAACGGTGAAACATCACCAGTCAGAGAGTCTGGAATGAGGGGACCTGTATCCTGCAAGGAAAGAAAAATTTGGGAGTTTTAACAGATTGATTTCAATACCATTGATTATCTACACATAAACTATCCCAATAATTCAACATATTTAATTTCAGAAACCTCTAACCTACCTCCTTGCAGGTATTTTGTAGGACTAGTATGTAATTATTTTTGAGATGATAAACTCCTCTCTCAGTTATGATGAGAAGAGCAGATGACATCACACCGTGACCCTCAGCAAATCAAACATCAGTTTGGGATAAACTGCTGGGTAGATCTACTCCTAAGCAATGTCACATCAGCAAACGTCATCTTGGGCTGCACAGCAGTGTTTTAAAGTAGTGCTTTTCATTCCAGCACTGCAATTATAGTACAAGTTTATCTTATTTTTGTAGCTTCAGCTGCACAAAAGGTCATGCAAGTAAAGCATTCTTTAGAACAGCTTAAATTCTTAGAGAACGCTACTAGTTCTCACAGAATATGCAAGGACATGAAGTCCATTAAAAAGTTTAACTTTGATATCACTGGTATCCAACCTTACTTTTAAGATGAGGATTTAAATAAGCCTTTTAAAGTATTTTGTTATTCATGTAAGTTTTGCATGGCAAGTCTTGAGTCCAGAACTCTACCTGTTCCCTTCTCCCAAAATATCCAGAAAAAATTTGGTATAATTTCAGGTATTCTTACAGAAGTTGTAAATGTTCCCAGAAGATCTAATCCTTTTGGCTTTTCTTCATTTTCAAGACTCACTCCAGGCTTTTCAGCTTCCTCAAGCAGTCTGCTTAAGTCAGCAGCAGAACTGAAAATGAACAAAAAGAACCATTTGTGCTCAAGCGCCGTCTTTCTTTGTAAGGCTACGTAGCAGAGTTTAGATCAAATAAATACCTACCCACAGTGAGGTGGAGCAGTCATAACACTCATATTTGCCTCAACAGTACCAGAAATCTGTTTCCTGGGACTGTCTCTCAACAGAGGGTCGAACTTCAAATACAGCGACTGTTTCCTCAAAGCTGATTCTTTGAACTGAGAAGAAAACACAAAAACTAGCAGATTTGTTGCTTTGTAGCCTAACACTAACATACACAACTCTCTGGAGGGAGGGCGAGTCTGTTCTTCTGTGGCCAGGGTATTGTTCTCCAGAGAAAAATTATATAACAGAACTTGGTGCCCAAAAGCTTAAGGCCTTATGTAACACCAAGTCAAAGTTAACAGTAAGACAAACACGGTGGGACTAAAACCAAAAACATAGCAATTAACTGCATATTCACACTAAAACAGGTGACTCCTACTCAGGCTTACAGGAAGAGAAAGAATAAAGGTGTATTATTTTAAACACAATTCCCAATTTTGAGACAGACTTCCTGAAGTCTTCTATATAGAAATCTGCCAAAAATATTTCTTCAAAACAGTGATCCTGCACTTCCAAAGCATTACATTCTCCTTGCTTTGGCAAGCAGACACACCATTTCATCCATCTCCATTTCCCTACCAAAGATGCCTACCAAAGGCATCTTTGAAAACCAAAGATACAGTCTCTGACTCTTTGCAGAAGGGCTTGAAACTACATCCCTCCCTAGCTTTATAGATGCTTCTCTGAAGCAGAAGATTTTTATGGTCAAGTTCAAAACCAAATTATTTCCTAAGAGTATCTTAGGCTTGACAGTGACTTTTTTCTTTTCCCTTATGATAACAAGACATTTCAGTATCATACTTACTGATGAAGAACCAAACTGTTCCAGATAGTCTATGCCCATTCCTAGAACTAGAAAAAAAAATTACACATAAGATATGCAGTATTGTCATATTATCTTTACAGCGAAGCATCTAAAGATAGAAAGATACATATGGGTAAAAAGCAGGTAAATCCCTCTTCTCATCAGCTTTAGTTTTTCATTTGCCAAGAGTTTTATACTTCAAAAAAATCAAAAGACAAAGTATTCTAAGGCATATCAACTTTTAGCCTCCATTCACCCCCTCCAAATGCATATTTAACTCATAGAGGAACACATACTTGAAGAAATTCTGTTGTTCTAAAGTGGCAAAAACACCCAGATATTCTACTTTATATAGTGCCCCACAAAAAGGCTAGGACTACTAGTCTGACCATTAAAGTTAGTATCCAGCTCACAGCTGTGATCACACAAGTTTTGTGGCTGTTTCTCAGTGTTGGTTCCACTCAAGTACTCCGTAACGCACTGCAAAGCAGCCAAGTTGTGCACTCGCCCTTCCACATAGTGCTCCTAAAAGGAATAACTCATCCAGGAGGTCCAAAAATCTTGGCTATGCAATAAACTTTCAAGGTACACATGCAAGTGCAGAAAAAACACACATGCTAAAATAAGCAATCAGCATTCAAGCAGTGCTGAGGGACTTCAGCAAGCTACAGAACTCAAATACAGGCAGTCAGGTGGCTCTCAGTTTAGCAAGTACTTAACACTAGAAGCGATTTTGAGAACAGAACATGTTTTCAGCACAAAAACCTGTGACTAAGGCTCCAAAAACAATTTATATGACAGAATAAAATTCATCCTCTCAGGCAGCAAGTTGTTGCCGTTCGTCTCCTACTGGAATTTAGTATAATCCAAAGATGGTTAGAAATCATATATATAAATAGCAAAAGGGGATGATTAAAAGCAAAAAAACATCAATTGCTAATATTAGAGAAACAAATATTTTTGAGAAGTTATTTTAATCTTTCCAAGTCTGTCTGAAAGACTGCTCTTACCTTCTGCTGATGGTCTGAACTCCTCTTCAGGCTCAGTGCTAGCTGTCTGGTCATCTGCTATTGTCTTAGTTCTGTGGGAACCAAGTTTAATTTCTTCTGTAGGCATTGGACTTTTTCCACTGTCAGGGGAAACTAGCCTATCTTGAGACGCTTCATTTGCTGGAGACAATTTAGAGGGACTCTTTTTCTTCTCCTGTAGAAGAAAAGCCAAAGCTTTGGATTGTTAATATAACACTTTACTTGTATTATGAAAAATATATTTTCAGTATCATAACAATGATCAAATTGGTTTGTCAAACTAGCTGGGCAGCTAATATAAACCTCAAAAGTTCACAGGTACAGAAAATAAGCAGTACTAGCAAGGCGTTGTTTAAGAGGGCTCACATTAGGCAGGAGTCACTCCAAGTCTACACCCTTAGGTTTGTCTTTATATACAACTGTGATCAAAAAGAAATCCTATGTACCAAGCTACCAATTTTGCTACCTCTGATGTTACCTTTAAAGGTACCAGACTTCTTCTTTTAAAGAAGTCTGTGCATTGTTTACATTCAGTCTTAAGCTGGTGAAGATCCTTAAAAAAAAATTCTTATGCAGAATATAAAACAAGGGATATAATGGTGAAGTCAAGAATAACTTTGCTCCATTAAACAACTGTCCAGGGAATCATTATCTTTTCTACACATTACCATGGCTAGTTGTCCTAGAAGTTCAGCTTCTGTTTGAGCTCCTAGCATATCTTTTTGAATTGCTGGCTCGTCCTCTTCCACGCTCTGTTTACCAGTTTCTCTAAAAAAAAAAAAGAGTATCAACAAATCCAAGTCAGTTATATCATTCTGAATTATTTGCAAGATATATTGAAACACTGAATAAAATAAGCTTATTTAAGAGCTTCTACTACATTCCAGAAGGCTTCAAGGGTGGAGAAGCAAATTCACTTTCTTCCCTGATAATACTAAGAGACAAAGTTCATTAGAAGCAGAGCTACCAAGGAAGCAAATAAAGTCACAGCAGTGTCACAGAAGAGTCTTACAGTTGGCTTAACCTTGACTTATTTCCAACTGTAAAGCCCAAGTTATTATTAAGAGGGTCACTTTGTTTAAAAAGAATTAGGATTTACAAGGCAGCCTGCTTCTCTTTCCACCACAATAAAGTAGCATGACAACTGGTGTAAATCTTCATTAAAATTCCAGTGCTTTATTTATTGATGACAGTAATTTTGACCCAGCAAAGTTACAAGTAGCTGATCAGGGAGTAAGCAAGCAGACCCTCCCCTTCTGCCAAATCTCATGAAAGGCAACTTCAAGCAAGCACCTGCCTATAGTACTGCAAAAAGCTGCCAACAACTTAATACTTTATTTTCTAGGAATTTAAAATACAGTTTCTCACTTGAGAGTGGAAGATGATTTGGTGCCGAAAAAAGGCAACAATTATGGCAAGCAGTTTTTATACTGGAAATAGCATTCAGATCCCAAGCTCAGCAAGTACCTAGCCTTGCTTCAATCCACGCTTAATTCTACACTGTAAATATGGCATATAACTGTCTAGTCCCTCTTCATGATGCATAAAACATAACTGTGCCAATTAAGTCTCCAGTCACATCTCAACACACAGTTCTTTGGAAAGAGTAGCAGCTACCTGATTCTCCACATTCTACTCAAGATTTTGGCAGAGTGAGAATAAAGAACCATTTGAACCATATTATCACTCTTCCCATGCAAGTCTGCTCCCTTCCTTGAGATTTAAGAATAACTTTTGCCCAGAACCATTTCCAGATGGTTTCCCAAAAAAAATCTTTGGCATCACAACCCCTTATGCTAGAGACCCCAGAGTGCATCCTAAGTCCACCCATCTACCCAAGGCAGAAATTCAAAGAGTTAGAATCCATTTAAGAAAAATAAACTATTTTCACAAAAGAATTCAATGCACTTCTAAATTCAGTTCTGTAGATTTACTTACAGATTTTCAGTATCTTTTTCCTCAAGAACTTCACAGGTACTTGGTGTGTTATCCTGCTCCATTGAAAGAGACTCCCTTCTTAAGGGGGTACCATCCTGCTCCTCTTGCAGATGAGATTTTTGAGCGGTAGGTTTAGGACACTTGGGTGAGCTGGAAATTTTAGAGCCTCCTCCAAATGGATTGAAATTTGGATCATCAAGTTTGTCCCAGTCAAACTTATAAGATGCCTTGGGAATAGGAACGTCTTCTTCCACATTACTTAGATTTTTCACTTCAGTATTCTCTGGTTTTGTTTTGGCAGTAGGAATCTTTTTAGAAGGTGGCTTAATTCCAGGTCTTTTACCTAGTTTCTTAGGAGGTGGTTTTCTAGCAGTGGTATTATCAAAGTCAAATTCCAGTTTTACTGGTCCAGCCTTGGTGATACCAGGTTGTTCTGCAGATTCCTCCTTGGAGCTAACAGGCTTCTCTGTACGTTTTGACTCTTCTGTGGAGGCTTTTTCTGCTACAGAAACATTCTGAAGCTTCAGTTCCCCAGTTTTAGAAGAATCAGTTGCATCAGAACTACTAGGGTCTGATTTGTCAGACAGTTGTACAGAACGTTTAGGTGCTTCTGTTGATCCCACAGAGTCATCAGTGTGGCTTACTACATTGGAAAAAGATTTCACATCCTGCACAGAGTCACTGATTGTTTGCTTAGGAGTCTGCCTGTGTTTGTTAGCCTCCTCCAACTCTGTCAAAACAGATTTTCCAGATAAAAGTATGTTTGCCTCTGCGCTGGAGCTCTCTGTACTTGCTGTAGTGGAAGGAAAAGAAATCGCATCATCCAGGGGAAGAGAATTCCTACTTTTTTCAGGAACTCTCCCAGAACTGCTGGATATAGGAGACTTTTGTAGATTTCCAGGAGAATTCTGCAGCTGCATTGAACTCTGAAAAGGATTGATGTCATCCAAGTTATCAAAGTCAATGCTGTAGGAACCTCGGCTCTTCACTGGCATCTCATCATCAGGGTAAGAAGCAGCGCTGATCTTCTCCGGCATTTGTGTATTTGACTCTCTATGACTATCTTCAGCTTCAGCTTTTTGAGCACTTCTGCATTGAAAGAATCAAAATATACATGACATAGCTATTATTTCAGATATAATTTCAAAACACTTTAAAAAAAGATCAACCTCACAAGTAGCTTTATATGCTCTAAAGCAGTCTTAATTTTTCATGTAGTATGGAGACTAAGAGAAAGAAAAACAACAACAAACCTAGAAACAAACAAACAAAAAACCCCACAGCAAACAGACATCTGACCAACCTGCAATTAGGAGATGCTATACATGAAATACAGGTGAAAAGTTCTTAGAAGTAACTGAGTATTAAGCTATCCATTTGACACAGCCAGGTTCTCTTATTCTAGTCGCTGCTATGACAGCTCTGCTCACTACAGCTGAAAAAGCCATTTTCATTTCACTGAATAAACATGTTCTACTCAGGAAGAGTTAATCTGCTCAGACACAGACACACTAGTAGTGCATCTTCATGGTGATTTGACTGAGTCACGACTAACTCATAAGACTAGGCTCAAACTAGGATCATGACTCACTTCCCCCATTTTGTCCAATCTTTTTGTCTGGACATTCTGGACAATTTTGCATGTCAAAGCCCACAGCAGCATTCCATAAATGAGGTCCTGCCAGAACAAAACCTGGACTTTAGGTATTCTCAACTCTATAGAGCAACAAAGCTGAAGAGCAAAGCAATTTACAAGAAAATACTATCTCTAGAAAGTTCTACAGAAAGAGAGAAAAAAAAAAGTAAGATTCTAGCAGAAGAAACAAGTAAAAGTTTGTATACTCACTACTGCTGGGTACTCTACAAGATAACTCTCCACATTATTTCCCCAAGCTTAACTTTTTTGAGTCTCATCCTCAGACTACAGAGAGTTAAGCCATTACTTCCTGAAACAGGATTTCCTCCCACTGTTTTGTCCCTGTGCAAAGAAACTATCTGTGCGCCACTCATATCTGCTATAGTGCAGAACATGATTAGAAGCTGCTCATTAAAAATAGTACTTTGATAAACCTGAAAGCAAAGGCTGGAGATAAAGGTCAGGAAGCTCTTCTCACCCGCCTGAGTGCCTCTTCCCTGCAACAGTTCAGCCCCAGACTTGTCTAACTTGCCAGGCTCCTCCCATTTTTTTTTTTCCAGTATTTAACCAAATAAGTGCCAGTCAAGAGCAAGCTATTGACTTAAAGGACATTTCTCTCCAAAGAAAAAGTTCAGTAACATGCAGTGTTTAATTTTAAAATATAGATTTGTTTTTATCAAGAAAAGGATATACACAAGCAATGTCTTGGCACGGTTATGTCCCTAATTAAAAACAATAGATGGCAGCGCTTTTAACTCAAGTGAGCCATGTATTACATCTTCATTCATCCATGCAAACATAATTGCATCTATGGCTCAAACTTAAGTCATTTAAGAATTGCAGCGGCTTGCTCAAGAGTACTTTGTTAAGCTACAGTATATATGCAAGTTAACTTCGGAAATGAATCCAACCTCTTAAGGGGCACTGAGAAATTAAGGACTGATCATTCACCATTTCCATCTTACTCTCCCTTCCCAAATGGAAAGAAAGAGAGCTAAATAAAAAAAAAATAGGAAGTTTTAAAACAAACAAAAGAACATCTTGCTCCACAGAAGGGGAAGTAAGAAACTGGGAGCTATTAAATAATATCACTGTATTATTACTATGCTATTATAACAGTATCTTCAGTGAAGCAGCAGTCACAAAACCCTAAATTGTAACACTGCAGACTGTGCTCTTCTCTAGGCAGCTGTCGCGGGCCACACTGGAACTCAAGACTCCTAGACTACAGATGCATAAACTAGTTGCAACATGGGATTGATTAACATTAGATTCAGGTTGCTTTAAAAAAAAATAACCAAAAAAACCCAAACTCAGCATTTACTGACTCAAGATTCAAGCCAACTCTTCAGAACATATCTTAAGAATAAAGAGATAAAATAGTACTTCACATTCAAAAAGGAAGTTTGAAGACTTGTCATATGAGCTTCAGATAGTTACATAGTCTCACAGGAAAAAAGTCATGGTAAGAAACAGCTTTGTTTTCTCTGTCAAATGCTCTTACAGGACTAGAAACAGAGCTCAGTAACCAATACTGCAAGTGTCATGATCTCTCAAGCCTTTAATGTTGGAAAAAAAGTTTGTGCATCAGGTTCAACACTAATTTTAATACTCTTATGGAGTTTACATAGTCATAAATTCACATTAAAAAGAAAAGTTTATAATGAGGGAGCATTAACTTGAGTATATCCTGTATTGTTAAGACTGCTAGCAAGGATGTTACTTACTCAACATTGTCAAGGGCAGATAAAAGATCATCCTCTGCAGCATCCCTGCAATCATCCAGCGTAAAAGTAGTCTCAAGCTTGCCTGCCATGGCTGGACTTAAGATTTTTCGAGTCTGAGGATCTCTTAGAGGCGTTTGAAAGGTCACCTTGGGGGCAAGGGGGAGGAAGAAGATGAAAAAAAGGGAAGAATATGAACAAAGCTGTATTTTCAAGTTTCAAATAGCATACGCATTGAGTTCAGCACCACAGATCACAGAAGGAAGGAAGAATATAATCAATTCAAAAGCAAGTTTACCTTCATCGCTTTTGCCACACTTTTTAGTGGCAGGTTTTCTTTCTGCGAGAGGCGCAGGATGGACTGCCTCCCTGTAGGTTCCGGTGGTGCAAAGCAAAAGCCAGTGTCTTCCGCTGTTAGATCATCACTGATGTTTTCACAGTTTTCTCCATTTTCTGCATTTAAAATCTGCAGACTCATTCTAGGATATCAACACATGCAACATCGCACCGTCAGTAGGAGGGTGTGACCGGCCAGATGCATGTTCAGATAATCAAACACACTCTAAGCTGGGTGCTTACTAGCCAAGATAGATTAACAGCTGCAAAGAGAGAGTATTAAAAATCCAGATACGAAAATGTAACTCACACCACCCTGCAGGCATCCAAACAGAACATTTTTACAGGCACTTTTCTTTCAATACATGGCTAAAAGGTTGTTGCTGATATTATACATTCTGCATAGACATACAAGAGTACTAATTAAGCTGCTAATCCTTTAAAAGGAGCTGTATCATTTAGTGTTTTCTTCATTCCCAACTCCTTCAGGTGAATCGGGCTACTAAGGTACAGTCAGGTCTCCTGTAGTTGGGCATCTCTAACAAAACTATAGCCTTTGTAAGGGGCAAATCACCATAATTTTTTCTATTTATTCATACGGCTTTATTACCGCATCATACACCAGTAAATAGCAAGACAAATGTTAAGGTGTATTTAGGAGGAGTTTTGAACAAAATTATTCAATTTTTCTCTGCACTTTCCGCACACAGACTTTATGCAAAGGCTCATGCTCATATGTTTAAAACAGGCTCAATAATGCCTGTTTTATAGGTATCATTGGTACAAAAATTGGAAAAAACTTGTAAAAGCAATGTTTAAGGAATATGTATTTTTATTAGATTAGACATACTGGTAGAAACAGATCATCCTATATGGTCTTCTAAACTTTTATGTATGTCTGATGTGGCAAATTTGGAACTAAAGTTTGCATCACATATCTAAGATTAGGGAAGAAAAATGAGAGGAGGAATACTTTCTTTAACTTCTTTTCCTCCTTAAAGTATTCCACACAAACTAACAGTTTGCAGAACTTAAATTAGTCTTCCTTTTTATTCTCTTTATAGTCCTCTCTGCAGCCTTTTAGAAATCAGTAGTTGCCTCATCAGGTATTTGAGTGAGGGAGAGGTTGAACAGAAAGACAAAAAAGGCAAAAAGCACCAGATGACAAAAAGCATATAGCAAGGATTAGACATTGCCACTGCCCATTAAGAATGATTCCCCATAAGTGCATAATTATCAGTGAAACTTACATAGCCATTTCTTTCAGAATCATCAGCTAGAGAAGATGATCATTTAGAAAAGGTGATCTGGTCAAGAATGTCATCAAATGCTTTGAGAGCAAACACCTGACAAAGAGCTTGTTTTCCTCATCCCTCAACAAGCCCAGGTCAAGTCAAAATCCATCTGAAGATGGTGATTAAAGTCATCCTTCAGAAAGGCAACAGGAACATTCACGCTTGAAGTTTACTGTCCATGTATTTAAATTCAAGTCTCTGCACACATTCTAGTACTTCACATTAATCCTTATGCAGATATTGGCTTCAATATTTGCTGCACTCTCTACTGAACTCAGCTCCTTTGTCTGCAAGGCAGACAACAGCAGAACAGGGTTTCTCACTATCAGCAGTGAAACACAAACAATAGCTAAAGCAGCAATAACAAGAAGGCTATCGCTGTATTTGTTATTTCTTTATTTCTGAGTCAGACTTTATTCCAAGTTGTCTTATACCTAAAATTATATATATATAAAGACCTCTAGAACTTGAAATACTTGAAGCTTCACTGATTCTCTTTATTCTTCCAAGCTAAAACAAAGAAAACTAATCAAGAGCTGAGTCTTCAAAACCCTCTAGTTATTTAACGTAGCTAGCTTAAAAACAAAGTCTAAGATGAAGTAAAGTTGACAGTACCTTCCAACACAAGCTCATAGAGCCTCCTTTGCTCATTGAAGGCTTCAGATTTATTACATCAAACTGTTTATGAACCACTGCTAGATCAGATTAAATACCTAGCATACCAACAGGATGTACACACACATTCACCTACAGTTTTAGGTATTAGAAACAAACTTCATTTTGTGGGATTAAATCACTAAAGGGGATTATTTAAAATATTTGTCCATAAAAGTATCTGTATTTTATTTTCACGACCTCATTAGCTAGCAGCTAATGGGAAATAAGGTAAAAGAAAAGCTTTGAACAACAACCACCACCACCTTAGTTTAAGTGGTCCAACATAGGTCATTTTCCCACTATTAGTCTTTGCTAATACCGATCCCAAAATGAAACCACTTCACATTTTAAAGGAATACTCATTTAAGCACAAGTATCAATCTTTAACTCGATATTTAAGCATCAACATAAATGCAACGATATCGGGTAATTAGACCTCAGATATCCACTATTTTTAATATTAGGCTTTGCATAAGACTTGAAAAAGATGCTAGACTCCTTTGATCAGGACTTCACTACTGCTACTTACGGTCTTATAACTTTTCAACAGCACTACCTAAAACATCCCTGGATTCTCAAATGCCTAAAAAAGTCACAGAACATGCAGGGCAGAGGCAGATTTTTTTTCTTTTTTTCTCCTCCCTACTTAATTAGCCTGTAAGATCCTCTAGCAGTTGAGCAGCAGAGCACCAGTCTCCAGTGCGGTGTGCCTGCCTGGCGTTCCAGGTTAAGGACAAGCGTTAGTACATTCATAAACACTCAAATGACTGGAGATTCACGCAGCCATGAGGGTTTCCAGACAAACTGGCAGAGATGACACCTATATTCGTGGACCTGCTCCAGCCCAGAGCAAGCACTTCTGCTAACAGATTCCTTCAAGAGCGTTTGCCCCCGGCATAGCCGGGGAAGGAGCACCCTGGTCAGACCCTTCGTGGGGAGTGGGGACAGGCAGCGTGGGCAGCCAGGACAGGGAAGGGAGGCTGGGCGAGGAAGGGCGCGACGGGGCGGTGCCCACCATCCTGCACCACCTAGTACCCCGACCCCCCCGGGGCTCCTCCAACCCCGCCCCCCCCCGGCCTAGCGGGGTGTCCCTGGGACACCGTCACCTCCCCCACCCCCGCACCGCGGGGGGTCCCCAAACCCTTCAAGAGCTTCCCCGCCCCCGCCTCGAGCTCATAGAGCCCCCCAAGCCACCCCCTCAACCTCAGAGGGGCATCAACAGCCTAAGGCCGTAACAATCCGCCGACATCCATAACGCCCCCCCCCCAGCCCCACAGGAGCCCCACTCCCCCCCCGCCGTGCTCCAAGCGGGGCAGGTAGCCCCACACATCCCCTTCTCCCGGGCCTCATAGAGGGGAACCCCTCAGCTCCCCACTACTCACAGAACCTCCCCCACATCATCCCCACAGCGACGCTCCCAGCCCAAAGCTCTTGGGGGCTCCTCCGCAGGAGCCCCACACATCCCTGCGGGGCGGCCCGCCCTCCAGGACTTCCCTCCCCGCGACAACCGCCACAGCCCGTACCTGCCGACAGGCCGCGGGTCCGGCCGTACGCTCCGCTGCGGCACCGCACAGGCGCCACTACTGCAACCGCCGCCGCAAGATTTCAAATTTCAACGGCCGCCTCAGGCGGCCAATGAGAAAGCGGCGACCGGAACGGTTTGGCCAATGAAGAAAGCGTCTTGGCGAGGGGGCGGGATCGGCCGCTGCCCCCTCGCCAATCAGCCCCCGCGGAAGGGCGAAGCGCGGGGGGTGGCAGGAGGAGAAGGGCGGGCCGCGCCATGGCGCGGGGAAGAGCTGGGCCGCGGCGGCCATCGTGTCATTGCCTAAAGCGAGCCGCAGCCTTGCGCTGCCCCGTGGTAAAACGGCAGAAAAGACATTTGCCGTCTTGCTATATGCCTGTATAAATAATAATTCTATGTCATAGCCCAGTCTAGAGGTCAAAGGGGTTCTCAACAGAATGGAATCATTGGGAGCAGCAATGAAATGGTGGCCGAACCTTATAAAGCTGGTAACAGAGTCGTGAAATGCGGAGCACACCACCCCCGTGCTCTTACTGGCGCAACCGCCTCGCGCAATTGGCCACCAAACCAGCCTTAAGGCCTCATCCTCATCAGTAGCGTGAGATTTCACACCGCAGGCGCAGCAGTTCCTGTTTGCTCCGGGCATGGCCTGGTGTTTTCTCAGAGTCCTCCACAGTGGTTTAATTCGCGCCCCCCCTCCCTTTTCTTCCTCCTCCTCATGGTTAATTATTGGCGGAGAAAGGATCTGAGAGAAACACTGATGGTTACAGCTATTGTTTTTGTTTCTTTGTTGCTTACGGCTCTTATTTGTGTTTCTTTAGCGTCCAGAGACCACTTTTGTTGTGTTCAGGAGCACGCACATCTCAAAAGCTCTCCATCACAGACACCTTAAGTCTCCCTCCTGATCCTTCTGTGAGGCAAAACACGGCACAAAATACCCCGGAAACCCAAAGAGAAGCTTTATCGGCGCCCAGGGGGGGCCCGCCTGCTTCGTACTGACGTTTCTTGCCCTCTCCCCTCCAAAAAATCGCTTTTTTAGGCGCAAACGCCGAATCTGCAGCTTCCGGTCGGCGCCGCGGGGGGGCGGGGGCGGGGAAATGCGCATGCGCAGCGCAACGGCCGTGGGCGGGCGGGAACTACCACTCCCAGGAGGCCGCGCGCGCTGCAATGCGCATGCGCAGCGCCACAGCCGTGGGCGGGCGGGAACTACCGCTCCCAGGAGGCCGCGCGGCGGCGGCGCGGGCCGGGCCGGGTGCGGCTGTGGCGCAGCATGGAGAGCCCGGCCGTCACCTTCACGCTGGCCTACGTGGTGTTCGCCGTGTGCTTCGTGTTCCCGCCCGACGAGGTGCGCTCGGCTGGGCTCACCGTGCAGAGCCTGCTGGGCGCCTGGCTGGGCAGCGAGGACGCGGCCTTCGTGCAGTACCACGTGCGGCGCAGCACGGGCACCATGCTGGCGCACTCCCTGCTGCCCCTCGGTGAGGCCCGCGGGCCCCGGCCCCGCACGGGGTCGCGGGAAGCGAGCGTGTTTTTGTGCGAGCTTGTTCTGTGAAAGTACATCTCTTTTTATTCATTTATTCGCAGGGTATTACCTTGGAATGTGCTTCGCCGCCCCAGAAAAGCATCTCTGTTATTTTTACCTGGCTCCCAAAGGATGGAAAACCTTCTTTTTTCTCGCCGTTCTCCTCCCGGCGGTCACCAGCGCCCTGGCGTATTACTGGTCGCGGAAGGGCTGGAATAATCACCCGCTCGCTCGGACGCTGGCCGTGCACGCCCTCCCTCAGTCGGGTTGGAGGGCAGTGGCCTCCTCCATCAATATGGAATTCAGAAGAATTGATAAATTCGCCACCGGAGCGCCAGGAGCCCGAGTGATTGTTACAGACACGTGGGTGATTAAAGTGACCACCTACTGTTTGCATGTTGCCCAGCAGCAGGACATTCACTTGACCGTGACAGACTCCAGGCAGCACGAGCTCTCGCCAGACTCCAACGTGCCCGTGCAGTTCCTCACCATCCGAGTTGCCAGTATTAACCCCTATGTGAAGGCCTTCAATATTCGGTAAAACAAAATATGCTCCACCGTTATGCTCTATGTGTGCTATTGAATAACGTTAATGGAGTGCTTCTTGGCAGATGTGGAGAACTCTAGGGTTTTGTCCTCTAGTGTTCCTAGGGATTGAGATGGAGGTTGGAGAAGTAGGTGGAAAAACTTGGGTGAAAGCCGGAGAACAGAAGCCGGAGAACAGAAAAGAAACGGAGTATCTTTCGTCTCCCAATTTTTGAGGGAAAAGAAATAGTGATTGCTCATCCATGACTTGCTTTTCTTCCCTCCTATGTAAGACTCATAATTGAGTCAATTAGCCTCTAATTGAAAGAGCCCTCACTGAATTATAAACTATTGCACTTCAAGTGAAACAAGGAAGTAATTTAAGGTCACCTTTGATTTGTGTGTCCTCGGAGTTGTAAATAATGGAAAACGTCATGGGGTTTGTTAATGCTTGTTTTCTAAGGGCCTGTGCTGTTTGTTGTTTTAAATGATGGGCAAAATTGGACACTTTGTACATTTGACCTGACATTTGTAACAGTCAGGTCTACTTTAAGCTAATAATTCATAACAATTTGAGTTTTGTTCTGATCTGAGATCAGGATCATGGAGTCTTACAGCTTTTGAGGGAAAAGCAAGAGCTCATGTAAGAATTAAATTCTCTTAACAGATGACA
Source organism: Nothoprocta perdicaria (assembly GCF_003342845.1). Lineage (NCBI taxonomy): Eukaryota > Metazoa > Chordata > Aves > Tinamiformes > Tinamidae > Nothoprocta > Nothoprocta perdicaria. The sequence goes on along the minus strand of NW_020454538.1, from coordinate 2,499,532 downwards.
GGAACATGCATTTAGAGGTAGGTAAAAGTACAGTGATTACTAGACTGAACAGAGGAGTTTTGGCAAGCATGAGAAAGTGAATGAGATGATTGTGTTAGATCCAGGTGAGCTGAGCCCAGAATGAGGGTTAAGGTAAGCATGACAGAAAAAAGGAAGAGATTTATATAGAATTGTAAAAGTGGTGACCAAAGAACTAAGAGTTTCTGTGAGTGCTTCAGTACCAGAGTGATAAAACTGCATCCAGCTGATTCTGAGAAAATCAAGACTTCTTTAAAACAGTTGCTTTGAGGGAGGAGAGGAGGAGGTTTTTCTTTTTTGGTGACACAAAGCAGTAGCAAGAATAGCATTTGAAAGTTCTTATAGTAAGACATCTCAGAAATAAATCTCTACTAGAACACAGGTTTTATTAAAAATCCAGAAGAACAAAATTCCCTTTCTAAGAGTACAGAATCATTGATTACTATAATTGGATACAGTTGAGTCTTTATGAAAGACAAACGCCGTTGTGGACACAGCACATTCCTCTCCGTTTTCAGTGTGAATTTTTCCCCTTTGCATCCCCTGGATGCAAAGGTCTTTGTTGTTTGCAGAGGTAGTATCTATTAGCAAACAGTATTACCCTGTAGTGCTTAAAACGGTGGAGAGCACCTGGAGCTGCAGCTGAAGCAGTGCTGCATTGTACCCTATGTGTTCCTCAGTGAACTGAGTTGGAGGTAGGAAGAATGAGGAATTTCACGGCAATGTTCCCAGGGTTACTTCATGAAAGCTCTTTAATGACTGAAAACATGGAGTTTGGGAGTCCAGAATCTGCAGTTTGGATTCATTTCATTAATTTCATTCATTCAGATTCAGTTTCATTGAAAAATGTTCAGTAGCAAGAGTGTCTCATTGCAGGTTTGTAAAAGGTCTCGTGTGCCCCAGGTAGTCTGTGGGCCTCATTTTAGAGACATTTACTGTAGCAGAAGTGACATAGTATGAAAAATGCCATAAGTCAAATTTTAGGTCTCATCCAGGAGCTGTTTGGAGCTGCTGTAAAATTTATTTTTTTATGTATAACTGTGTCATAAAAAATAGAGAAATTTGATACCATTTAACATCTTTATCTACACATGTACCATATAGTTTATATGATATAATAACTAGTCTTTGTCCTCAGCAGCTTATAAACTGGAATTTAAATACAGTATAAGCAACTAAACCTAAACAAGGGGGGACAGAGAATGCAGTGTTTTACAGTTTCTGCATGATTTATGTACCCGTATTGCTTTTGTTCAAAATAATTGTTTTACAAGCACAGCTTTATTTTCATGTGAAGTTTTTCCTGATCTCTGGTATGTCCTGTTGACAGTTTGACCCAGCTATAAAGGAAGGGCTGGGCATTAATCCTGAATTTAAATATTTATATCTGTAGGTTGAGGCAGGAGGACAACACGTTTTGTTGTTGTCTGAGTTAAATCTGTCCTGGCCCAGAATGCCAGTCTTAAAGCTCTGCTTGTTCCCTTTCATAAGTATTTAAGGATTACGTTTTGAAAAAGAGCTCATGGTTTGGGGTGTCAGAATCTGGAAGTCCCATGTGTGACACTCAGAAGTGTGTATGTGACTGTTTGAATTGGTGGGAGCCTGGTACTCCAGAGCTGGGAGGAACTGGATAAGTGCTTTAAGTTGAGCATGCTAAAATAAATCCAGTTTTGAACATCTGTCTCCATATGTGCCCACCAGAAAAATTAAAACTAGAATAAAGGTATTTCCTTTTTTAATTTCATCTGTGAGAAAACAGAATAAAATTTATGTAAATTTATTTTATTGCTTAACCTTCCCTCCCCTTGCCACACCGCCAAAAAAAACCCTTTTGATTTATTCTGACCAATTTGCATCACCCTCGTCAGCTTTTCCAGCCACTCACTTTCCTGATATTAACCTCTTCAATATACTGAAAAAGGTATTTGAATGGATAACCAAGGTAACCTTTTGTCCATCTCCTCTTCAGGTTGAACTCCACAGAGTATGGGGAGCTCCGTGAAAAGCTCCGTGCTCCAATCACTAATGCAGCCAACGTTGTGATCCATCAAAGCCTCAGTGATTTATTTCTAGAAACTTTTACATCTCTGGTGGAAATTAATCAGACATACCCTGCTCCAAGCAATCAGGTGAGACTTTTTCCTCCATTGAAGACTGTAATAATTCTGTAATAATTATTTTAAATATAAGTGAGCCTGCGATTACTGTGTCTCATGACTGCTTATGACTTACTTTCCATTTCAGTAAACACGTAATAAGTAAAATTTTGACATCTTCTGTGCCTTCTGCTAGAAAATTAACTATATTATGAGCATTGAATATTTGAGAAATACTGTAATGGAAAATGTTCCTATAATAGTTTCTATAAACCTTTTACCCAAGACATTTGGAAATGATAAAGACACATTTCCAGAAAGTTTATGGGGAGATAGAGTCACAGTTCTTGTGCAGTTTGCTCCAGTCCAGCTTGTTTTTCTAGAAAGCCAGGTTTTGTTGGATCTTTTCCTGTAATAGATTAGTGACTTTTAATTGGGATTTGCTTTAATTGTAAATAAGGATATGGAATATCTCCTTCAGTAATGTTCAGATACTTGGTGATTATAATATTTGTGTTACATTAAGAATTGTGATTAGAGCACTGTTAAATACATTGAACTAACTCTGGTTACCTTATGGTGTGGCTGTTGCAAATGCTCCAGCTGATGGAGTGAGTACTTCATATCACAGGCAGCTTGTATGGTGTTCTCACTGTCATATCTTAGAGAGTTGCTTTCTTGCAAAGGCTTTTAATTTCTGACACATTTAAGTATAAACTTGGTACTAAGTTTTAGACTGATAGCAAGTGGTAAATAAACACAAAACTATGACATGGAGATTAAAAATACAACATGAGATCTTCCCCTCTTCTGAAGCTCCATTAGCTTAAAAAGTTTCAATATTGGAGCTTTGTCTACCTAAATCCTATGATAGGCCTCTGTTTCACAAGCTAAGAGGAGAGATGGCTTCTGAAAGAATGAATCCCTTCCGTGACGAAGGTGACTGTTTGGCTGAGCAGACCCTTGAGTTGACAAAGGAAGAGATAGTGGGGAAATGGGACCTACAGACCATGCAACAGAGCTACTTTCTATGACCTTGGTGCTGTCTTAAATGAATAATATTACTTTACGTAGCTATCTACTAGTAAACATTTAAGGGGAATAAATGAAAAATGCTAAAACACTTTTACAAGGTAAATGATGTGTGAGTATGTCCATTTTATGAGTGTAAAAATAGATATTGTTAGGTTCCTTTCTCAGAGCTTTCAGGTGTCCTTGCGTGTTCTGTATATTGGGTCTTGAACTTTGTATAAAGTTACTGGAGAGCTTTGACTGCACAACCCATAGTATATGTGAATTCCTGTTTATTAATTAGCAAAATAGTTTCCTTATATGCAAATACAAGTTCATATGACACAATTAACTGTGTGGAAATAACTCTTGTTTAGCTTGTCCTGGCTGCTGTGTTCTGGAAGCAGATCCAGAGAGATATGGGAAGTTTGCTTGTTTCAGTCATTTATTTAATGTCTCAGCAGTTATGAATGTTCTTTGTTTAAAGAGTTCCTTTGTTCTCATTTGTTAGCGTGTATTAGAGTCATGTAAAAATGTGTTTGATATCTTTTGGTGGGGCAGTTCTGCCTTGAGGCTCTGTCCAGCTCAGGTTCCTGCTATGCCTATGTGGAGGTAATTTTCTAAGAGCCTTTGAAAAGCAATAAAAGAAGCAGTCTGTGCAGTTCATATTTATGACATCTTTCTCCTCCTCCAGGAACTGGAGCCGTGCATAGGGTGCATGCAGACAAATGCAAATATCAAGCTCATCAAGAACTGCCAAGAGCCAAATGAAGGAGAGTGCCAGCAGTGCTACTGTCGTCCTATGTGGTGCCTCACCTGCATGGGCAAATGGTTTGCCAGCCGGCAGGACCAGCAGCACCCGGAGACCTGGCTCTCAAGTCAAGTGCCTTGTCCAACTTGCCGAGCCAAATTTTGCATTTTAGATGTTTGCATAATACGGTGAACAATATTTTGATACGTTTTAACTTTTAAATGTATTTTGAGTGGGCTTGGCTGAAAGGTCTGTTAGCTTTGTTTCTTGCGGTTCACATTCTATATGGGTGCAAACTCCAGAGCTTTCTTTGACAACCTTGAAAACAGGAGCCCATCTTCCTTTCATTTCCTTTTCACTTTTACCTTTATTCTTTATTCTTGTTTTTTGTTCTCCAGATACATAACTTCTGAGACTTTTTTCGCTCTTTCTCAAAGAAATTTTTCTTTTTTATGTCTTGGATGGAATAAGGGTACCCATTGATGGTTTAGGTACTATTTTCTGTTTTTTTTAAGTTTTAACATTGATATTTTGATCCTTTAGTAAAGGGCTAACTGAAAAAAATGCTGTGATTAGATTTTATTGATGCTGTTATTCATTGATCCATCAGTAATGCTCATGTTCATCTTTCCAAGTGTTCACCAAACCAGTATAGCAGATAGGTTTCTCTGCTTGTCCCGTTCTATTAGAAAGGGGACAGGTTACAACAGCCTAAGGACTTTAATCCCTAAAGATGTACAGCTTGTGCAGAGAACTTGTATTTCATTAATCTGCCTCTATCTTGTTCTTTAAAGGATGTATTTATTTCAAACTACAGAAGAATTCAGAAATATACTGTGTTTACCTATGCTGCTAATGCTGCGCATAGGATCTGTATAGTTAAATGTTCCTGGAAGGTTCATTGCCTGGGGTTTCAGTGCTCTTCGGGTAATGTTTTGTTTGTTTGTTTTTTAATTTATTTGAAGGAAGTGCAGCAAATGTTTGAACTGTTTAAAAATTCAGAAAGAATGCTCAGCTATTTCAAAGCCTGTAAGATTTTCCAAGTAGGTAATTAGTAAGTTACCAGTACAGATGGCATGCCAGTGAATAATTGCAAAAGTCTTAATTACCAGGATATCCATGGCTGCTTTGAGGAGAAATAGGAAACAGAACATTAAAGGTGGCACGAGCACTGGAAGCGCAACTGTGAAATGTTTCACTGAGGTCTCAGCCTAGCTGTAGGTTACATGGTGAGAATACCAAACTGCACTTAGGACCAGACAAACCAGGATATGGTTACCTGTGTTGGCTGCAAGTCGCATTTTGGGTATAACTCAAATATAGATTTGGCAGCATCATATAAGAACTGACTCATAATTTATATATTCTGGGTATATATTATTTTCTAATATACACTTAAAAGGCCGTCTGGGTTAAGGACACTGATCAGTTGAGTATATCTTAGTTGTTTCATATACAATTTCTACTATGCAATTGTCTGTCCTACCTATTAATCAGGATGTTTCTTCCTGCTTTTCCTTTTGGATTACTACTGCTTGTTTTGGAGTGAAGACACTTAGACTGGCAGTATGGATTTGTCTCTTTCCTACATACATCTTAAATGATGTTCATTTGCATAGGACAAAACTGAAGCTTTGATTTTCAGACCAAACTGTGGACAAGTCTGAATAATTAAATAAAATTCAGGGCACAGATCCGTGACTGAATTTAAGATTTTTTTCAGTACTTTTGTGGTAAAGTTATTGGTAATTTTGAAATGCAGTCTCTACAGTATTTTTATTATTATTATTTTTAATCTGTGGTAGATTCTATCTGGGCCAGGTGGTGTCATCTGATATTTACCTCCTCACTATACAGTAGCCTTTACAAATACAGTTTTTGTGCTCTTTCTGCAATTTACATCAAGTGGCACAAATACAAGGAATAGGATCCTTGAAATAGTTGTAGAAGGATGGGTAGGATTATGGACCTGTGGCTCTGCAATTGACAGGCATTCAATGCCTACATGTTTCCTACATGTTTCCTAAATTCCTGCATTTAATGCTAAGGTGCTTGAAGCTTAAATTGTAAAGACCTCGAGAACCTTATAGAGACATGTAGTTGCAGATGTTTTTTATACAAGAAAAGTGGGTTAATTGCAGTATCTTATGTATTAAGAGCTTTAGTCTCACAATTGCTTGTGCGTTCATGTTCTTTAAATATTTTTTTCTTTAAACTAACTGGTTCATTCCATTGGAACTTTCATTCACCTTAGTTCTTTTGCCAACACAACAGCATAAGAAAGTATTATTCATAAACGTATAATACTTTTGCATCTCTTCATGGTAGTGCTCTGTCCACAGAAGTGCCTCTTAGAAGACTTAGTAATAAATACCAAAATAAAAGGATGATTTGTATTTATAATGGTGCCTGGCTTATATTCCTACAACAAGCATTTTCTCAAGTTCAGATTCTTAGTGTGGTCCGCCTCTAAGCTGCTTAAGCTTTTTAAAGGCTGTGTTACAGAACCAATTTCTTAAAAATCCATATTTTTAACACCTCTAAGGAGCTGTCCTTAGAGATGACAGGAGAAACCATGACTTCTAACTGCATAGGAAATCTGATATCTTACATGTGGTGCATAGTACACCAAATACAAAATTGATATTAAAAGAGGTGCTTGTCTTTATGATAACTTCAAGCCATCATTCCCAAAAGACAGTCTGGCTCTTTCTAGGGAAGGTTGCAGCTTGCAGGGAAAGTAGATATATTGTCTCCCAAGTGATCAAGATATGTTTCATGAACATAGTGTTTAGAATATTTACAGTTTAAGAGAAAATGATAAAAGTAACGTTGTGGGATAGTATGTTTCCTAAACAAATAACAATTTCATGAACTATTAGTAATTTAAAGCTTTTCTTTTTCCAAATGTGTGTATGCTTTTCCACATCACTGACTTGTAGATAAGCAATGTTAGTAAACTGAGGTGTATTATGTTCACAGAATGTTAATTTAATTTTGATGATGTTACCATAAGACAATCTATTTATGGATGCACAGTGTCAGTATATATACCCTATACATATGTTTACATATATAGCTGAATTTTCCATATGCACTTCAGCTTCATATGGGCCATAGCAAAAGGTATCATTGCCACTGTTATTTCAGGAATTGCAGCATTCACCAAAATGGTGATTTCGCCAAGCATAATCTGTTGGTCCATGAAGGGCATTTTAACCAAGCAGGATGTATTTAGAGTCTTAGCATACCTTTGCTATGAATGGGGCTCGTTAATAATGAGGTTTGCCATAATCTGAAACCAGGAAACCTGGTGGTTTGAGATGGCTTCAGCACGAGAGGGTTTGTTGCGTCGAAGCTCTGCAGGCAGCAGGTCTGTGCGGTTCCGCTTGGACCAGACCCGAGCGATTCGGCATAGACTCTTAAGTTCTGAGTGCCACTTCCTAAGAGAGACTTGTGTGTGTGTGTGTGTGTGTGTATATATATATAAAAATATACACACACATATGTATATACATATGTGTGTACATATATACACACACATATGTAATATATGTATGTGTATGTATATTTAAAATCAACTTTTTTCTTTTTATTTATATATATAAAAGCTATTTAAGGAGCAGTGAGTATTAATGCTCTGACAAACATTATGAGAAACTTTCTTCCAAAGATACCCTGCGGAGTTTATTTGTGTAGAGCATTTTTTACCCAAATAATTATCTATTTTAAAACTGATTTTTATTTGGAGAGCCTTTAAGCAGAGGGCTTAACGAACACATATAGTTCCTTTTAAAGCTGTGTGAATAAAAGCACAATTGATTGCACGGGAGGCTTTTGGTTTTCATTTTTAATTTTTACTGTGACAACAGTCTAGGGGGGTGGAAATCAGACCCAAGAAACCAAAGGGACGCTCCAATGAAGGAAGTCATGAATAATCTACGCGTATAACTCAAAAATTATAAATAAAAAAACATAATATTAATAATAATAAAAATAATAAATGAAATACATAAATAAAAAGGCGCCGTCCGGGGTGCGCTGCTGCCCTGCGCGCACCCCACCCGCACCACGTGCCCTTGTGCGCATGCGCGCGGCGCCTGCGCAGCTCGCGGCCGGCAGGGGTCCCGCGCCTGCGCGCTGCCTCCCGCGGGGGGTGGGCAGCCATGTTGGGCGGGCGGCGCCGCCCGTCGCGGCCATGTTGCGGGGCCCGCCGCGGGGCGGCCGGCGCTGCGCAGGTCGGGGCTGCGGGAGGGAGGGAGGCGGGGAAGGGCCGCGGAGGGGGGTCCGCGTTGCTCCCACAGGGCGGGCGGCTGCGGGGGCGGGGCGCGGAGACTGCCCTCTGCTCCCGGACGCCTGGGCCCCCTGCCCGGGGGGGAGGGGCTGGGGTCCTGCCGGGGCAGAAACGCTGCTGAGCTGAAAAGCGCCGGTTTTGGTGCTCATCCGCTCCGGGGGTGGTGGCTGCGCGGCCGCTGCGGGCTTTGCTCTAGAAGCCGGGGATTAGTAAAAGCTGAAGGTGTGCTATTTAATCTCCTGACATATATAAATTATATGTCAAGTATAAATTAAGGAACTGCCAAGGAGGAGGAAGCCAAGGGCAATGTAGCCAACTCCTGATTGCGAAGTAATCCTGCTGCCCCTGTGTTTGCACCGCGCTGTCGCCTTCCCCATAGCCGTCCCCGGTAAGGAATTTACCGTCTGAAAGTGTTCGTGCTTGAGCATTAACCCCGCTGCTGTGCCCTTAGACACGAGATATCCTGCGTGGTGACCCTGCCCTGCGTTCGCCTTGTGTAAACGTTGAGTGCTGCGGGTATGTGACCCGCTGCCCTGCAGGCTGGGTGCTGAACGTGTGTCGGGGCTGTAGGGCCCTCAGTCCCCCCAACCCCTTCAGGATCCCAAACAGAGGAAGGGTGTTTTTGTTGTTAACTAAAAATTAACGGATTATAGTTCAGCTGCCTTGATTGCATTAATTGGGCACCTTTCTTGGCGATTGAGTTGGCCAATCCCTCTACTAAACTAGTGTTCCTTGAGTAGGCTGTAATCTGATGCAGATCATCTATCTGTAAGCCAAACGAATCAGCATTTTGTAATGACAAAGGACAGTATATAAGTTGTCATGTTTGTTTTGACTGACTTGCAAGTGAAAATTACTGTTTTGTGGTTCTACACAGCCTCCACACTGCTGCTTTCCAGAGCAGAAATGGGGAAACTGGAATGGTTCAGATTCTTTAGTGTTTGATGAGGATCTGTCTAGACATTTAGATGATGAAGTGGGATGGTGAGGAATAAACGTGAAGTTTGTTTGAATCTTTGCTGTATTGTGAAGTGGCTCCTTTCTTTAGGAATCCAAGAAAACTTTGGATATGATCAAATGAACTTCTTACAATGGTATGGAATACAGAATTAGTGCATGATATCCTCATTACATGAGGGTAGACCGTACAGTTTGGGTAACTAAAATTTACATAAATAAATTAGCAAGTGTTCTGCCTGAAAGGGAGTACCTGTGTTATATACTGGGACAGCAGGTAGAAACCCTTTGCCGCTGAAATCTTTATTAGAAAATGTCCCTGGGGAAAAAAATATATTGGTAACTTTTCTGCTTTGTGGGTATATGTTTATCTGTGTGCAAAGTGTGATACTTGTTTCCTCGGTCAATATACTCATTCCATTCAATATGAGTGGTGCTCTATGTTTTTGCTTAATGTAATATCATTGAAATTGCCTTTTGGGAAGATGTGACATGTTAGTGATTTCAGATGAAATACTAGCTTTGCTCACTTGACAGGATGCTTTTATTTCATATAGTGTCTTAGCTGTCCTTTGCAATGTGCTTTGCTCATCACTGGCTGCAGTGTTTAGACTGCTTTTTGGTTTGTTTGTTTTTCTGGGTAATTTCAAGTATTGTGCTCTGTGGTAGAATTGAGGTATTGGGAGAAAAAAAAGCTTCATAAGTGGAGAGCAGTATGTGTGTTGTTTGAGCTGGCAATATTTTTAGAGGCTATCAGCTCTGTGGCTCTGATATGAATTTCACTGCACGATCGCTTTCTTTTCCTGCAAAGTAGAACTGATTGTTACCTTACGTCATTGCCAAAGGTGACTGAAGCTCAGATTTCTTTAATTTAAAAAAAAAAAAAAAAGTTTGTCTGTGCAGTGAAATGGAACAGGAGCACTCCCATGGCCAGCTGTGGATAATGGCAGCTTGCTAGACTGCACTAGCTTTCTTCTTTGTAAAACTGCATGATAATATTGAAGTTTCAAAGTTAACTTGTGAACAACAAATCTTCAGGTAGAGATCTAATTATTTTCCAGCTCTCCAATATCAGAATACTCTAAGCCTCTTTCAAGTTGCTCGGACTGGGAAAGTAGAATCGAAGAAGGCAAAACCATGAGGACATCAAATAAAAAAATGACCAAGTGAGTATTATGTAATTATTAAACAGGTACTTTGATTTTATTAACAGCTGTCTGATGACTTCCAGCTGCTTTACATACATTAATGAAGATTTGAAACACCTTGGGCAAGAGGGAGCTATCCTAAATCTTGGCCTCTCTCTCTTGTCACTGTTCCTCACTGTTAAATTGTCTGAACTGTTTCATTTCATCCCTGAAGGAAACTTGAAGGAGAGAAAGCACAGAGACTTTTTATGTTATCTTAAAAGTTGTTTGTGCAGTCACTGATTGCATATTCATTACAGCTTTGCATAAGACAAATTGGAGAATGAAAGGAAGAGTGAAAAGCAACATTCAGACCTAGAGAGAGAAACGGCTATAGGATCCTTCAAGCTAATCTTCTGTGTTATCCATCTCTGTGTTGTTTGTGTTGAGTTTTGTCTTGTGTAGTTCTGTTCGCCTTTTTTTAAAAAATATTAGATTGTTACACATATGCAGAAGTCTACCATTTTGTTACAGAATGATCCATGAACCTCTAGTTAAGCAGCTGTACTACTGATATCCTTAGATACATGATAACTTGGAACAAACCGGAGCAATTAGATGAACTTGGAAAGTCTGATCAGTTCTAGTGGCGCATTTGATTAGCGTTACCATCACCTCTGTGAACGGGTCCCTACCATCTATCAGAGCATGTGTGTACATAACTTACTGTGACACTACTAACTTGATGCTAACTGTTTTTCATTTAAAGTTCCGTGTCAAACGATTCCCCTAATCCAGTGGAAAGGGAAACCGATGAGGTGGTCCTAAGGAGAAGGCAAAAACAGATTAATTTTGGAAAGAACACGCTTGCCTATGACAGATACATTAAAGAAGTTCCCAAGTAAGTTGTATGGTGTGTTGCAAGTTTCCATGTAAATCCTTATTTGTTCTTGACATAAGTGTGGGATCAGCCTATGGCTTAGTCACGTTAAATAAGTAAAACTTGAATACTTTTGTTTAAAAAAAAAAAAAAGAGGGGAGGGGAAGGGAATACTCTTCTTCACTGAAGCAGCTTTAAAGCTCAATGCTTTAAGTACTTTAAGTACTGTCGTTGTTGGTAGTAAGCTTGTTTTAAATAAATTCTACCTTGGTTGGTTCCCTGTTAAATTTTTGGTAAGTATGTGCTACTAGACTAATATGAAGTTAATTCATGTTGGCAAGTGATTGTTTTGAATGAGGATTGACTCAACCAGCACCTACTCCAGTATGGTATGGCTGTAAGCACAGGATTATTTGGTACCGCAGATACGGTTTTAGTGAATCTCCAGCTATTGTTAGTTGTGGCTCATGTGTTTCCCTTTCTGACAACTAAGATAGGTATACTCTAGAACATTAAACTTTTAACAGAGGAGTATTTTCTTTTTATTAGCCCACTGATGCTTGCTTAATCTGATAGACTGAGGATTCTTCTGAAGAAAGAAAATTATGTACTAAAATGTACCTTGTTTTTTAATAAAAACAGGAATCAACGAATACCAGGAGTCCACCCTAGAACTCCCAACAAATTTAAGAAGTACAGCCGTAGATCCTGGGACCAGCAGATCAGGCTGTGGAAGATAGCACTGCACGCCTGGGATCCTCCTCAAGAAGAAAGCTGGGATCTGCAGCCAGTGTGTGTATGGGTGAATTAGTTAATGATGCTCTGTTGCTTCACAGCACGGCTCTGTATTTCCACTACAACATTCCTTACTGGGAGCAAAACAGGGAATTGGACTCAGGTCCAGAAAAGAGAGTCACATTCAGTCGTTTCTGGTGTCACATTTTCCCCTTCCCGTTCTGTTAGCCTTCAGAATTTTCTTAATGTTTAGTATAAATTCACTCCCTGTAAGGTACTTCAGGGAGGAGAGCATGTGGCCTCTCTGCAGTGGTACGTTCCATTCCCTGTGTGTTTGCACTGGCCAATTCAAGAGAAAATTATTTTTCTGAGAAGGGACAGCAATAAATATAAACTTGTTGAATACTGATTCTTGGTCTTCATAATCTTTCCATCTTCCCAATAGTTAAGACAGTAGATACTTATTTCTGATTGCAGTAGAACCACCCTGCTCCTTTAATAATTACCTGTTGAGTTTAAGAGTTTAAGATTGGAAGGATTTTACATCTTCTCCAGAAGATAGTGGCAGTTGTATTCATGTTGGAAAGACTTCTGATTTTCAAAAAAAAAAAAAGCTTTTCAGGTTTATGTAACAGGGTGAGCTTCAATAACTGACACCTAATACTTAACAGAATTGGGAGGAGAAGACTGAATGGAATTTCTGGGACAGTAACTGTATTGTGTCACTAGCTGTAGTTGTGTTGTCCTCTGTAGTGGAGGTTGTAATCATTTGTGCCACCTGTGTACTAATTGCTGCAGATTAGCTCTCTTCTGATGGGAGTGATAAGCTAGGTAGATAGCATTTAATATTTTTTTCTCCATTTTTAGTAATACAGAACCTTCGAGTAGTTCCCAAGAACAGGTCTACAGAGATCAGGATGACTCTGACTGTCTGGTATTTGATGAAAAGCAGAAGAGAAATGATTGTGAAGACCAATGTAGAGAGACAGATTATACACCAGAAAGGTATGAAATTGAGTTTTGTAATTGATTGAGATAATTCAATGCACATATTTAATGAGGGAGCAGTTCTTTCCCCATTTAGCACTTCTGCTACTGAACATAATCCATCTCTGGTACAAAGCACCAAATGTGCAAAAGTACCAGCATTACAGATCTGAATTATTAATAGTAGAAAAAGGAAATGTTCTTCCAGCTTGTCTCTCTTTGTAGTGTGGTAGCGAGGTGTCTTTAACCGAAGTTGGCAAATGCTGAAAATAGGCTCTCTCTCCCTTGGAAGCAAGACTGTTGATCCTAAGTTAAGGGGCTGTGGTTGTGGGGCTGGAAGTGTCTCTGCTTCCGAGCTCGATGGAGTTTCACTGGCAGTTATGACTTACCTGAGTTTTCAGAGTAGTCAAATGTTTTCAAAACTTGAGTGTTTTCAGAGTTGCACCTTTTGCTCTAACTTGTGTGCCCTGCTTTAGGGGAAAAGTTCCTCTTGTGTTGTATGTGTCCTTATTTTACAGAACTGTAATAGGAATTTAAACACAGATGAGGGAAGAAAATTTTGTGTTTAACATCCTTGTATTATTTTTGCAGCCTCTGTTCTCCCGACTCCTCTCCAGTATGGAAACGCAGAAAACGGAACAGTCCTAACTCCTCTACAGGCATAAAAGGCAAAAACCATTTTGTGCATATGTGCCACACGCTGGAAGGGTATGTAAAGATTCTGTATATGGGAGACCACGTTTTGAATGGACTTTGGAATGTTACAGGGACTTATCACTTCTCCAGTTCCTCTATTGGTTAGTGATTTTAGTCTGAATATATTTACATCCTGATGAGGAAAGGAAACTATGCCAGAATAACTGCAGTGATGAATGCTTACAAAGATGAAGAAAATCTCCTTTTTTATAACTACAACGTAAAAAGTAATCCTTAAATGGGAAATGACAGACTAACTATGTTGAAGAGGCACAGGTTAATTGTATATATAGTGCTGTCAAAATTGTGAAGCGAAAAATGTTTTCTGGGAGGATTAGTAGCCTGTTGTTAAGAACTTTAGCAAAAATATATAGGTGTGAATTTTTTTCCTGCCCTTTCTCCGTAGCTCTCATCTCCCCAGAAGAGTTAATGAGGAACAAAAAGATTAGTAATTTTAAACCTTTTTTTCTTCCTGTCTAGTCTTACAGAATCAGGAGACCAGGAAGCTTTTTCAAGGTGTTCCGAGTGGGGAACCTCATGTGAAAATGATGAAATAATGACAATACAGCATGATATAGAAGTAAGGTAAATACTGTGGTGGTAATCTATGTAATGCTTGTGTTGTGAAGCTTCCCTTGGCCTATTTTAACCTTCCTGTTTTTTTTTTTTGTACTGTTTTCCTTTTCCCCAGTGCTTCCTGCAGCATTTGGTTGGTTTGGTTGTTTTTGAGACTAGTCTGAGGAACAGTATGGCTCCCTTCTGCTCTTCCCTGCAGCTTCTGCTTTTAGCTAATCCTGCAAGATGCTGTGCTGCTTTCACTTTTTCTTATCTTAGGGAAGGCTGTTGCCAGTGACTGTTAATGCCTCCTGCTTGCTAAGCCTTAGCACCTGAAAACTTCTTGTCTTTGTTTCCTCAGAGATAAAGCTGTTTTGTAGCTGACTACAGAGGTGGTTATTTGTTTTTGTGCAGTGACCAGGTTCCAGCCAGTTGTTCTTCAGGATGGAATGATCAAGAACAGAAAAAATCCAGCCTTTTGCAGGATAGCAGAACATGCAGAGACTCAGACTGCAGGCTAGAGAGGTATAAAACCCTGCATATTAGGACTTTTTTTGATAGAAATGTGTCATTTTATTACTGTATTTCAAGACCAGGTTTTATTAGGTGTGTATCTCTCTCTCTACTGCTTTTATTAGGAGTGTTTTTGCCAGTGTTTGCTGTGGGATAAAGTTTTGTCTTCAATGTTCTGTCATTGCGAACTATAGGCAGTCTTATAAAATAGAGTTACAAGATACTATTTAACACAGACTGTTTTTATATAAAAAGGTTTATCGTAACAAATCAACTACTTGGTGAATGGAAACAGAGATACAAAAGGAGTGTGTGTGTGTGTGTGTGTGTGTGTGTATATATATATTTTCCATTTGTAGGCTTAAACTTTGCAGCAATTTATTGGAAGGACATCAATCAGAATACCTTGAGAGGGAATGGGAAAATGGAGGTGTTGAAGAGGAGATAATAAGGAAAAAAATATAAATTGCAAGGTTAGTTCATAATGTGTATTCACCTTGTCTGTTCTGTTACAATAGTCCATCAACACAATCTAATTCTTAATATTCAATTCATGCAGATCAGAGCTTCTCTTATGATCAATATTTTTTCTCATCTTTTTGCCTTTAATGTATTACATCTTTTAATTAGGCACTACTACTTAGTAAAATTGGAATGTTTATCTGTTCAACCAGCAAGCATAATATTTGCATTTTATAATGCTTTGTTTTTTTAAGCTGTTTCAGGAGCATCTTTTCTGCCTTTAGTGTTTTGTATGAAGTCATAATTATGCATTTGCAATAATACTCAAACATTATTTTGGGGATAGTAAACTTTGAGATTCATTTGATCCATTATTAAGATAGATAGTATTTTGAGTCAAATATCCATTATTGACAAAGGTAATCTTTCATGTGATTCAATTAGATCTTTGGTGATCTAATGCAGAGTCTGAAATATTGTGAGTATGTTGTATTTTTTTTTCCACAGTCATCTTAGAATAATAAAGCCAAATAAAAATTTGGCACAGAACTAGTATAGATAAGTATTGTCAAGTGGTAGTAGAAATGAAAGATAGGACTCTACTAAAAATTTGTGTTAATAGCAGTTTTTCTGTTAGCTTTATTGATACCCTTTTAAACGGAATTCTTTACTACTATAAGACAATATGAGTTATCATTTCTAAAGTGCTAATTCAGTATTTTAAATATCCAGCCTTTGTATATAGAAGTATCAAAGAAGAGGGACTTTCTCCTGTGACACAATGATTTGAAGGCTAGGGATATATTCTGGGATCAACAGATCAAGCCTTGGAAGACTGGTGCAGTCTCAACTTCTGCATGGAAAGAGGAAGAGACTGACAATCAGCGTATATGTCATCAACACAAGGTGAATTGTGCAGGTAAGAGGAACATGCTTCTACATCACAGTTCAGAGAGAATTTCTAGTCTTTTGGGCAGTCAGTAGGTTTGTTCTATGTAAGGTCTGAATAAGGGGTGTATGTACTTGGTGGGTGCAGTCACTTGTTCTAACTGGAAAACTATCTCTGTGACAAGTTGAGTGTAGAGAGTGAATTTAACTTCTCTGTGGAGTGAAGCATCCATTTCTGGGCATGTGAAGATCAGTATATAGAGGGAGGGTGGCAGTTTCTGTGTCTGTTTTCAGAGATGACTAACTCTCAAGTGGCAGGAGCTTTTTGACTTGGAGGAAACTGTTGCTTGAAAACTAGCTTGTGGGTTATGTGATAGAAAAGCCTTGACCTGTTTATTAAACAAAAAAAAAATTGATTTCCTAGGAAAAAGGAATGTGGCTATTACATTCAGAATGATGAGATGTTTACCATTTGATTTTTCTTGAAAGAGGTTTGGGAAAACCTTAATGCTTAAACACTTGTGATATGATAGAATTTCTTAATTGCAATTGAGAGAAAATATATTTTGTGCACTCGTAAAGGTGTTTAGATAAAGATGATGTGAGGAGTTGGGAAGGCTCAAGTAGTTCACTGTGACACATATCTACCCAGGATCAGTTATGTAATGTTTCTCTAATTGTTTCTGTGGAAAGTAATGTTTTCTAAATGATCCTTATATCCCTTCCTGAAGTAGAGATAATATGGTTTGTCTTTTATACTGTGCTGTAAGCTCACCACATGCAGTGCTCTCTTCCATTCACTACCATAACACAGTAGTTTGAGACAGTAATGTGGTGGTGAGGGTGGCTGTTTAATGTTTAAATCTATCATATTTATAAAAGGTTGTTATGTCTCTCTTCTAGGTTTCTCTAGAGCTTTAAGGATAGATAGACTTCTGTAAGCTTTGCCTCGAATGTAAAACTTGAGGTTCATTAAGCCTGGGCTAAGGATGTTCCCTAAAGCTTTTGTGAGAATGTTTCTGCTTTATGAGTTGGCAGATGCTGTGTATGTTGTGTTGTTAAAGGCCACTTCAGTTTTTTGGATCCTGCTGTTGCCATTTGGAGATGATGCTACTTACAGTGCACTAATGTTATGCTGGTAAATGGGTGCAATACTGAGAGTGAAGGATGTCAGCTCTTAATCCACTGAGATGAGCCATTTTTTCCTTGTCCTGGACCAGATTTCTAAGTCTGACTTAAAGAACTGCTTCAGAAGAATGTAGGTGACTGCACCCTTCCCTGCAACTGTTGAAGACAAACTACTAGTTTTGGATGGGGTGTTGATCCACTTGGTTTATTTTACATTCTAGTATAATGTATATTAAGCTAACATGTGCCTAATCCTAGTGAGACCAAGAGAAAAGGAAAGGTTTATCAAAATTGCCCTCTGAGGGGATGCGTAGCTTGAGCAGCAGTACGGCTTGAATGTTTGAACTTTACTTCTGTGCCTGTTACAGGCTCACTGGGGAACTACGCTGCTGCTGAAAATTGGGGAGGATGAATTCAGTGGCAGCTGTTTGCTACAGAAATAGAGGAAAGCAGCAGTATTTGCAGGCTTGCAGGTAGCTGCTCTTGGGTTTGGAGTGTCCTGGCTAAGGGCTGCTCTGGTCACCCTTGTTTTATCTTTCTAGCATTGTGCTCAGAGCGAGTACTGTGGCTACAGTGGAGTTTAGACCAGATTCATATATTAAGAGAAAGTTTTATAGTCTTTTTAGTACATTCTGTATTGAGGCACAAGTGTCTGTTAGCAGCGGGGTTCTCACTGCAGTAATTCAGCTTTGCAGCACTACTCCCAGTGTCTCATAAACCATAACCTAACCTTGTATTGCTCAGACCTCTGCCAAGAGAGTCTTGAACCTGGCCTGGATTTCTAGACATGTTGTAAATACTTCAAAACATGCAGGAAACGCTGTGTAAAAGCCTGGGCAGCCTGTGGGACCTTGTGTTCCCCAAGGGCTGCTGTACACGCAGAAATGCGTGACTGCTGTTCACCACCACAGATCTGGCCTTTCCCAGGGTCTGCTGCTTTAACAGAATTATGCTAGGCCTCATTAGAGCTGCCTGTCGGTAGAATGTCATTTTTGCTCTGTATTCTGCTACACAAAGAGAGGCGGAGGGCAGCTCCTCTGTCTGAAAAGCAAGCCAGTTACAGCAGGGTGAGGAGAGGTGCAGGCCCATGGGTGCCATCCAGTCCTGCCCAGACATGGACTGCACTGATGTCCTAGCACAGCAGTGGCTCCCTCGTGTGTCTCTGCTTCAGAGCATGGAATTTGTGCATACAGGGAACAGATCCGTACAGCACATTTTACGTAATATATAGAGCCTTGTTGCAGTGTGCGTGTTTCCATGTGTCATGTGATCTTTGTAAATAAAGAATTCTTTTAAATCTTTGGCATATTGTCTTTATGCAAAAGAACTAACCTTTTAAAAACTCATCCAGAAGGTACTGGCATACAAATGTTTTTATTTCTAGTAGTACTGTTAGTCTAAGAGCTTTTCTCTTGAAGGGAGTCTGCAGTAGCGGCTGGACACAAACCTGGCTCTTAGTTACTGTCCTGCACCACTCTGTGTTACAACAGTTCTGCTGAGAAGCTGAATTTAACCTGCAAATAGCAGGGTTAAGGTAACTGTGCTGTGTGCCCTCCAGTCTGGGTCCATCCTCTCTTAAGGCCTTGCATGAATTCAGATAAATGGTCTCTAAATTATCTTAATTCAGTGCAAGGCTTTAGGGAAGTTGGACATGTAGAGGTGCTGAACCTCTACTGAACTTCCAGATGCCTGTTTTCTGTAATAGCATCTGGGCAAGGATCAGTGCTTGAATGTGCAACATTCCTGCACAAGCACAAATGTTTATGCAGGTGCTGTGCAGGAGCTGTGTAAGCTGGTGCAGTTACAGCAAAGCCAGGCAGGGGAGGAGAAAGGTAAACAGCTCTGTCTATGTTCCTCAGCTCAAGGTTTGTTGAGTGCAGAGCCAGCCCCATCTAAGGCACCCTAAAAACATCCTAAAACAATCCTCACAGAGGAGAAAAGCACTGAGCCTGCATAGAAGCTGTGAGGGGGGGAAAATACACTAGTGGGTGGAAGGGGGCTTGCACCTCTCTCACCACTTCTCAAAATGCTGCTAATGTCCGTGAGGAGTAATAGGTAATAGTGGATAGGTAGTAATACTATTATAGTAAGTACTATAGTATAGTGTACTATATTATACTAGATATAGTATAGTAAATAGTAATAGGTAAGTGTATGTTAAAAAAGCTAAGAGCTAAAAAATGATTTCCAAATACACGCTTGGCAGGAGTCTTTGAGGTATATATGGTTAAAAAAAGGAGAATACAGATATGTTTTGTGAAAGTGAGATAATTTAAATAGTCACTACATTCACAAGTGGAAAACTTGGAAAGCTGGACCTTGTTTTGCATTGCAGTGCTTTGGCCAGCAAGCAAAATAATTAAAAAAAAAAAAAAAGAAAAGGCAGGCACTCCAGATGGCTTATCTTAGGAACAAGACTGAAACAGAGTGGTGGTTTTCTTCCCAAGGGTCTTATTTCCTGGGCCTTGTACTTGAGTGACTAGCGTGAGTTTTTACTACTAAAACATGACATCTCTTCACGGATTGTTTTAGCCTGTTTAGCCTTTAGCCCAGTCCACTCCAGAATGACCACTAAGACGGTTTGGCGGGTTCTGTGCCGGATTCTGGCATTTCGGAATCAGCAGGATCTGGCCGTGTCCGTGGGAAGCGGCCGGCCTCTGCAATCGCAGCCCAGCAGCCCCCGGCCGCGCCCAGCCGTGTTCCCAGCGGCAGGAACCCCAGTTTCGCGCCAAGGCCCTTCACGCGCTCCGGCTTGGCGCCAAAACCGCCGCCTTCTCCCGCCAACACGCCCCGCGGGGCGGGGCCGGGGCGCGCGGGCTGAACCACGGCAGCAGCGGGGGGGAGCGGGGCCCCCGGCCGCAGAGCGGCGCGGCGGGAGGAGGCGCCGCCCCCCCAGCGCGGGCGCGCGCGGTGGTTGGTCCCGCGCAGGCGGGGCGGGGGCGGGGGCGGGGCCGGCGGCGGCGGCGGGAGATGCGAAGGAGCTGAGGCGGGAAGGCGCCCGCTGCTCTCCGCTTCGCCCCGCGCCGCTCCACACCGGCCCCGCACCATGTCCTTCCGCCACCGGAGCCCGCACGGCAGGTAGCGCCTTTCTCCCCCTCTCCTGAGCCCGGGGGCCGGGGTGGGGCACGCCGCGGCGGCCGTTAACGGCCGCTAACGGTCCCCGCGCGCCGTTGCGCTGCCGCCATGCCCGTCGCGGCCTGGCGAGTGGCGGCGCGCCGCGTGCTCACGGTGTCCCCTGGTGCCGGCAGCCCGCAGGCCGCGCCCCGCTGCGCGCTGCGGAGGAAGCGCGGCGCGGACGGCAGGCGGAGGACGCGGGAGGAGGCGCGCGAGCCCGCGGACGGGCGGCTCCACAGGTGGGTGAGCGCGGGGCGCCGCGTCCGCGGGTCTCCCAGCCCCTGGGAATGTCGCTGCTGACGTCCCCGGGGTAAATACTGGCTAAATACTGAAGAGGCCGCCTGGGGAGGCTGGGGGGGTCTGCCCTGGAGACCTTCCAAACCCACCTGGATGCTGTCCTGTGCTCTGGGTGTCCCCGCTGGAGCAGGGCGTTGGACTGGGTGATCTCCAGAGGTCCCTTCCAACCTCAACCACTCCGTGATTTCTTACACCCAACACTACATTCTTCATCCCCTTCTCTTCTATTTCATGCTCCATCACTGGTGTTTACCAGGAGCCTCCATTGTAGTGGCCAGGTTGCACAACACAACGTCAATGTCAATGCCTTAAGCCCTGCTTTCCTGCCCCTCTGGTGGGGTTTAAGCACCACTCCGTTTTGCAGCTCGCAGTTTTGAGTTAGTGCTTTGAGGAGAACTCAGTCATCCCCTTAGTTATCGCCTGCCTTGGGAGGGCGAGGAGCCAAACTGCAAGACGCATTTAAGAGTGGGAAATCGGGCAGCCAGTGTTTGCTAGGAGGGGATAGGAGATTTGGCCCCGAAACCGTCTGAATCTGCTCGAGACCCTCATAGACTCCAGTGAAGACAGATCACTTTGCAAAGGCAGAGCAAAGCTCAGCTTATGACCTACAGACTGAACTTCTATTTTGTGCATTTGCCTGTTCTTCAAATTACGTTTTCCCACGAGATAGTTCCGCTGCTATCCCATTGTTTTATTTCATTAGCTGTACAACTTCTGTGGTTTTTTTTTTTTTTTTTTTTCTCCCACACTCTTAATGACTTTGCAACCACGAAAGGGTAAATATTTAACTCCTTTAGTGGATTCAAAATACCTAGGGGAGCAAATTAGTTACGAGGGTGTTCAACGTGCAGTGTTCTGAAGGGCAGCATTTGTACAGTGCAATTTGCTGTACACAGTGTAGTGCTGTAGGATACTTTACCTGAAACACTGGCACCTTTCTATGTGTATGGAAACTTACAGGAAAGAAAAACAAAAAAAAGGATGAAAAAGGGGAGAAAAATGCACCTCCTACTCCTTCCAAACCCAAAATGAGGCCTTACAAAGAGGTTTGTTTATTTTAATAGAACTGTGTAAGATTCTCACACCCAAAAGAGCATTATAAATGAATATAAGAAATAACTATTAAGCTAAAATGGGGAGGTAAGTGTGGAGGGAAAATACTACAAAATAAAATTTAATAGAGAGGCTTTCTTCTCAGTTTTACAACACCAGAAGGCCCTGGATCCCTTTCACGGTGTTCAGACTGGGGAACTGCAGTGGAAGAAGATGAAATGAGGACCAATGTTAACAAAGAAATTGCAAGGTACTGTGCAATTGGAAATGAAGTGACAGAAAGAGGGCAAATGGTACTTGTCTTGCAGAGTCTGTACTGAATTTAACCTCATGATTGTAGCAAAGCTTAGAGACTCACGAAGGCCCGATGGCCACAGAGAGCAAGTGCTGGCTTTAGGCCAGCTTTGGCTGGTCCACAGAGTGACTCTTGGGAGAGTTCATGTGCACTGCTGAATGTCCCCCTTTTGTCCTCTCCTAAATCTCTTTGTCTTTCGGTGGTGTTGTCTCGATTGCTGTTTGTGAGTATAGTTACTATGGAAAGAATTTTAGGGGGAAGACTTGGGAACAGTAGCTTGGGGAGGTTATCGAATAGATCTTTCCAGTTTCCCTAAATGAGAAGGTATTGATAGTCTGTGGGTTGACTTTGGTATTATTGCGTGATAGAAAAGTGTAATCAACTGTGAGCTATGTATGTGTGTGCTGGAGGGGGAATCTTATTTTCTTTTTGTGTATACTCTTAAGAAACTTGATTTGAACTCTTGCAGATACAGAAGAAAACTCCTGATAAATGAATTTTCAAGAGAAAGAAAGTCCTCCTCTGGAAGGTAAGAATTTTCTAACTTAGTTGAGGAAAATCATGACAGTGGTCTCAATTTAACTTGTCTTTTGTCTTTGGCTAGCTTTTGTTTTCTAATATTTTCAAATTCACACTACTTTTTTTCTAGTTCTGACTCAAAGGAGTCCAGTGTAACAGTAGAACTTGAGACAGATGAAGTGGTTTTGATGAGAAGACAAAAACAGATAAACTATGGAAAAAACACCATTGCATATGATAGATACATTAAAGAAGTTCCTAGGTAAGTTTTGAATTCTAGAAAACTGTGTACTACATATAACAAACAGCTATGGCATATTTGTATATTAACAGGCTACTCTTGGTATCTGAGGCCTATTCAAATGAAGGCAGAATTGGTTCTAAGACTTTTGTCCTCTCCCCAAGATGACTGAAACTAGTGTGGGCAAAAACAAGTGCTGCAGAAATGAAAGCGAAAGGTGTTTGTATTGTAGTTGCAATAGACAACTAGAAGAAATGAAACTTCACAGTCAGCTCTTCAACCTTACTAAGTTGAAAGGCAAAACAGCCTTGTTTCTCTTAGGTTTGAAAGGCATATGAAATGCAGAAGCCAGATGCTGAAGTTTTCAGGCTTTCAGAATTAAGATAATTTATATTTGAACCAATAGAAGGTGGAAAACCTAAACTGTGAATATAATCTTTTACTTAAGCCTGAACTTGTGCTAATTGTGGAGTTTTTTTTTTCCTCTCTAGGTCATATTACTTTTTTCAGAATATGCTGCTCTGTAATTGGGCTCTTAAGTAGACAGCTAGTTTTAGAGTTTAAAGCTATTTGATAAGTGTGGTGTTTGATATCTGTGAAAAGCACTAATTTTTCTGAACATCTGAGCAGATGCCATCGTATACCAGGAGTTCACCCCAGAACGCCAAATAAATTTAAGAAGTACAGCCGTAGGTCATGGGACCAGCAAATCAAACTGTGGAAAGTGGCATTGCATTCCTGGGATCCACCTACTGAAGAAGGATGTGATCTGCAAGAAATGTATGTATCCACTATTCTGGGTATTTACAAATGTTTTCACTAGCCCTTTGTCTACATTTAGTGCCATCTAGTCCTCTTCAGCTCCCTTGCAGACGGAATGGGTGTTAGCTGACTTGGGAGACTTGTCTGGTCCTAGTTGGTAGGACTGGGTTTAGCTGGTGTCCTTGCAAGGACATGGCTCTGTGTCCCTCTTTAGTAGCTTTCCCCAGAGTGAAACCAGAGGTTCTACTGCAGTGCTCTATAAAGGATGGACTACACTAGCAGGGCAGCCTGGTCCTTTCCGAACAGTTTGAAGACTAATTCAGGAGGGAAAAGCGATTTGTGGTGAAAGCCCTGCCGGTCAGTTTGGCTACCAGACTTTCAGTTGACTCATGAATATTGAGCTCATAACAATACAGTGTGTGAGAACATGCTGTATGCTCTTGCCATTTAGTATTCCAAGAGCAGTGGTATAAATTCTTCTTTCTGAGAAGTACTAGTAAAATCACCTCAGGGTAGCATTAAATTAAAAACATTGCTATGAGAGCTTACAATCTAGATTAGTGTGATCTTTTACCCTGGAAGATGTAAATGTGACTTTTTTTTCCTCTGTAGGAAACAAACAAAACAAAAAAAAACCCCACGCCCTCATCAAGCAAATTATAAAATAAAATAAGCTGGCACTACAGAATGAGGGAAAAGAGATGTAACTGGCTCTATTAAAAAATACTTTTGTTGTTAAGTTTTTGTTTGTTTTCCCTCATGATAAAATTAAAGTCCCTATGGAGCAATGTGATCTAAAACCAAAGGCTTTGGTTAATTTTCATTTGTAGCCAACGTGGAGTCGGCTGTTATTCTAGCTTGACACTAGACACTAGCAACTGTGTATGTTGCTGTTGAAATGCTGCCCCCAGATGGGATGGGTCTGATTGTGTGTGTTAATTTAATGTTGGAAGGCAATTAGCCTTGTCTCTGAAAGTAAGTTCCTGGTTCTTTTCGTCATACCTACCCTCTGTACTAAGGCATTACTTGAGCATTGGGTATTTGCCTCAAGGCTTCAATTTGATCTTTGGATGTTTTAAAAGTGTTAGTTGACTTGGAGTTCTGTTTGGTCTCAGCAATGTGTCAACTCTGTCTGTGTAATCTCTGTAGGTCTCTTTGTTCTTGTCCTGCTATCAGTTCTAAAACCACAGCCACAAAATGCACCAAAGTTACTGTGAGAAAACAGAATTTGTTCTAAGCTGTATGTTTTTGAATTATTTTACAGTAGTCCTGTTGATCTTGGTGAGATGGAGACGGAATCCATTGGAAGCAATTCTACTGAATCACAAACAAGTTCTCAAGATAACTATGTAAGAATATTTGCTACTTGCATAAATATATTTTGAATAACCAGTCCATTACTTATAATTATATCCAGAGTAGCTTGAATATGTAAGACTCTGTAACCTGCCAGATGTGGGTAGAGACTGTGTATACAGCTGAGTGATTTAAGTTGCAGAGGAACTGCTGTTTTCCTCTATGGCCAGTGTTTGTCTCTAGTTCAGGGAGAACTTGCATGATCTGCTGAGATGAGATACCTCAATCTTTGTAGCCTACAAAAGAGAATATTTCCGTGTGTTTAAAGCATGCCTTTGTCCCTGCTTGAGCAGGGAGGTTGGACTAGATGATCTCTAGAGGTCCCTGCCAACCTTGAACATTCTGTGATTCTGTGACATGCCACTTGTGACCTGCAGTCTAAAGAGGAAACACTTGCTATAAAGATTGTGATGCCTGATGTTAAAACAGGACATAATTCAGTCCAACTTCTTGAAGCGGGCTATTTTTATATCCAGGAAACCTTTTGCACAGTTGAACTGTGAGCCTCCATAGAAATTCAGTAGTTTTTTTTAATGGGTTGCTCTCCTGAATATTTACTATGTATAATATTTCAGTATCTGAATACTTTGAACATATATTGAAAATCTTAAGAAATAGTTGGATGGAGAGAGAAGCATTCATTTAAACTCTTCACTTTTTTTTACTTTAAGTATTGTTTGTGATATTTAAAAAGTGATATTTAAAGTGTTCATAAGCCTCTGTTAGAGAGGGATAAATGAGGTACAGAAGCAAAAGATGTTGTTGTGCAACTAAGTTGCATTTGACTAATTTTTCACTGACTTTACTTTCCAGGAAACTTATTCTGGCACTCCCACAAAAGTCAGACACATCGACTATCAAGCAGAAGGTGAATTTGACTTAGAAGCATGTTTGAGTGAGCCACTTAAAGATTTCAATACTGTGAGTTAAATAGTCTTGGGCAAATTGTTTTAGAGGAAGTTTCTTTTAAATTTGAGAGGTTAGCCTGATTAAACAGCGGGCTGTTTTCTACCTGTTAATTGTATGAGAGCCCAAGCAAAGTTAGACTGTTCCTCTAAGCTGTGGCTGGTCTGTGTATCCTCTGGACCAAACCTATGTAAAAATAGAATTAAGTTGTGTGACTTTTTAACTTCTAATTTATGTATATCAGATTTTTTTTATAAAACATTTCAACTTTTTTTTTTATAAAAACATTTCAACATTTGCCTAGAGAAATAGCCAAAGGCAATGCTGTCCTCAGCTGATTATAAATAGTTCAGTAAGATCTCGTGTTTTTTCCACATTGTTGTTTGTAACTCCAGTTGCCACCTACACATTAAGAGCAAAGTAGAGAGATGTTTTTGACTCTATATCACTTTGCTTTTTCGTTTGTCTCTATTTAAAAAAAAATGTATCTGTAGGTAATGCAGGTGGTAGCTGAACCATGCTGATTATTTTTACTAGTAAACAGGGCCACTGCAGTTAAATTTAAGAGCATTTCTTAAGTAAGAGCAGGTTATTTTTAATTTGCAAAAAAAAAAAAAAAAAGGCTTTTGAAACAATGGGAAAGTAAATACTTAAAGAATCTGGAGTTCATATGGTAAAGCTTGAATAGCAGTAATAGAAGAAGCAGTAGCCTGGGAAGTCTGTAAATAGTCATGATCTCTTAAAGCTGTTGAGAAAACAAGATGCTAAAGAACAGTGCTCAAGTCTTTTTAATTTGCTGATTTTAAAATGTAAAACTGTTGTAAATGATAACACTGTACAGACTTTCTGCTGAAAGCAGTTGTTTCTATTGCCTTTTTTTTTGTATGGGATGTTGCTGGAAAATAAATGGATGTGTGCTTATGACTCTTTAGCTTCATTTCATATTAATTATGTTCTGTGGATAACAGTGCTGGTAACATGCAAAAAATATCAAGTATTACTACCTACACTTGCATATTTGTTCTTTAGCACCATCTTCTGACTTCCCCTGCGAGCACCTAAAACATACTTGTATGTGTATGTGCCACTGTAGGGACTTAAGCCTTAATGTTACGTAAGGCTGCTGACCTTTAGCAGATTCCTTAGAGATAGCTTAGACTAGTCAGTTGGCTGTTGGCTGGCTATCAAATTCTGTTATCTGGAACACCTGCTGGAAGAGGTAGGTGGAAAAATGTGCCTTGCTTATTAAGCAGAATCTTTTACCAAAGATAGTCTCTCTCTTTTATATATATATATAATATATAAAAAAATATATCTATATATTATATAGATATATAATCTTCAAAATGGATTTTCTGGGTGTGAGTGTTAACTTGTTAGGCTAAACAGAGATACTTAAACTCCTGTACTTATTGAAATGAGTACCTTAGTTGAGAAGAGTATTGCTAGTTGTCTAATCCATCAGGCACTCGTAACATTCCTGTCTAGGATCTGAAGAGAAATTCCAAGAGAAAGTTGTACCTGGGATGAAGATGGAGCTGCAGTTTGGCGTTGAGGAGATGGCCTTTCTCGAACCTTGCCTTTACTTGCAGAGACAGCAAACTGGTAATTCTTGCTCACTGCTCAAAGGGCACTGAGCACATGAGCAGAAGAGAGCTACACACGTAACAGGAGGTTTGTTGGGATCAATTCAGTGGCTCCTGGTTCTCTTCTGATCCCTCTGTGTTTGCTTTCTACGCTCTCCCCAATCCATTTTTTGACTAGACTGAAAACAGGACTATTAAGAAAAGTAGGGATAGGTAAAAATTGTAGCTTGAGCCACAGGTCACTTCAGAATTTTTTTCCTATGTCCCCTTCAGTAAAGGTAGTTCATTTTTCTAACTGGAATCCAGGTGATTGCATATGAAGTTGTGTGGGAACACTATGTCAGACCATGGATACTTAGTGTTAGGTATTTTTATATCTCTTTTTTTTTTTTTTTTTTTTTTATACAATGAGCCAAAGCTGAGTTCTGTCTCTGCCCCTTACTGTTTGTAACCGGTGGTTCTAGACTTGTCAAGAGAGATTTTGAGGATATTTTGTGATTGCTTTGAAGATTAGTGGTGAGTAACACAAAGCCAACAACAGAGCTGCTCATTTGCCTTGAATAGGTTTGGATGTTAAGCAAAGGCAGTTCACACAAGTACCAGCCAAGAATAAAGTCTTAATGTTTAATGAAACAGTGTTTTTATCCAATGTGAAATGAGTAAGGCAAGAATGCCTTAGCAAATCACATTGTATAACTGAAAGTGGTATTTCACAGGTCACCTTGATTCTCTCTCCATAAGCTTAGAAGTGCTTGACATTTTGTAGTAATAGATTAGACCTAGATTTTGTGTCTCAGGTCACGCTTTATTAGGAGATACCAGCTGTCTTTGCTGGAGTTCTACTGCCATTGTAATGCTTAAATTCTCTAATTTGGTGTTACTCTACTGTAATGGCTTAATAAGTAATTAGCTGATCAATGAATTGGCTTTCCTACCTGCTGTTTTTAACTTCAGGTTATATCAAAAATTGATTCAATGAAAGTGGCGGAACTCTTTAAGGCTGTATCTAGACTGCTCAGGATAACTTGAGGTACAAACAAATTTGTATAGTTTGATCTCGGAGATAAGATTGGCCATAAAATGGCATCTTAAATAATCCTGTGGTGAATCAATAGTTTTCTCTGAGATAGAGAACAAGAATAAGGAACTTCTGGAGTCCATGTGCTAAGGGAGAGATGATTAGATGAGACTTAATACGGGGAGGGGAAATTTTGTTAATCTGAACCTGTATCTGAGTGTCAGAATGTGTCTTCAGTGGTCAAACCCAGCAGAAAGAGTGGAAATGTTCTCTAGACGTCTCTCTCATTTGGATCAGGGCAATATTCAGAAGATAGCTTTAGGGCAGCTTCCAAAGGGCAAGGATATTTAAGACTGATCTCTCAATAAGAATATTGAACCTAGCAAGTTTCCCCTGAGAAAATTATAGAATGAATGCATCTCCTCCTGTTTATTCTATAGAAAGCTGCTGCTCTGCTAATCTGTAGAATGTCATCATCTGTGAAAAGCTTTATAGGGAGCTTTTCACATAATTTCATGAAGAATTGTGTTACGGGAAACCTAGCTGGGGTGTATGCGATTGTTTTATTTATAAGAAAAAAGTGCTATTAAAGCCTTTTTTCCTTGAGTAATATGGGATCTTTGTGACATTTGCTAGATGCTGTGACTTGTGTTGTTTGGTATCTCTATCAGTGAGGGAAATACAGGACCTTTTCTCTCACCAAAAGATTCTAGTAGGAGAGGGATGTGGACAAAAAAACCCGAGTGCCCTAGTACCTCTGTGGAGTGCCAGGATACTGGGCAAACCCCTCTGCTTAGTGCGGGTTCTGTTGGTTTGAAATGCATAACAAAGGCTTCTCCATTGGCAGATGGCTTCACACTCCTCTAAGCTTCTTCAGAGCCTCTCTTCAGCGGGTAGCTTAAGTCCACCTCGAGCAAAGCCAAGTCACCTGCGGCCGCCCTTCTGTTCTCTGCTCTCCTGTGACCAGCACTTGCATAAATTGCACTCGTCTGGTTGAGAACAACTGTGCTTTTCCAGCCTACCCCTTGCTGGTTCACCTGATTTGAGCCCCTCATCTAGGCAGGGATGGCATCTTATTTCCAGGTTTTTTCTCAGTTTTAAAATTTTGAAGCATTTCCACTGTGTTGCACTTCGTCAGTGTCTTTTCCACCTGTATGCCAGAAAGGAGACATTCTACCTTCCAGATCTCTGCCTCTGAAGTATAAGGCTCTGCTGCTGTTCCTTTTTCTGCACAAACAATCCATCCCTTGTTTTCTCTTTCTCTAATGTGCTTTGGCTATTTACCAGTAACTTATTTTTGCTTGGTGGCCTTAAAAGCAAAACTCAGGTGAAAATCCTTGCTGTTCAGCACATGTACTAGCCCAGGGACCAGGTACGTGTGAGTGGACAGTTTAAACACCAATTTCTTCAATCTGAACTATTTCTTTTAAGTGGGTTGTGTTCAGTGACTGCTGCTGGAGTGGTTTCAGATTTTGAATTTATCTCAAGACAGCAGGACATCAATACTCTTGGCTGCAATTCTATGAGTTATTCCCATTTCCTTCAACGCTATAAAGTTTCTTTATGGAGTTGCATCCAACTAGGAGTCTAAACAGAGTCATCACGTTGCTTAATTTTTTTCCCCAGGTACTGAACATAGAAATGGAAAATAACTTTTTGCTGGCTACAGCCCTCTGGTGGTTAAACGTGGGATAACTTCACCCTTTTAGAGTCATGTCGGGAATCTTACGAGGAATAACATTCGGATGTTCAACCACATAATTAAATTTAATGAAGTTTACTTAAGGTGGAAGATTGGCAAGTACTTCTGTCCACTTAAGAATTTAACCTGCTATTTCTAAACTTTCTAAAAATAGAGGCAACAGATCTTACAAACCCTGTTTTCTTATGGATTTGTGCCTTTTATTTCATGATTCTCTTACCCCCTTCATAACAAGAGTCTTGAATCCTCGTTCAGCATCCTTCATGTCATGCCTGGCTAAGTGAGAGCAGTCTTGGCTGTAGCCAATTTAAAGCTACATCTGAGTTGGCTGAGACAGTGGATGACTCTGTACTGATAGAGGGGCAAGCAGAACAGGTTAGAGCTTAAGCCCTTCCTGCTTTTCCTTCACATGGGCATAAACCAGGTCTTCATTAATTACCTGGTATTTCATCAAGCTGAATGGAAAATTTTATCTCCTCTTCTGTTAAATATAGATGGAATTAGAAAGGTAGCTCAGAAATTCAGGAGAAAGAGGGAAATAAAAGGAAAAAAGCCCTGGTGATACAGTGATCTAGGTCTCTTTAAAGAAACCAAGCTAAAACTTGCTTTGTTCTGTTCACTTCTGAATCAAAAATACCCTTTCAAGCGATGTTTTGTTCCTGTTTATGTTTACTGAGAAGAACCAAAATGATTATATGATTTGTCATGTTGCTGGAAATATATAAGGCATTGGTACAGAGTCAATTACTTTATTTTTTGTAATTTTGCTTTAATGTGGATCCCTGCAGAAGTCCCTTGGGGACGATCAAGTCTATTCTATTGAAATACCTGGACTGGTGAAAGAGCCATTCTGAAGGAAATCCTAATTTACTGAAAAATCCCCCTTCTCATGTGTTTTTTTTTTTTTTTTTTTTTTTNTTTTTTTTGAGGTACATCTGATTCATTTCTTAAAATCTAAAGACTGGCTAGTAATTGCTGAAGGCTTCCATTTTGAGTACTTCCTGACACAAATATGGATAACTTTGGAAAAATATTATAGAAACAGTTGAGAAATCAAAAGTCCTCTTGGCAGTGTTAGAATCCATTTTATTTATTTCCAAAGAAATCAATGTACTTAGTGCAGTATAAATGATAGAGTGCCTGGGAGAAAGCAGTACTGTTGGGCAGAATCCATTCAATACATCCTTTATTTAATTCTGTGGTATCTGGGTAGTATCTAAATGTAAAACACACCAGGAATCAAGATCTGGCAGCTCCGAGTTCTGACCCCTGCTGTATATTTGGATTACCACCAGGGCTGGTTGCTTCATTCTTGGAGCTTACCGTTTAACTCCCTTGGACTGGGTTTAAACACAATAGGAAACTAATTTATCCACAAAGGTGCTGATTCATGCACTTGAGAAATACCTTAGCTTTAAGTGGAAAATTGGAGCCTTCTTGATGAGTCAAAGGGGAGTTCAACTATATATGCTGAGAGTTACCTATATTTTTTTTTTTTCAAGACTACTGAAAAATTTCCTGGAAGACACTGAAAGGGTTGTAATTATTAGCAAAAGCAAATCTCCTTCTGTGTTTCTTTAGAAAGGGGATATTGCATTTTTTCTGAAAAATTCTTCATCCTCAGAAATATGAGTGCAGCAGTAGAGAAGTGAAGGCTGCTCTTTCAATCAGCTTTCTTGTGCTAAAATCAAAGTAACTTTGCAGTACTGCAGAGGGCAGTAAAAGTGCATGTTTAATTACATGCACACAAAAGAAATCTCAGCATTGCTTTACATTTGTTGTAAATGCCAGGAATCTAATTATACTTACTGATTCTGACCTTAGGAGCAACCCATAGTTCCAATAAAATCCCTTCAAGTCTGTCATCTTTCACTGTTCCTTCCATTTCCAGTTTCGCTTGATCTTAAGCCCATTATTACAGGGAATGGAGAATAATAGTAACTTAACAGGAGACAGGCAGAGAAAAAAAATGGAATTTAGGTGGAAAAAAACCTGTCTCCTGACAGCTGCCACTAGAGTTCTTGCATTTAAAATCCTCAGTGATATGCAGTGTAAATGCCTGAAAATGGTTATTTAAATTGCTTTATAGAGATGCAAGGAATAAAAAAGTCAATTTCTTCTTGCAGTTCTGAGATTTCCCAAGGAAAACTCATTCCTTGAGTTTCTTTGTGCCCAGTTAATGTTTTCAGAAGCTTCCTTGACAGGTCATCAAGTATCATCCAGTTTTGAACTGGTCTCTGATAGGGAGTGAGTAGGAATTGGAGGATGGCTGAGATTTTTGCCTGTGCTCAGTTTATAATGCAGGATTGGATCCATGTTCTTTAACATACTTGTTAAGAGTCTGTTTCTCATATATCTAAAAAAATCATCAGATCAGTGCAGTAAAAGCTCTGCAGTATGAATGAGGAATTTTACACTGAAGTGGAAGTGCTGAATATGAAATCAAGGTATAGGGATTAGCAGTAGCTGAAAGGAATATGCTGGTAAGGTGGTTGTGGATGGCACAAAGAGTGCATCAGAGCAGACAGAGATTTGCAAAACCTGAACACAGTAAATGAATTTGATACTGAGTGTAGGAGCAAAACTGTCAACTTACCAAAATAACATTTTACGTTTCTTTCTGTAGCACTTGACCATTCTTGTACTATGTCAATGTTAAGATTAGCAATATACTGAAAGATAAATGTTTTATCTAGATAATAATCATGCCATAGATGGAGACATAATGCAGTTTTATTATTGAAAGCTAATTAAAAGAGGGCTGGATGTAATGACAGGTTTTAGAAATATAGACTAGCCAAAGTATTTGCCTTCAGACAAAGGTGGGAAGCATTTACATTAGTTCTCTGGAAAGCATCTGGAACTGAGCAGGGACAGGCTTTCCATGGGGTAAAAAGAAACTGTTTGTCACTTTTTTTAATAGTGAAAGAAAAGTGAAGATACCCTTCTGGGAAGGTCAGAATCAAGTCCTTGCCCTGCCTGATGGGGAGGCTGCAGGTAAAGCCGGGTCTAGTAGAGCACTGCCAGCTCTTCACTGTTCCTGTGTTAGGGGTTCTGCTCCCTTGTGGTCAGAAACCTTCCTGTAAAAAAACACCATTGCAATCAATGCGATTCTACCTCACTTAGTTAATTTTTGGCCTGTAATGCTAAGAAGATACTTCCCCTCTCCT
Organism: Nothoprocta perdicaria; assembly: GCF_003342845.1. Taxonomy (NCBI): domain Eukaryota; kingdom Metazoa; phylum Chordata; class Aves; order Tinamiformes; family Tinamidae; genus Nothoprocta; species Nothoprocta perdicaria. The sequence goes on along the minus strand of NW_020454538.1, from coordinate 2,466,415 downwards.
AGCCCCCTCCAAAAAAAATCCCTAACAATCTAATGGGAACGTTCAAGCTATGAGTTTTGAAGCTGATGTGGATTTAGGGTGGAGTGGAACAAAAAATACATTTTGTCTCCTAGCACAAGTTTATTTTACCTGGACTATAGGTAGAATTTGGGCCCTGCGATGGAATTTAGCAAAGAATTTCTTTACGTTAGTGCAATATTTTAAGATTGCTGTTTTAAAATAGATAGGAAAATTCGGTGTTTATTTCTAGAAACTGAAAGCTGAAAAGACGACTTTTCATCAACAAAATGCAGTTTTTCTTGCTTTCTTGGCCTCCATGGGTTTGTTTTTGCTGTATTCCCAAAAGCAAACAAACAAAACATTAAACTGTGTAAAGAAAACTGGTTTTGACTGTGGGAGGGCAATATGTTCTTGCTGGTGTAGGAAGCGTGTCCAGCTCACTGAACAAAGTAGATCTGTTTGAACGTTGCCTGTTGTAGTAACGTTTGAAAGCTGAGACTAGCGACTGGCTTTCAGGCTGCTTAGTGCTGTGAGTCGTATTTCTCACAAGGATGCAGATGCAAAAGGGATGATCCCTTCCAGAGCTTCATAGGTTAAGTCAGGAAATCCATATCTCACACACCAAGCAAAAATATGCTAGCAACTGCTGGGAAAATGACAACTGCGGCGCCTGGTCGCTTGTCAAATCAATGAGGCTTTTCTCTCCTTTTGGTGAGAATTTATTTGCAGGGGTTGGTGAGCTGAGAAAATAAGATTCCTGACCTAATGGTCACCCCCATTGGTATCTCATTGTGGAAAATACTCTCTGCTGCAGTCCATTCAAGTGATTGGCAATGACAGCTTGGATGGATATTGTCACTTGACAGGGCTTTGCGCTCTCTCTGTGCTGAAAATGATGCGAAAAGATCCGTTCCCCGGCGCGCGGCGCCACCAGTAGAGTTTGTGAATGGACGGATGGATGAATGCGAGCGTCTGTCCCGCCGCTTGCAGCAGCAACAACAGAAATATTCCAATCCCATCCCTGAAATGAGATGCTAAGTAAATTCACGCACATGCGTTTGGTGCTCAAGCGGTGGCCGGCGGCGAGCGGAGCGAGTCCTTCCAAATGCCATGGCTCTGGGTTGGGGTTTTTCTTTCTTTTTTTTTTCTTTTTTTTTTTTTTTTTTTTTGTAGTCATGAGGAATTTCATGGAAAATGTAAAACTGCCCATTTGATATGGAAAAGCTCCATGAAAAAAGTGAAATTCCAGTGTTTCCAGCAAGGTTTTGCTGACAGGTCATGCATGGAGAATAGCCTGAAAGACATGCATGCAATTAAAGCCTCCACATAGCCGAGCTGGAGGGAACAAGGCGGGGGGGATGTGGCCTTTGCTGGGACCAGCTGGTGTCTGTGCCTGGACTCTCCGAGGGCACTAGACCATTGAGAGAAGTGGGGGAAAAGGGGAGAAAAAAAAAAAAAAAAGAAACCCACAAGCTTCAGAGAAAATCCTAAAGCTCCTAGGTAACCTTATGCCTCTTCTGCCTGTCCAGATGCTGTGAGATGCAGTTCAGCGTGTGACAGGTTTATTGTTGCTTGTGAGCCTGCTGGTAACGATGCAAATGGCCAGTGTGCAGAGGTGTGGGGAGCCGAGCCAGGAACCGGGCGCCAGGACAGCAAGGTGGGAACGGGGGTCTGGCACCAACGAGCAGTTACATCCCGCTCTGCAGTTGCCTGGCATGGCCTGATGATGCTTGTTGGAGAAGCTGGTGGTGGAGAGCGAGCTCTGTGACCCCAAGTTTCTCTGGAAAGAGAGAAGTGCAAATGCTCTCCCACCTGCCCCCGTTTCCAGTGCAATAAAATGGCCTAACGTGGCAGGGAGCTGCTGCACAGCCTCGCCACGTGGTCACTTAGCCAGGGAAGCCCAGCGCATCGCTCACACCAGCCTGGCCTTGTAGCACCCTCGTGTCCTGAGCACTGATTGAACCAGCCTCAGAAAGCGAGCCCGACTTTGCAGCACAGCTCTCTCTATGCTCCAGATGTCCCCTGTAAAGTCACCTGCTGCCACATTCCCATTTCCCCGGTGTCCCTGAGCTAGGGCAGGGAACGAGATTCTCCGCAGGGAGGAGAGTGGCACCGAGTGCTCCCAGCTCGAGCAGCTCGCACCCCTGTGGACAAGGCAGCCCAGAGGTCCCCGACGCAAACAAGAGGAGTGGGAGAGAGGCTGGCAACAGACACGATACCTCCCTGCTGCTCCCCAGGCATAGCTGATAAAAACTGTGCAGTCTCTGAAATATCCTATCAAAATACAGTCTCAGATGGTTTCCCTCTGTTTGGACTCTCCCCCTTGCCCCCCTTCCCAAATCCCTGAACATTCACTCCCACGCACATGGAATATATGAACCAAGGAGCAAGAGTATGAGGGTCCTTAGCGTGAGCCTTTGCAGTTGGAACAAAGGAAGAAGCGAGAGGCTCTCACTGTGCCCCACGTCATTTTCATTGCAGCCCCAGCAAAACTGTTTACTGACCGACTTAACCACCTTCTTCCAGGGCAGAAGGGCCAGGGCAGCCTGTGAAGCCGTGGGGTTTTGTGTGCAGAGGCCTCCTTGCTTTGCAAGGCTGCCTGCAGCACAGGGAAACGGAGGCGAAGGGCACCCCTTGGTACAGCTAAACCTGCTGCTCAGCATATATCCATATATCCTTGTTCTGTTCTGTTTTGTTTTTCTGGAGTCCTTCCTTTCCACACCTTCTGAATTTTAGCTCCATTGCTGGTTGTGCTCTTTTAAAGTGGAAATCTTTGGTGACCAGAGAACAAGTGACAGGAGGATGAGGAGTGCAGAAGAGGAGGCTGCTTTGCAGCAGCAGGCCAGAAATTACAAGGCCTACCAGGTATGGCTAGTGCAAGAGGATTAACCACAGCACCTGAGAGCTGTTGAAGGAGAGGATGCTAATTCCTGAAGGGGCCTTTGGGGAGAAAAGTGAATCCAGACACGGAGCCTCCTCTTCCTTCCTAGCATCTCAACAGCGTTGACCGTCTGTTGCTGCTAGTTCAGAACTGATAAAACGTGGCGTGCCTTGTATTGCTTGGTACACTGCCTGAGTGCAGCATGCTCATGCCATACCCCTGTTAAAGCCCTCACGTGCTTGAAGGTGATCATTTTTGATCATCACAGGTGTGTAGGACTCCGGTTTGCTAAATATAAGGCTCAAATTGTAGTTCAGGTATTGACCAAGATTTCAATGTATTCACACACAAAACCATTTAGTCTAGGTGATGGTTTCTACATGAGTCAGCTGGCTAATTATTAGTGTTTGGCTGTGTGCTTCACATCAGCCACTGACACAAGTGTTTCATAGTGATAGCTAGTTTGCTTTTTTTCATATTTTGTCTGCAGAAGATAAGGCACAAGGACTTTCACCACTTGCAACTGGTTTACAAAACACAGCCCTGTAGGTATTCAATATTTATATGTACTGGATACCTGAGTTGTCCTCTTCATGGAGAAAAGGCAAAATTTTATCAACCATGGTCAAATAATGAGAATGAACATGATTCCCTTCATTTACACAAACTTGATTGGAATAGCTCCTCACAAGGCTAGTCTAGATTAAAGGTTATGTTATTCTGCAGACAATTAATTTCCTCTAACAAGGTCATTTATTCTCCCTCTCGCCCCCCAAAAAATAAAGAAAAATAATTTTTTATAAAGGCTGCTTTTGCTGTTGCTCCAATAGCAACAGCCACAAATAGATCTACCCAGAACCAGCTGCACCAGCCAAGGCTTCTTGCCTTGATTAGTGGGCAGAGGGTGGGTGAAATGATAAGGAGTACATGGCAAATCGAAAATAAAAATTATGCATTGTTCTATAATTCACAGAATTCACTTTCTGCATATGTGCCCTTCGTGCTGTCATCCTTTCAGGGGGGAAAAAAATCTCTTTCCTTTAAAATGCTGTGGTCTCTCAACCATATGCTTGAATCTTAAGATTTATGATCACAATCCTGTTATCTGCAGCGTCAGGATGATTATCCCAGCCGTCCTATGGGATGAACTTAAAAACTGTTGGACAAGAAAATTATTTGTCAGGAATTACAGCAGGAAGATGATTTGTTCTGAATTTGTAACAGACATAGTTATTTGCAGCTGTTCTGGCTGGTTCTCCCTCCTTTCCCATGGTGTCCAAGCAGTGAGATACAGGTTCTTGTTTCTTCTTTGAGCATTTGGAGGCTCTGCCAAGAGTCTGCAATAACTACACTATAACTTTAATACAGTGAAAATCTATCTATCTTCTGTGTTCAAGGATTTACTCTCTTTATTTGGGTGGGTGTATTTAATGGAGCAGACATAAAATACTGAGAGGTCTGTTGTCTGTATAAATCTGAGGAAAACTGTCTCTTTGGCATCAAAAGCTTACTACTGACTGAGCTCTAATCTCTTTAACCAAACAAAAGACAAGCCCAGTGACAACTATGATAGTTCTGGTACGGTTTCTTAAAGCTCCTGTCAACTTTCTGCAACCCTTTTGGAGAGAATAGAAACTGGCCTTCAGCTCAGTGGCGTATTTAGCTTCAGAATGGGAAAAATCATCAGGTTTCTTTGGCTATTGAAAGGATCGTTTTTATCCTTTTAGAAATAAGTTAGTTGCGATACCTTCTCTAAGCACTCACAGCTATGTCTACACCTCATAACTGAAAATAACTTCACATACATAAATTTGAACAGCCAGCTAGTTCAACAGACTTCAGTGGATGAAAGTTATAGGTGTGTGTATGTATTATATATATATATAGTGTGTATGTATATATATATATATACACATATATATATATATAAGTGTTTTATAGGCAACTTGTTTGAGCTAAGATCTATTGAGGTAAATGGAAATCCTTCCACTGACTTGAAATAGCTCCTGGATTAGGCGTTTGGGGAGGCCACAGACCTAGACAGGTCAGTTCTCCTGTATTAGCCTTGCTGCCTCCGCCTGATTTCTCATGCTAGGCTGCAGAGCTACAGAGTTAATTGTACTTACTGGCCGTCTTTTGTTATGGACCTGCTGAATGTGGCTTTCAAAAGCAGGGCCTTCACGAGGCACCCAGCCACCCCATCTGGGTGGCCGGATTTGGATTTGCATCCACAATTGTATTCCGAGGGTCTTTCATCTCCCATGAAAAGCTAGGGGCAAGATTAGGGTGTCTCTGAGGTATCTTTACAGCAATTAGCAGAAGACTTCTGGAAAGCTCTGTGAGAGCTCTGAAAATGTGTTCCTTCACCCTTAGCAGTTGTATGTTGTTGTCAGTCAACGCGGACTGACTTACTGTTGGTGCCAAAGGTAACAGCCACTTGAAAACTTGATTTAAATTGTAATCCAGTAGAGCTTAAAATCTGTTAGATGCTCTTGCATTCTTATACTCTTTACTGATCCTTCTAGTCCATCTGTAATTTATAATCACATCTATTTTGTGGAGTAGGTGGAAGAAGTGATTCAAATTCAACAGCTGAAGCCAGTGACCTCCAGCATGACTTGAGCTGAAACAGTTCTCAAGATCATGTCCTTGCCCAAGGTAGAATTAGCTTCATCCATCACTTTCCTGACAGGTATTGCCCAGACTTTTTCCTAATAATCTGCAGCACTAAGGCTCTGAAATCTCTCCAGATAATCACTTCTAGTGCCCCATGATGCCTACTACTAGGAAGCTCTTTTTAGTGCTTTTTAAAGATGCTTATGCTCTTCTTCCATGCTATATTTTAAATCCATTACCTCACTGTGGACATGGAACATGGATCATTCCATTGGAAAATACATATTACTTCCAGTCCCCAGCTCTTCGGGACAGAGCTCCATGCTGACAGGCCTACACTTAATGGTTGCCTAGAGGAAAGGGACGCATGACACAAAGCCATGAAAATAGCACCTGGCTAATATCCTTTTGGGTGCAAGCAGTGAAGGTAAGAACGGAAGGGTATTCACAGATTGCCCTGTATTCTCTTCTAGCTTCCAGCTATCTGTAGCTTAAAGGCTTCCTGAGCTAGAGATTATGCTTTTGTGTTTCATAGCCCTTGGCAGACTTTCATCCTGTGAATTTAATCATGTCTTTGAATCCATGAAAATTTTGGCAAGATAAATTGAGATCCTTGGATAAAAAGAATTATGATAGTGTAAAAACAATCTAGCAGAAAACACTCATTTTATAGTATAATGAAGACTTCCTGTAAATAAGTTTCCAATGTTTTTCTCAAAAATTCAAAACAAAGTAACAAGTATTCAGATATTAACAAAATCCGTATATTTTTTGAAAGGGAAAAAACCCTTTTTCTCCTCTTTTCCTCATTTAATGAGAATATTGTTGTACTTCTGCTTTCCCTATGCATGCTAAGGACTGTTCCTGCTAATAAAGCAATTTTTTTCTCATCCTGCCTCGAGTACTGGCTGGGTTGCAAGCTTAGCCCTCGCTGCTGCTCTCAGAGGTGAGCGCTCCGTTGTGCAACGCTGTTCCGAACACGTCTCCTGGCACAGCTTTGAAGTGCCAAAAGGAGCCGGCAGCCACCTACACGAAGACTCCCAGTGTTCCCAGTGCAGGGGAGAGCCAAGTGATGTTATCTGCAGCAGGAAACGCTTCAGCAACCTTCCCTGGCCCAGACGGGGCCCCTGGAGTCGGGACATCTCCTTGCGGTCCTCTCAGCAGGTAGGCGCCTGCCGAGGAATTTGCACTTTAGGCTTTCTAGTTTCGGAGCGCTTTCCTGAGAGAAAATCTTCTGTGGAAAATTTTAGGATTGTTCTTTACGGACTTGCACCGCAGTGCTTGGCACCGTTCTCGAGGCTCTTGTTCTTTCATCAGGCTTCTCTTTTCAGGATGACTCTCTCAAACCTCGGGAAGAGTCTGGCAAATTTATTAGTCGTGTGACAGTGCTGGAACCAGGGCAAGCTTAGTTGCAGATAAGTAATTTCTGCCTCATTTTCCTTGAATAAAACTGAGTAATTTAGGTCAGCAGGGACTTCAGGAGACCTTGAGGTGAGACTTCCTCCCTGCTCAAAGCAAGGCTAACCTCAACATTAGATCAGGTTGCTCATGGACTTATGGAATCACTCCATCACTGTGAACTTTTTATTTTTTTTCCCCCTAACATCCAATTGGGATTGGTTTTGTATCTGCTGCCTCTCTTCCCCTCACTGTGGGCTAGCAAGAACAGAGGGGTTTCATCTTCTCTAAGCTGCCCATCGGGTATTGAGCAAAGGCCTTTCAGGCCCTTTCAGCGTTGAGGAGCAGCCCCCATGCCATCCCTCTCCTTCTGGGCTTGTTTTCATTGCTTGGCACTTTGGGGTGGCATTTCTCACACTTTGCCTTTGGGGGGATGGGGAGGGGACTTGGTGGCCACCCCATCCGTGGGGATGATGCAGAGCAGAGCAGCTCGGGACACGCGTTCCCGTCAACCGGCCCGGCTGCGGATGCAGCTTCTCCCTCAAAGCCCTGCTTGGATTGTCTAGGGAATTGTCTGCTGGGATCTGAGATTGTCTGCTGGGATCTGCCTGTGGTTCCGCAGTGCCCAGAGCAGATTCAGCCCCATGCCTCAAATGAATGCTGTCCACAGGAGTAAAGCAGACACAGATTAGCTCTCTTCTGCAAGGAGGGAGAGCCAAGCCTTGCTCCAAAGGCAGGTGGAGTGGAAGGCATTCGGATCAAGTCCTAGCTTGGTCTCTGCAGGCGAGTAAGAAGCTCTGGCTCTGCTGAGTGAGAACTCCCGGCTGTGATTTGCATTGCTCTTTTCCATATGTTCTGTCAAACCAGAGCAAACCTGTCCGTGGGCACTCCTTACTTTGGTTTAGTTTCTCACCAGATTAAAGCAAACCGATAGCAGTCTGGTTTTAATACTCTGCAGGAACGTCCATTCCTCCCTTTCCTCCAGGGTTTGTATTAGTTTAATGAATTGGTTTAAATTAACATCTAGTTACGTTGGTGCAACTCTTTCATGTAGATGAGGCCTGAGGCTACTAGATAAACAAGAGAGGAGGTGAGAGGACCTTTAAATTCTTCATACCCCTACAGAAACCTTTAGAAATGAATTGAGATCTGTTCTTGACCTTATTCTCCTACCCTTTAGAAGGAGCTCTAAAATGGCTCACACGGCTCTTTGCAGACAGAGCGGGCCAGGGAATGGCTGGAATGAATCCGGGGAGGTCCTGAATGTGGCTCGTGGAGTTTGTACCTGGCAGTGCCTCCTCCCGGGGCCGCCGGCTGCAGCGAGGGCTGAGGGGAAGGAGGCGCAAGGAAAGCTGCAGGGCTCCAGCCCAGGCCCACTGAAGGTCAGCAGCAGAGCCCCACTGCCTGAGATTGGCCTGAATTCGTTTCCTCTGCAGTTTGCTTGTGTTAATCTGCGCTGATGAGCAGTAGTTGCTGCAGGAAGGGAAGGCTGGAGAGGAGGCAGCAGCACCAAAGCTCTGGAATGGGACCTGCCCGTGCCCGGGCTCAGCGCTGCCCCGCTGCCTTCCCTATCCACGTTGCTGCAGGGAGCGGAGCAGCCTCCCGCTGCCAACACCACATCAGAGCTGCACCATTCCAGCATCCCAGCGAGCAGAAAGCAGCGGCCTGAGCTGCCTGGAACGGGCAGGGATACAGGAGCACTCCGTGCAAAGGTGCCCTCCTTGTGAGGTCTGGGGAAACTGAACCTGGTCCTGTTGTACACAGCGATTTAGAGACCTGCCCCGTGCAGAGAAAATGCACAGGACAATCACAGGTGGCTTTTACAAACCGGGGCTTCACCTGCCCAGCGAGCAAACATCAGCATTTCCCCACTTACAGATGGGGAAGCTGAAGCACAGGAGAAAAATCACTTGTGCAATGTCACCTGGGCTGATGGAGGCAGAGCAGGGGCTGTTTCCCTTGCTTTCATCCTGCCTTTGCCTCTTGCTCCAGGTAGTAAGTAAATATTTAACTACTGCAGATGCTTTTTGTTTGTTTGTTTTTGTTTTGATTAATGCCACAGTATGAATCAAAAGGAATTTTAACTTGTACCCACAGGGCAATTTGTTTTCTGTCTTCCAGGTGTAAACAATGTGAATCTGGAATGGCTAAAACAGTGGTGGGGGAGTTGGTTGGTTGCCTTTTTCCCTTGCTGTTTATGTTGCAATGGGGGGATTATAATGAATCTACCCAATACACGTGTTTTCAGTAATTCAGTCATCTGAGAAGTATTTCAGGTAGTTTCAGTGTTTCAGTTCAGTATTTAAAGATACTGAAGAAACTGGAAGTGAAGCATCAGATCAGTATGGTTTAGCTGTCCATAGCCCTGTTAAAAAACACACTTGTACCTGGATATTACTTAACAACTCTTTTGAGCTCTAGCCAGTACTGCTATTGAAAATTTAGTAAAGTTACCTTAAAACAAAAGGAACTTAAGCAAGGCTGGTTGTGGACACTGGAGAGGTTTCTACTGTCTCGTTTTGCTGCTCCTGGTGGCTCATATCCTTAATTTAAAGGAGATATAAATCTCATGTTTGTAAATGAACAAGCATCTCCTGCGGTTGCGTTGCACTTATCCCTGGTTTCTTGTCTGATATTCGGAAGTACCTGATGCTCTCAGATCTTTGGGGATGCTGCATGAGGCAAATTCAGCATGACACTATTCCTGCTGACAAACCCTTGCTCCCTGTTGATGGGGAAAGGGAGAAGGACAGGGGTCCCTGTTTTGGCACCAGAGCTCTTTATGCCAGCTCAATCTGTTACTCCAGCTCCACTATGGTCAGCTACATATATAAATTACACTTATATACATTCATATTACTGCTACTTCAGAGTCATGCTGTAAGACCACAGAGTGTCAACATCTTATAGCTCTACCAATCAACTTCCATGCCAAGGCAATGTCTGTGATGTCTGAACTGACTATCTGGTGGACCCAGTGGATAGGAGATGCTATTTCACGCAACCTTCTCTTCTTCACATTTAGAAGATGCTCCTCTTTCAGTCTCTCCAGCAAACCCTGTATGAATTATTGCCACCAACAAATGCGATGCATCGTTCAGTATTAAGATGTGGTTTGAAAGATGGACATTTTACTTTTCTGTGGGTATTTTGCCAACTACTGGAAAACAACAGCATTTTTTTTGTCCATGGAGTCAAAAAGTTCAAAGCTTCTCAATGGCTCCGTTGTTTGATATAAAACCATGCTGCTTTTCCTATTATGTCTCCTGAGCTCTTAGTCAGTTGTCCAAGAAACTGTTAAATCCGTCAGTCTTCTGGCTGACCTATCCAAATTGAAAACACTTTTTCAGTATTCCCTTTGTCCTGTGTAACATTACAAGTGAAATTGGAGACAATTAAGGCATTGATAGAATGGTATCAAAAAAAAAAAAAAAAAAAAAAAAGAAAAAAAAAAGTCAGTGGCTGCAGAGATGCCCCTTCCCGCTCAGTCCACAGATCCTTCTGATGTGACTTGAACTGTCTTGTTGTACTTTTCTGCAGCACTCTTTTCCATGATCCATGAATCCTGGCACCTGTTTCTGAGCTGACTAATCACTTTGAGCTAATTGCAGAATCAGAGGGTAGAGAACAGAGGGATAAAGGGGTCCCTCTCTCCTAATAGTAGGATTCCAGCTACAGATTCCTCAACTGTTACCTCTCAAGCTGATGAGAGGACTTAGGGAATTGTGTTTCTTGCAATGGTTAAACAGAATAAATATATAGTAGATAAAGAGATTAACAGGAACATGGTTAACAGGAACATGGGATGAGTTTTGAACACCTCACCTCTGGGTCACTAGGTTAAATCCTGCCCAGATGACTGAGGAGGCTAATGGCTGGTTACTTCAAAGTATCAAATACCTTCACCTATTATTTACAGCAGGGATTGTGTTACCTAACAGAGCTGAGCTCTAACTCTGTCTTTTGTTGTTACTGTTGTTGGTTTGTGCTTTTTTTTTCTAATTAAGTCTAGTGATTTCAGTCCAGTTTCTGTAGAGGCAAAAGTGCCAGGCTGCACTTAGGGCTGGCTATCTTGGAGGACATCTATCTAACTATCTGTCCTATCTAACTGAGGACATAGAAGCAGAATTAGACTCCTACTGCAAGATATCTAGATACCTACACTGCTGTAATGTGTAAGTAATGGTGCTGTAGGTAACGTTGCTTCAGACTACCAAGCCTGGAGCTTCATAGCTCCAATCAGTAGGATTTACTGCACTGGTTCCTGCTGTCTGCTCCAGGAATATCCTGGGAAAGGACCATGTATGTTGGGGAGCAGTGGAGAGGACTGCAACTTGCGCAGGTTCTCCTGGAGCAAAGGAGAAGGTGCCTCCAGGTGCCTCTCATTACACCGTAGTGCTGATATCTGCAGAGACGAGAACAGGAAGAACTGAAGATCTGTATTTCTTACATGGGTCTCGTAGTATTAAGAATGGAGCCCAAGGTGGCTGTAGAGAAATGCTTATCTATTGAATCTAATCTCCTTGTGATCCTGAAACACGCTTTCCTCGTTATCTGACTGCCTTTCACAGTAGCAATGGCTTCTCACAGAAGGCACTGACCAGAAATAAGCAATTTTGTTATAGATATCTTTGTTTTAAATCTTGTTAGCCCAAGCTGACTCAGGCTCTTCTTGCTCTTGAAGTAGGTAACTTGATAAGGTCAACCCACTGAGTTATTGGTGAATACCTTTTACTAAATACAACACAAAATTACAGAGCAATTTCACCAGTTCCTGCTTAAAAACAAGAGAAAAACTACAGATCAGGATACCAAAGTGTGCAAAGCTTCTACTTGTTCTCCAGTTTATTCCTTCCTTCTTTGCTGACCTCTTTCGTACCTTGTTAACTCATTACTGCGTCTTCTGCAGCTCTTCATAGCCAAAGATATTACATGATAGAACATTTTCAAGGTCCTCTGCAGTCGTTGGGAATGCAAATCAAAATCTGATGACCTTTAGCTTCTGTGCTACCCTGCTTTGCATTGAAGGTTGGGTGTTTTTGAAGTTTTTTGTTCTGAAAGAATGAAAACTATGTGAAACAGCTTATTTTTTCCTTACATAATTGCAAATGAGAGGCAAAATTCATCTGCCAATGAAATGTCCAATCACATACAAAGGAAGATGAGGTAACTAAAAATGAAGGTCAAGATCCATCTCTAAATGGATCCGTCTCTGGACAGACTAGGATCTTTTCTCACACTCTAAGTAGGCAAGAAAGATTTTCTTTGCTTCTCTATTCACCCTGGGCTATTTCACTGGCATCAGCTGCTCCCAGTGATCTAATCTACCTGTTCTCAATACCTAAAAAAAAAAGCAAAGAGATGAGGTTTTATTTTTTGTTTGTTTGTTTTAACGTTTCAGAGTCAGGGTTAAACTCAGGGCAGAATTTTAAGGCCTTGCTCCCTGCTAAGTCCTGGAAGGTGGAAAATATTTCTCCCCTTGCTATACATATGGTGACATCTAGGCTGCTAAATAAAACAGAGGCAAGCGTCATTTTCTGGCATGCCCACAGAGCAGCAGAGCCTGGCTGCATCTGCACCATAGGATGATCTTGAAGGTCTTTTCCAACCCCTATGATTCCATGATTGCACTATAGTCTTCTGTCATCTAATCAAGCATCAGAGTACGATGAGCAATTAACCTTGTACCATATATATAGTCAGCATATAGTTCTTTATATCATTCAGCAGACTCCCTATCCCTGCACATGTCCATGTGGGCTGATTTATCAGTTTTCTGCCGTGTTGTGGCTTTTAAGTTGCCTTCCTTATGTGCAATACTCATGTTAGTGCCACAGAATGACCCAGAGCGGGCTACAGAACTGCTTGTCTCAGGTATTATGACTTTTCTGTGGTCAGTTGGTGTTGAAAGAAAGGTTTGATGGTGGGGGGGGTGGAATTTTTTTCGAGCTTGCTAAATATCTCCAGCTGCTTCGAAATTCACTGGGGCTGTGAGGACTGGCAGGTTTGAGAAGTGGGTCTGAAGAAAGTATTGTTAAACATTCTGCTGTGCAAGGGAAGAAAACAGGGAGGGGATGGGAAAAGTGAGATAAGATTTGTCATTTAAACCTAAACATAGAATAGCCTCCCCTTGTATCTTTAAATCTGCATCAATTATAAGGCCTTGTTCACTTGCAAATTTTGCTTTAAGATAAAGGATCACGCCTAGTTTGTTTGCCATTCCTAGAGCCAAAGACAAGCCTTGCTTACTCCCCTTTTATTTCCAATGACTAAGACTGAAAGAGCTAAATTGCATTTCCCCCCCACCACGGGAACCTGATGAACCAGCGTGAACCGGCACCTGAGAAGCCCCGGGAACGCGGCGGATTTGGCCACACAGAGCGGACAGTTGGAGGCTTAATTGCGTTCCGGGCACGCAGCCTGCTCGAACGGGCGTCTTTTATTAAACGTGTGGGAGGCCAGCGCAAAAATTAGACCCCGCTCAAGTGCCTAAGGGAGGCGAGCGGTGCAAAGGGCTCTGCAGAAGAGGTTCTAACTGCCTGTGAGAGAAAGGGACCCTCAGTGTCCACGGGGAAGCCGTGACCCGCACGTAGGGATTTGTAACAGGTGCTGGAGGAGGCCTCAGTGAGTCCTTGTTTATGGAACACACAAGTAATGTTGGTGCTAGGAGGAAAAAACAACAGCACCAAGCAGAGTGAAGAGGAAAAGGAGCTGAAGGGACGTGCGAGGGTCACGAGGAGCATGGACAGAGCAGAAAGAGGCGAGGTGCAAGGGGAGTGTGGAGACCTGGAAGGCAGGTACTTCACTACTTCATTCTAGATCTGGATTTCACTCCAGATCTGCGTTCAAACTTTTCCAGGCTTAGCCAGGTAGAAAATGGCTTGGGGCCATTTGCAGCAAGGGGATCTCTTTACTCCCCCATGCATCTCTGCAGAGAACAGGCACCGCAGGAGTGACGCCCTCCATGAGAGCAGCCTTTGAACAGCATCACATCGGGGCCTCTCCACAGAAGGAAAGTAAACACACTTGTGTTTTACTCCCTCTCCCTTGTTTTCCAAGTGCAGACGCACTGTCTCACCGGCACACAAACACTTGCAGCTTCCATCAGTCGTGGAAAAAAAAGCAGCACACATTAAACACACAACATTTTATTATTCCAAATACCAGGGCTTTTTTTAACTACTCCCCCACTCACCGGATTATATTTTGCACTTGCACTGGAGCACAATAAGCTGCTGTGGTCGCTGTCTCTGCTATAGCGTACGGCGATCACTTAGGATTTGCAACGTCGGTCTGTCCTCGGGCTCTAAATCAGAACGCGAGCGAAACGCATTGAATGATCCCATTAATATAAATAGCGCCGCAGTTAAAAGCGGGGCCCTGTGAAAGGACTTGTTGATACGCGGGCTGCTGCGGCCCTCGAGTCAGCAGGTGGCATTACAGAACAATCAGACATCACCCAAACTCGCCGCTTCCCACTTGCAGCCGAGCCCTGCGCCCGCAGCATGAAACGGGCCGCGCGGCGCTGGGAGACGCACAAAGAGCCCGCGCCAATTAGGCCCTGCCTATTGTCTGTGAAAGGTCACGCCTTGGCCTTGCTCGAATCTTTCAATGCTGGCTCCCGCGAGATGGGAATTTAATATATTTTATACAGCTGAGCGCTGGCGTGGCTCTGTGTGGGACATCCCGGCCTCTCCCCTTGCCCCTGTTCCCGAGGCCATGGGCCTGCTCTGGGAAAGCCAGGGAGGGAGCAGGCCCGTGTTCTGCCTTCCGGATCTGCTCCCGCTCCCTGCCCGCGGGTGCTGCGGCAGGAGGTGGTTTGGGCAGCGCGGGAGGGTGTTTGGGGCTCCGTTTGTTTTACCGTCTCCCAAGAGACTCGCTTTGCAGCCCGGGCGCTGCGTGTCTTTACAGCTTTCTGCTTGCAGGGTCTGTCACTTGAAAAGAAGAGATGGGGCAGATACAGGGAAATGAGCACTCGCGCAAGCTGCAACACGTAACCACCGAAAAGCAGACTTTCCCATGAAACATGCTCGTGCTGTTGCTGCTTCTGGGTGCCCGGCGAGCTGCAGGGCAGGGAAGAACCGGAGGCCTCCTGGGCAGCATCTGCATCCAGTGCGGAGAGACGGGCGCATTCCCGGGTCTGCAGCCACATGTGCCCTCCCGCGGACTGAGGACACCCTGCGTCTGTGCGGTCCTTGCTCAATGTGACCTTGCTAAATGCAATGTGTGACCTTGCTGGGATGGTTTATTCCGGACTTTGGAAGGCAAGGGGGCCTTGGCCACGCTTGATGGTTAAGCCTACGGTTTCGACGTGCTAATCCCCAAGTTCAGACTACCTGTACTCCCTGAGTATGTGTGTGTGGTCTCGAAAACTTACCAGTAAACTTGCAAAGAAAAAAAAAACAAAAATATTTATAATTTTTGCCCATTTGTTGCCATGGTGATGAAGGAGTGTGGGACAAAAGAGAGATATTCTGGTTGCCCCAGGCCTGCGAACAAACCGAATCTGAGAGATTTGGTCAGGCTGTGCTGTTAATTGTAACCAGAGAGCACAGTAGTCAGCCGCGATTACTTGAGCGCAAAGTGTTCTTAAAACCCTCTTTTATGTCCTGCCCCAGCAAAATGACATCCTCTAAAAGCCGCGTGACAAAGAACACTGACAGATGGACTTGCATTGTGCCAGAGCAGGCTTGGCCCATAAATTAAGCACACGGAAAACCAAGTCCTGCTCCCTCAAGGTATTTGTTTTCCCAACGTCTATCGATAACCTGGCCTGAGTAGATCTTGACTGAAATGTTATCTCGGAGCTGCCAGGACTTGCTGGGGAGCCGGGGGGAAGCAGCGCTGCTGGTAACAGGTAGGATGCAACAGCACGAACCTTTGCAGCCAACTTTGCTCGAGCAGAGCAGCCTCGTGCCAGCCAGGGCAAGCACATGCCCCCAAATCCAAGTGTTTTCACAAGTTCCAAGTCCACCGTTGTAAAAAATGCTCATAAAAGCCTATAAAAACCCCTTCCCCCACCCATGCATGGTAATAAGGATGCACACGGCTGCTTCCTTGGTGCCGAATACGGGCTCGGGAATTAATTGTAATTGCCAGTTCTCATTCTGTCCATGCACAGCCCTTGGCGTGGAAAGCATCTGCATCTTCTGTAAATCCCTCTTCAATTATGGGGAAGCCGTGGGTCCAATTTGAACCATAGCTGCTCCTAGCTAGCCAGTTTAAAAAGGAAATCAACTTAAAAGTGCCCTAAACAATCATAATACCTTGGTCCTGTTCATTATTAAATTTGCAGCTACTGCTACCTAGTCTATAAGGCTTCAAGAACCTCCATTACTCTACTTGCAAGATCCCAAAAGATGAGGTAACCTTCAGCTGAGGTCCATGCTCTTGGAAAAGCCGGTACATTGGCTTCATGACCATTAGGATACCCGGGCATGGGGATTTTACATGATAGCCCTTGCTACGTAAAATTGATTTTTAAAGAATCGGAAAACGTGGTGTGTTAAAAATGCCCAAATTAAATGTGCTCTTCTTGATGTGGCTTTAAATACACAGCTGGACAATATAAAGATCACAGGAGCTGGCTTATAGTAATAGGAGATGGAAAAATACTTCCCAGATGCTGCCCCGAAAGGGCAGAGTATCGTCCTCCCCAGCACAGAACGGACTCGACTTTCATTTTCCTTTCTTACATTAACTTGAACTTTGATCTCGGTTCCTGTTAGAAACAGCTGTAAATAGTGATGATTTTCTAGGTTATTAACCAGATGTACAACCAAGCAGGACCCCTGCCACAACTGTCCATCTCAGAAAAGACACATGGAGAGTAACGCTTAATAGTAATATTTTTTTCAGGGAGGAAGGCACAAATCAGGTTGCTGGAAACACACTTCACAACAGGCCTTTCAGTACCACGCTCCAAGCACCTACACCCATGGCAGCATTGCACTGTAACATGTGTTCAGCTCACCTTTATTCATAAGTTGGTACCCTTTCCACCAGCAGGCGCTCGACTGAAAAGAAATGTGAATAAAGGATATTTCAGAAAGGGACCTGCTAATAGGACATTATCATGAGTTTGGTTTTCAGATTGGTCTCAATCAGTGCGAAGTCCTGATGCTGCTGCTGGGCCCAGTGCTAGAGCTGGGAAAGGCTCCGTTCTCACACGTGCCCTGGAAACCCTTCCCTGGGCCCTGGCTCATGGCGTTGGCATGAACGTGCAAAGTGTGTCTTTTAATTAAAAAAGTCTTCCACAGAGCTGGCCTATAAATAAAACCCCACTAGATAGTGTTCTTCACTGAGGAAAGAACACAGGAAAAGAGCCCACAATTTTATTTTAAGGTTTTATAGCTTTGTAATTTTGTACAGCGTGTAGGTATTGTGAGAGGCAATATATAAAGCTGTAAGATGTGTGGAACAATCAGGCGAGAGGCCTAAAAATCTGTGTTAGGGATCCATTTTTGTCACCTTCTGATAAAGGATTATTGAATCCCATTCATGGTGCTGAGTGTTTAGAAGTTGCTGTGTAAAGCTATGGAAAAATGGTGCAGAGAAGATCTGCTTCAAACGTCTTCCTAAGGAGCACCAGGAGCTTTTATGAGAACCAGACCACAGCACTAGGACTTCCTATCGTTTTCGTCTTGTCCTGTTATAGAGACTGAAAACTTCATGTCATAACAGGGGAGAACTTGTCACTGGCACACATTAAAATCTGAACCCAAAGAGAAGACCTTTAATTACAAATGTATGGATGCATATATCCGTAACTCAATAAGGGGAGAAAATGCTGAATTAAAGACATTTTTAGAGTTACTTATATGCGTATCTCAGAAATTCTACCTCTGCTCAGAGGCACATGCTGAACTGCAATCAAATTACTATGCCCAGCTCTGCAATTTCAATCATTCATCCCATTTATAGGGGTCTTTTTGTCTTGAATTAGGCAAAATGTGAGCCCAACAGGAAATTAAGCGACCAAGCAAAATCAGGAAATTCACTCAAGTGGTGGCTTAGCCAGTGGAATGCCCCTGCTATCTGCAAACCGAAACTCCAAAGAGAAGAGGCTGAGCTGCCGTCAGATTTATTTTCAAAGTGGCTAATGTGTTTTTAATTTGTACAAGGTTGGTAACCAGGAAAAAAAGAAACAGGCAGAGCCCTATATAGTTGTTAAGCTTGCTTTTTTTTTTTTTTTTTTTTTTTTTTTAACCTAAGACCTTAGCATACATACATACATATATACATACATACATAATTGCACATACATATGAGTTTTAAAATACACTACTTTAAAAAATATTATGTTAATGACAAACTTGAAGATACTTTTCTTGTCACAAATCAAGCATTTCTTGGCTACAGAGCATTTCAAATGACCTGAGAAAGGAAACGTACATTCACAAATTGCAGTTCCTCCTCCTCCTCAAAGAACATATATGATGGCAGCTCTCTTGGGTGAAGGGAAATTCATTTAGCTGTTTACAGTGGTCTCCGTAATTTGGGATCTGCAGATCTGTTCACATTATACTTTAAGTTATTCTTTTTTTTTAAGTGGATACGTTAGGTGGGTTTACAGAATCTCCTCCCCTCGAACAACAAGAAATAAAAATCAATTTGTTGCATGCGTATTACTTTTATTTCACCTACCTAAAGTAGACAGGAACTCTAGGGACAGTCCAGGACCCTGTTACGCTGCACACTGTGGCAACATAGAGGAAGATGAGAAGGCTGAGAGGGGATCTGATTAACATGTGTAAGTACATGAAGGGGGAATGTAGGGAGGAAGGGGCCAAGCTCTTCTCAGTGGTGGCCAGTGACAGGACAAGGGGCAATGGGTGTAAGCTGAAACACAGGCAGTTCCATCTCCATTTGAGGAGGAACTTCTTCCCTGTGAGGGTGACAGAGCCCTGGCACAGGCTGCCCAGGGAGGCTGTGGAGTCTCCTTCTCTGGAGGTCTTTCCAACCCGCCTTGATGCCGCCCTGTGTCCCATGCTCTGGGTGTTCCTGCTGGAGCAGGGCGTTGGACTAGATGATCTCTAGAGGTCCCTTCCAACCCCAAACGTTCTGTGATTCTGTGACATACAGTAATAACTGCCCGAGTCCAAGCAAGGACGAGGTAAGAGAGGAGCTGGCACCCAGCAGCGCTCAGGGAGCACCCGCATGTTGCCCAGCGCCACGAGCAGGGGCCTGGGCGCACGAGCAGCAGGTTCTGTGACGCTTCTGTGGCTCTCAGGGCAGAAGAGCCTGTGAAGGGAAGCGAGGAGAGGGAAGTGCAGGTGGTCAGTGGGAGTTCCTCCAAAACCTGAACAGGAGAAAGCCAGAAAGTCTGCATTGGCAATTGAATAAGCAAGAGAAGTTCAGTGCCAGGTACTGCCTACGGATTCTGGTGGCTTCTGCATTTGTTAGGTTTATTCCAGTGCGAAACCAGGTGTACTTTTAGCTGTAAATATGCACTGCTGTTTCCTGAGCAAGGCACTGCACTGGCCATTAATTTAAATGACACCATGAGATGTTCCTTTGGCTTCCAGAGGAAACTGGAGCCTCCATGAGTGCTTGATTTGGCCTAGAGGATCTCACTACTTCTTTCCAAACCTGGTATCGGTATCAGAGTCTTCCTGCTCAGTCCTTTCTTTTTAGGGATAAGGCTTGTGGCCTTCACCATGTTTCTGACACTCCTGGTTCTGGATTAAGGTAAGGGCTGTAAGTGAATCTCATGTCCCTGGCCAAAATGAGAGAGAGATTATCACTCCTCCACATTTCTCCTCCCAGCAGTGACCAGCACATCTCCTCTGAGTCTGTTCATACCTGTCTGTACTCACTGTAATATATTTTAAACCAATTGGACAACTTTAGCTGAATTTGGAAGGATTAGAGGTCTCAAACATGATTAAGGTCATATATAATTTATGGAAGTAGCCAACTGGATAGAAGAGACTCTGTAAATGTTTCCACAGAAGGAAAAGCTACTTAATCAGCTCCTGGTATTAGACACTAGAGAATATGGGGAAAAAAAATCAGGCCTTGCACCTATCCCAGCTGCTGAAAAAGCTTCAGTCGGGACTTGCATCTTAGTCAGCTTTGAAACACATCCAAAAGACAACAGCTTTCATTAAAACAGATTTCTTTAATTTATTCAGTCAAATATTATCTTCTCCCTCTTCAGAGGCATTGTGGATTGCTCATAACTTGAAATACAGACTAGTATAAGCAAGTGCTTTGAAGCGATGAGGAAAACTCTCTTTCTGCAAGACTGCTGGGTGTATCTTGCTCCCTGCCACAGGGTTGATGGGGGGTCAGGAAGAAACTTCCTTCCCAGCCAAGGGAACTGGGATGTGAAAGTTCATCTGTCTTTTCTTAACCCCTTCCTCTACAGCCAAAGGCCTAGTTGGCCTCTGGAGTCATCCGGGCCATCCTAAAAGCCTCAGGCCACGGTGATCACCCTTGTTTTCTCTTTGTAGAACATAGGTTAGCCTCTTCAGAACTAACACACTTTAGTTTAATTGAAACCTGTGGGCTTAATATGTAAGTTATGAAACTTACATATTGCTAAATGTAAGTGCTTGAAGTCAGTAAAGGCCAGATTAGGTGATGTCAAGGTGCAGATCCACAGCCTGTGGGGTCTGCAGAGGCACAAGCTGCCTTTGCTTTTGTGAAAGGTAGACAGAGATGGAAGAGGCCATGAAGGCCTTTCAATGGAGAGACAGGGAACATTCATTTGATGCAACTGGAAAACTGAAGCCAGTGGAGAGTTAGGAGGTTGATGTGACTGAAGAACAGGCCTAGAGCCATCGCAGCAGCTCTAGATATGAGTGAGATAAGACTGTATTATCAAAGAAGAAAAGGAGACAGAATTAAAAGTTCTATTTAAGTCACACTGGGCTCGATCCGCCAGTTATGCATCTGGAATGGTATTTCAGAGAGGCAGACTACAATTTTAGTTTAAGCGGAGGAAGCAGGTCTGGGAGCATGAGTAGAAACCTGGCATTTGCATTTCCATCTGCAGGGGAGATCATCTAGAAATGTAACATGGAAAAGGAAAACTTTCAATAAAAAAATATACCTGATGATTAGCATGCACAAATCTGTGTTAAGAATTCATGTCTAAAATCTTGGGTACATACCACTCTGCCTGCTTGAAATGTACATGAAAATTTGGCCCTAAATTTGGATCATTAAAATAGTTTCTCCTTTATCTAACCACAGTTAATTTAGGAAGGAGATCCAGTGAAATAAGCAATTATTAGTTAATATTTGTTCACAAAACCATTTTATTTTCCATTGGATTTTAATGTTTCAGTAGACTTTGTTTCCTATAAACTTGTAAGAGGTACTAAGACCTGACACGACCCCTCTGCTCACTGCACATCTTGTGTAGTGATGTACTCAGCTGAGCAGATCTTGGGGTAGAATAAAAGAAAATCCAACCTATGCGGGTATAAACAATTCTTACACTACAAAAATGCTCCACGTAACAGGATTGTTTCCGCTACACTATGAATATAAGCTGGTTTGTTTCTTGCTCCTTCAGATTTCTGGGTAAGTGATGACAGAAAAGGTACCAGAACAGTGATAACTACCATCTCCTTCAAAGTTATCATAGGAAAAATGAGCAGCAGCTGAAATGGCTCATATGGAAATGCTATATTAAGGACAGTAAAACATATCAAGTGTGACATGTTGCACACAGTATGCTCTAAGCACCAGATTTTGTTAATCATATTTATTTGTTGTGATCTGTTTCCTATGTTTCCTATCAGAAACCAGTAGAGAAATTTATAAGGTTTATATGAGTCCTGCTTTCATAAGGATACATCACAACTGGAGAACTCCAGTTGTCCTCAAGGCTGAACCTCGTTGCAGTCAATGGATGCCCTTCATTGTCTCAGGTTCTTTTTCAAGGAGAGGGGATCTGGGAAAGAGTTTGAGGCTGAAAAAAGGCAAATAAGGCATTATGTAAAGCAGGGAAGGCCTGGGGAGGAAGTGTTGTGTATTGGTGTGCTGCAAAAAGAACAAGGCACTTGGAAATGTATGTAGGAGGGACTAGAAACTTGAGTAGGCAGAAGATGCTTTGGCTGAACTCTTAGCAATTCAGAGTTCTCATGAGTGGGGCTGTTCCTAGGGGACTGCAGTGAAAAGCGGAACAACTGCTGTACTGGGTCAGTGCATGGAGCTCAATTTGCCCTTTTTTTAAATCTTGTGGCTACTTCCTACCCTGAAAAATTAAGTATACCCTGGCCAGATGGCTCATTTTAAGAAGCAGGTAACTGTGTAGCTGGAATAGCAGGTAACAGCGGTAAAAGGCTGGTGTAGGAAAAGTCAGATGGGTGCGAGGGGCATGGGATGGAGTCACCCTTCCATGAAATCCAATAAAACATGATCTGGTTGTGATTTACTCAAGTTTTTCAACATCCTTTTAAGAGTTCACAAAGAACACAATGTCCAGCCAACTTGCCGTGGTATATGCAAGACCCCTGACTTTAATATCCCAAGATGTTTGCCCTCTGTTCTGTATTTAGATGCCGTACACTGCTCTGCTTCTCAGTTCCAGGTTATTTACTTAGAATTCCTACTGCTTTATCTTACTTGCCACAAACCCCTGAACTGAAGCAAGCGAAAGCACCTCACAAAGAAAACAAACCCGCCTGAGCAGTCAGAGCAAGGTTAACATTAAAACCACAAACTGATAAACACCATCGGTGGCAGAACTTCCTCTTGTGCCCATGCTCAGCTGTGGAGCTGCTCACACAGAGAAGGGGGAAGTGGCTTTGATGGGGCTCGCTGAGCTCAAACATCCACCGAAAATGTGCAGAGTATCACAGGGCCCATCAGCACCTAAGCTGCATCTCTTGCACCTGCTCGGCATCGGACTCCAGAGTCACTCCAGTTGCTTTTTCTTTGCTCCATTGCATGGAGACCCCTTGGGTTGGGAGATGGAAGCCACACTGCCCACTTGCTTCCTGGGGGGACTATGACTCTACTGACTCTAAGGGAACTCTAAGGGAAATGGGATCAGCGAGACCTTCACACGTTCTGGGATCTGACGGGCCTTAAAAGTTGAACTTCTCTTTGGGAGCAGACAACCTATTTTCTATTTATATCTTTTATAGTGAAACACTGGAACAACTAATAATTATTGCTACACAAAGAGAAATATGGGGTAAATATGGGTATTACCCCACAGTCTGGGGTAAATTCACCTGAGACTTGCTATCAAAGTCTTTGATAGTGAGTCTTTGATAGTGAGTCTCTCTAACTCACTAGAAATGACCACTGTATGTAGCAAATGTAGCAAACTTTTGGCTTAGTAATATTAGCTAAGCAAAAGATAAGAAGTGATTACTACACAAGGCAAAATATTTTTCTGACCGATTTCAAATGGCATCCTGGAAATGAACATCTGAACCTTATGAGCAACTGTGCACTTTAGGGTGTTTAAGTGATCTTTGCACTTTAATATTCTAAAGCAATAACTAGATGAAATAGCTGCTGGGCTCCTTGTCTACAACAGTAATAATAATAATAATAATAAAAAAAAAAATGAGTTGCATAGTCTCATCCTTTCTCTTCTTGATCGTAGGTGGTAATTTACCTAGACTGGCAGCAGCTTAGTACCACACACGTAGTGTTAAAGCTTATCTGTTGTTTGTGCAAAGGCAACACGTCGTTCATGCCCATCCACGATGTTCTGACTACGGAGAGAAAAACATTCCCTTGGTTTCCTGAATTACTGGAGGCAGGAGCCAGGTTTCCTGAGATGGGATGTAAGAGGAACTGCTGTTTCTGTGTGTAAATTGGGGTGAAGCTGGACCTAACTAATCTTATCACACCAGGTAAGTGAAGATCAGTGAAGATATGATTACAGTTACTCCAGTAGGGCAGGTACCTTAAACATCCCACAAATTATATCTTAGAGCAGTCATGAGTTCCCTGAGGTGAAAACTTTCTCCTGAAGATGATTCTGATTGTCTCAGCACACTTATTTCTGCCTGTGCTTTATCGTGAGGACAGCTTTGTGGTATCATCTCTGTAGGGTTTTTTTTTTTCTTTTCTTTTAGAAACCTGTCTACATTCGTGTCTCATTGTTTTGTTGGAAACAGATGGCTCTTCCTGGAGACGCACAGTTGAGTGAACAGACACCGACCACTTTAGCATGTGGTAGCATGTTTGTAATTAGATATTTAAAGTGCTAGACAATTAGTATTGAACCATGTTTCCCCCCATTGTCATGGGGGAAATTTGGGTCTGTTTACCAAGATCTGAATTATCCACCAGATTCCTGCCAGAGTCCTACTCTTGGGTAAAGAGTATTTTTTATTTTTATTTAAAAATAAAAGAATGCTGTGGTTGGGTACTGAATGCTATTTATTAAAGCTGCCACCTGCCCCATATCAGGAATGATTGCTCATCCCTATCTCCCAAGCTTTTGTGGATCTCAGTGGTTGTGTGAGGCTTGCCCATGTGATAATAGTAAGATGTGATGAATTCAATTGATGAGAGAAGGCATCACCTCTGCAACTTCACCAGTTTTGGGCTCAGCTCCCCACCTATTTGAGGGTTACAGGTGGTTAAAAGCAGCTCCACCTTGTTAGAGTAAGTACCAGCCATTGTGGCCATGGGGAAAGGCTGATAAAGTTGCAGAAAAGAAAGGTAGGTGACAAAAGGAGACAAAGGGATAGGAGAGCTACAAAAGAGGAGAAAGAAGATTTCAGTGTTATTTCCTCTGTAAGAAAGCTTAACTGCTGCAAAGTTTTTAATTTGAGTAGCACCCAGACTGTGGAACTCAACAGTGGGAGCACAGAGTGTGGGGAGGGAGGCCGAGGTGCTTTTCACCTGCCCTGCTGCAGCAATGGCTCTGAAGCAGCAATTGCATTGAGAAGCACCTTCAGGGCCACCAGGTTCCCTTGGGTTCTTCCTTCCTTGCAGCAGGCTGGAGGGAAGCACTGCAGCTCCACCAAAGCGCTGACATTTTAACACAGTGAAAATGGTTTGGAAAAGCTAAAGTTGTAGGTAAGGGCAAATCGTATTTTCTGATAAGATGTCTCACCTTCATCTGCTAAACTCCTGTGGGTAGAATACGCAGATAAAACGTGAGAGATAAAATTACATCATGAGCTTTTTTGCTGTTTTTACTAAATGGTTAATTCTAAGTTTGAATAAGGATTTAGCAAAGAAATGCTTCAGGGAAAAGTTGTTTTCAGTGGGGAATTCTGTGTACAAAACTGATTACAGGATGGAGCCAAATCCCTGCCAAAGATGCGGACAGGATCATGAAAGCAGATGAACTGCAATTTCCCATGTACTAGAATTCACAGCAAGGCCAGAAGCAAAATGAGCACAACCAGAAAGTATTTCAAGGGCCAGGAGTGAACGATGGGAGCGAGCTGTGTACTTTCCTCTGTGATCTTTTAATCACTCCCAAGATCTTTCTGATGCGAGTTATGTGCTGATCTTCCAGAGAACTAGTCCGCTAATTTAAATATTCATTGTAATTTCAGATGGGCATATTGGAAAACGATTTGGAAAGATTTCAGCCTAAGGTTTATCAAAAGGGAATAAATATGTAAGTGCTTTCAAGAAACTGGGTACTGTAGGATTTGTGTAATACGTAAAGGAAAGGTTGGGAGTGGTGAAGGACAGGCAGCAAAGCCTGGTGATGCTGAGGCAGTGTTTGAAATTTAATTACTCTTTAAAGTTATCAATCCCTTCCTCAAACTGGTTAAAATTTGAAAGCCTGGAACGTAAGCAAGCAGAAGGATGTTCCGGGAACTGAGTTATGATTTGGACTCTGCACTGCAGCGTTAACATGGACAGAGCTGCACAGGCTTGTAATTCATGAGAACTTACAGGAACATGATATAAAGTCAACAGAAAAGCGCCTGGCTGAGAGGAAGGCAGGGAGCGGAGCACTGCAGAGGTAACTGCACGTGCGCACACAGAGCAGCAGGTTGCAGAAGGCTGACGCCTGCCAGAGGGACGCAAGGAGGCTGTTATCAGCTCCCACTAATAACAAACACCCGCAGCTTGGTAACGTCAGGCCTGCAGGCAACAGCGCGCGGGGCTGCCTTCTCCTCGTGGGGATTAGGCGCCCACGTAGCGCGGCCTCTGCCCCGACAAGCGCGCGCCGCGGCAGCTGCCCAGACACATCCCGCTTCCTCGCGGTAGTTGACTCATAGCTGCTTCAGAAAAACTCCCATAGGAACGTTTCTCGTGGAATAAGGAGCAGATGCGTGGGGATGGATTTATTTATTTATTTATTTAAATTCCCCTTTCTTCCTGGAAGGAGGAGGAAAATGGCCCAGCTCCCGCGGCGGGACCGCCACACGAGGCGCGGACCCGGGGGGACGTCGTCGTCGTCGTCGCCGCCGTCGCTGCTCCCGGTCCGGCCGCTCCCGGTGCCGCCGCCGCGAGGCGCTTCCCGCCCGCCCCCGCCGTCCCGGCGCGCGCGCGGGCCGCCGCCCTGCGCATGCGCCCCCCCCCCACCCCCACCCCACCCCGGGCAGCTTCGTGCTCCCGCACGCGTCCTCCCTGCGGCTCCATCCGGGGACGCGATGACATCATCGCCCTGGGCGCCATCGCTCCCGCATGCTCCCTGGGGAGCCAATGAGGGGAGCGTCCGCCCTGCCGCAGGGGCCTCTGGGGGCTGTAGTCTCGCACTGCGCTCGCCCCGCCCTCTGCCTTCAGCTATCACAGCTGCGCGCGGCGGGCCCGCCCCGACCTGCCCCTTGTGGGCCGGGCCAACGCTCGGGCTGTCCAATAAGAGCGCAGGTCGGGGGGCAGCGGGCGGGCGGGCGAGCCAATGGGAGCGCGCGGGGGGCGGAGGGGGCGGAGCCTGCTGTGTTTTGTTCGGTTGCCATTGAGGAGCGTTGTTCATACGCGCAGGGGAGGCGGCCCGCGCGGGCGCAGGTAGCGGCGCCGCGGGCAACGGCCGTTATGGGGGCGGGGGGAGGGTGGGTGAACGGTTGATGGCCGTTAACGGACGCGGGGCGAGCGCGAGGCCGGGGGTTGTGCGGGCCGGCAGCCCCGGGCCGGGATGGGGGGGATATGTGGGAAGCGGAGGGCCCTTCGTGGGCTGGGGGCCGCCCCGCGCGTGGGGCAGCCCGGGGTGACCGGGCCCAGCGGGGGCTGCGGGGTGATGGGGGTAGGGACACTCTGCAGCAGCACCCCCGTGCCGCCCTGAAACTGCCCATCCACCTCCCTGCGTGTGTGTGTGTGCGCATCTAGAACATATCGTATGTACATACGTGTGCGTGTGTTCGCGTGTTTGTTTATTTCTGCCGCTCCTCCCGCAGAGGCTCGGGGTTGAGGTTCGCTCCATTTTGCCCTTCCCTCGCTCCCCGCGCCCGGATCGCGCCGCGGGGGAAGGCAGGAGTCGCCCGGTGCCAACAACCCCCACCCGGCCGCGCGGGGAGCGCCTCGGGGCTCGCCCGGCCCGGCCCGGGGCCCCGGCCTGCGCGGGCGCCTCCGTGGAGGCCCGGGCCTCCCGTGGCATGCGAGAAACAGCGGCTTGCGTGTATAGGTAGGCACGTATTGAAGTGTGCCGAGACGGCTCCTCTTTCTGTTGCTCAAGGAGAGAGTTACGTCAGAGCCGTGCATGCTCCCAACAATAGCTGCCTGGCAAGCGGCTGCAAAAATGTTTTTTAGGATTCCTGGTCATAAACTGCATTTTCTTTTGTCTCTTTTTTTTTTTTTTTTTTTCCCCTTCTCCAGCAATATGAAGATCGGTTTTTTTATTTACACCTTAGAAGTGTAAAGACCTGTTGGGTTAAAAAGCACAAGCTTGAGGTTTGAGGGTAAATATGTGGCGAGGTTGTGTTGTCCTGGCTTTTCTAAGGGCAATAACATGGCTTTCTTCTGGCTTAGCAAAGATCTCCTTTCCTTTGCAGCCTGTGTGAAGGCTAAATAAAATCTTATACTTGAAATTTTGGGTGCCATTTAAAGAGGTCACATTAGGTCTTGTGGGATGGGAGACTGTCTGTTGTGGGTGATCCTCTGATCTAGCATTGCGTTAGTTACCTTGAATCTCCTCCCAGGGACCAAAAAGTTAAGTCATTTTTCTCTTTGGTTAAAACATGCAGCCATCAGAACTACCCAGAAAAGAGCTGCCACAAAAACAGTGCTTTGTAGTAGTGCTGGAACTTCGGGGCTGCTCGGCTGAGAGTGGCTTGGTGAGTCAGAGCAGATAAGAGACGGGCTTTTAATGTGCACGCCGAGCTCTAGGCCTCGGGATGAGTTGAGCCAGCTGGTCAGATCTATTTTCTGGTTCACTGTGCTTACATTAAAATTAGCTCCTGAGAACAGTTATTACAGCCTTTACAGTTACATGGCCTACAATTCATATGCCTTGCTGCAGAAAAATGCTTTTGTCAAAGCCATTTTTGGCAAGAACCAGAGAGCTTATGCGTGGCGTGGCAAGCAAAAATGTTTCGGGGTGTGTTTTAGTTGCGAGTTATCTGTTCTCTTTGAATTAGATGTACAAAGTCTGGTGTACAGTACCTGGCTGAGTAGTAAAAACTTACTGAATGGTAAAAACTTTCCTAATGAAATGCGCTTTTGCGATCTGGCTTTACTAGCAATGCAGCGTCCCTGGTCACATCAGAAGGGCTGGTATCCTTACAGTGATTGCAGTTCTGAAACTGCCTGGGCGACTTGTGCTCAGAGGCAGGGGACTTTGTTTTAGCCTCCCTACACGTGGCATGCAAAGTAGCTTAAAATAAGCGGGACTCTATATTGTTAACCTGGAAATCCTGCTTTAAAATTACATGTAATTATTTACTACATTATTTACTTTGAATTTCTAGGCAGAATTAGTTGCATTAATGTGGTATTTTCAAGGGTCTGTGTCACTTGTCTGTAACAAGATTCTACTCTTCCGTCATGTGGAAGAACACATGAGCTACGAGACATAAATTTAAAATGCTGATCTGCAAGATCGTACCCTAATGATATTATTTTGGGATATTCTATGTTGCAAAACTCTGGCTGTCCTCTAAAGGTCTTCACCAGCCAGTTTGTAATTCACATTTATTGTATCTTGAGAATGTAAAGTCAATTGAATAATTATAAATGGGTATTTTTAAGTAGAACTTCTCTGTTTTCTCCTGAATACTTTTTTTCTTTTTGCAGGATGGTTTGGAAGGAGTAGGATGTTGAAAGATATATTTATATGTATTTCCAGCTATTTGAGTTAAGCTTTGGAAGCTTAATATATGTTAGAGAACTATATTTATGAGAATCCAGTTGATAAATGAACAGAAAACTTGACAGTGAAATATTACTTTCAATTTATTCCTTTTGATTTTTTTTTTCTTTCTAAACCCTGCTATGTAGGATTTATTTGTCCTTCTAGGAATTCCTCTGGAGTCTGGTAGCCATTACTGAAGCTCCTTTTTTTTTTTTTTTTTTTTTTTTTTTTGGTTCCTTCTCTCTCTTCTCACCCCCTTCCTCGAGCGCGGTGCCCCCACATCTACATTCCTTTGTGCTCACAGTGATGATGGCAGTTCTAGTCACCTCCTGTGGTTTGATAGATTATTCCCTTTAGAAACATGTGTACATTCCCTTTGGAAACGTGTACTTAAAACTTTCCAAACATGATTCTTCCCCTGCCCTGCATTTATGATGCTTTTTTCAACGATTTGCTCTAAGAGCTTGTCCTTTCTGTTTGTGCTTTGAATTTTTTTTAGATTAGTTAAAAGTCTTGTTAAACCTTTAATGGAAAGTGCTAGTATTTATATCTTGACTAACATTTCTTTTTGCGTGTTTTGGAGGTAGCAATATACACAGCAAATTTGCCTTTTGGCAATAGTGATTTCCTTCTCTCCTGCAAATATGCAGGCGCTGTGGTCTGTTTTTCTTTTTTCTCAAATCCTCTGTTTACTTTAAATTTTCATTTTTATCTCTATAAAATAAACCGGTTGGGCTATTTTTAGATTACCACACTCTTGAGATCTGATATTTATGCAAGAGTGATCTTATGGGTAAATGCTCATAAAACCTTAACTTGTCTTTAGTTTTATTGCATCAATGCCTAAAACAAAAATAAATTTTTGATATATACCATGGAAGAGCATGCACCAGGCTCCTGTCTGCTGTTCCCTCGAAGTTATTTGAACTCTTCTGTTCTCCAGAAACATCTGTTTTAATGTAGATGCTATAGGAAACAAAGCTAATGATGGGGGGGCAGGGGGAGGAGGGGAGGACAGGGGACCCGAAATGTGTGAAGTGCTATATGAGCACTGCTGGGGGAGAAGAGGCTTAGGAACAAAGGGTAGCCTGATTCCCTAATTCTAGGGAAGAAATTCAAGGCTAGGAAAAAAAGCTATCTAAGCTCACTTTTTTTTTTTATTTTTTAAGGAACTTTTTTTTAGTCTGACTGCCAAGACCTGAAGAGTAGCCGTTTATGCTGACAAATTTTAGACATGTCATGAAGTTTTTCTGGTTAGTAGTAACTTGGCTGTCAGTAAGCTACTGTAATCCAGTGATGAAAGAGTTAATGCAAAAATCCAAGTCTTGTGTTTTTCTTATCTGCAGGCCCTCTGCTAGGGCTTGCAAAGAGGGATCAAGATGGTCAAATTTTCAGAAAATTGATTGCTTTAAGGATATTCTTAGAGCAAATTCTTTTTTAAAAAAATTAACATTTTAAACTTCTTTTGTTTCACATAATCTGACATGATCAAAATGGCTATTGAGGCGTTGTATGATTTTAGCAGAATCTGAAGTCAGGATGATGCAAGATTGATTCTTAAACATTGCCTTTCCTGCCTCTTGTGCTGGTTTGACTTTTTATGTTGGTTCAGTTTGGGGAATGTTATCAGCAAGCTGGCAAACTCCTCAGTTATTAAACTATTACTCTGTAGTGGGCAGAAGTAACTTCTGAAGGCCACATTACTGCTGGTTTTTAGGTTGGGGGAGTGAGAAGTAGTGTTGTTAATAAATTCATTATCTAGGTTAGGACTTAGCTTTCTGATACCCCTGTTTTTTTAATGCAAATGTTGAAAAATTAGGCTTTTAAAGTAAAGATTTTTTTTAATTTACACTTTTTTATATTATGTTATAAAAACAACTGATTGGCTTTTCTTTGAACTTGATTCTGTCTTATTGAAACAATATCGTTTATGGTTCTTGTATCTTGGTAATCAGAGCGACGGTTAGTCAACGTGAGTGCGATTCCTTGGAATTAGGTGTTGCAACACTTCAGGTTTGTATTTGACTTCTATTTAGGTACTGGAAAAATACTGTCAGGGTTTGGACAAATTGTAGGGCCAGAGACTTGGGCCTTCTGGAAGACCCTTGCCCAGTGCCCAGAACAGGAATTGCTCTTCAACATGCTTACGTCTGTGCAGGTAAAACTTGTAGTGTGAAGTTAACCAATACTTTATGTGGAGCTGATGTGAGAAGTGTCACTGCAGAGCTGCCTCTGTGTGCTGAAATGCCAAGGCAGTTGCTTGGTGTTGCTTTGTTACTGCAGGTCTCATGGGCTTGTGAAAGATCCCATATGCAATGGACTGTTTTCCCTTTGGAAGTGGAGCAGCGCCCACTTTAAGATGCACACATTCTTTACTGACCTAATAAGACCTCAGATGAGCCTGTGGTAATGGCCTTCGCTGCTCATCTTCGTTGTGGCTGCACAGTTTGTAATCATAAAGTATGCCCAACTTGCATCTTAGGCTGAGTGTTTTCTGGTACATGCTGTGTGATGCTGGAGTTTTTTTCTGGCATTCGAAGTATGCTTATAGGGCAAAGTCTTGTTTTAAAGGTAATGCCGTCTTTAATTCTCCCCTGCCTTCCCATTGAAAAATGCACTTATCTGTCTTTCCTTGTGTTTTGATTGAGTTGACCTCTTCCAGTTCTAGTCGTGTGAAAGTAAAGAAGGATGCAAATGGCAAAAAAGACCCATGTCCTTTAGATCCGTCAATCCCTATCCCTTTGTCAACTTCCAGAGCGCCAAAGATGGCCCTAACTTGCAGAATATGGAAAGTTGGTTTAAATTTCGGGACTTGGGCATGATGTAAAATGCGAATCGGTGCAGAGTTCTGGGAATGTGCTCGAGGCCAAATGGATCCAGACTTGCTGGTTTCTGTCTCTTTTGCAGCTAGGTGTGTGTGGTGTGTTTTTTTTTTTTTTTTTTTACACACCACGTGGAAGGCTGCGGAGGTTGCAGGTGCCTCTTATATCACTGTGTGAGCCAGCTTTGCTTTCATAACATAGGAGGCTTCTGTTCTGTGCTTTGCAGTGTGTGTGGGCTTTTTTTTTGATCTAGGTGCTAAGGCACCTAGAATTTATTTGTATGGCCAGGTAGCCTTTTGATGAAGGACAATTAAATAGTACAATCCTGAACCAGAAACCTTTTGGCTTAATTATGTCAATCTAATATAGTGGCAAATAATTATTCATTATGTCCTTTTGGAATTAAATGAATTGAATGTAGTAGGGTGTAGACTACTACTGTGCTCCAGAGTTTAATTTGATGCATTATTTAGTGGGGAAAGTAACAAAAACACCCTCAAATATCTATTTATGTAAATTGGCTAAAGTATGCAGGTTTTTTTGCAAGTATGCAATTGCAAGTATGCAAATGCTTTTTGCAATTTCTTTTTCTTTTTCTTTTGCAAAGTAGCACGAGAGGGGAAAGGAATGAGAACTCAGAGCCTTATCTCTTTGTGATTGTTTCATTTTTGATATTTTTAAACAAAGTTGAGGCTTGATGAGCCTGAGAGGCCTATCAATCTTGGGAGCTTAAACTGAAGTGCTGTCCCTTGCTGCAAGGGGCTGTTGAAAGATAAGATTTAATGGCAAAGTTGCTTTTGGGAAGAAGATCCTGCTGTTACTGAAAAGCATGGATGAGGTTTAGCTTGTTCACGTCTCGGTACGTGTGGTTATCCCCTTGGATACGTGTGTCCTTGCTTATCTCATAGCCTTCCATTATCACTATGTCCTGAGCAGAGCTGTCTGGTTCAATATTGAAATTGCTGAACTGACTTTTATAACAAATCAGAGCCATCCCTGGAAAGCTGAGGCTTTTCTTTCTCTATAACTGCTTGTTTCTAACTAGTGCATGATTTTTGTGCTTAAACTGTTCCTGAGAGTTTGTTCTGCATTTGAGAGGCTCTAGATTTTTACAGCTTAAATGTGAACTTCTGTTCTCTCAGCTGAAGACTTCCCTGTGACTGAACGCAGCCAGTACCCTCTGCTTCAACTCTCCATCTGTAAAATCTAGGCTATGTTTTCGTTCTGGAGGGTTTCATTTACTGCCATGGGGAGTTCTAAAGAACTTGAGGGCTGTAGTCATAGTGAGTGTATTTTTATGAGGAGATGGGATGCTGCACCAGTGGAAACCACTGCATCGCTTGCCAAGTGCTTGTTTTAGGCCTGGGACATGCACAAGAAAGTGGTGGTCAGAAGGGACATATTCTGCATGCAGTGTTGCTAGAAAATTACTTATTTCCATGAGAGATTATTTGGATTGACTTAGATCTGTAGGAACAATGTGGCAGCTGTGACTGTTTTCCTTTTGCTGTGCACTAACCTGAACAACTAACCTGACATGTACAAATGTCAGGCTCTAGGATCTTAAAAGCAGCAGTTTGGACAATTTGAGTATCTGGTAAGTGAATAAGCAAAGACATTATGGTACCTTGAAATTAGGGTAGTCCTTAGAAAAGGAGGGCTGTAAAGTCTGTAGGTTTGAGTCCCTCTGATATCACACCCATCTAATGTGATTCTTAAAAGATGTTTAACTTGTTCTCAGGCCTCCTTCACGCTCCAGCTCTTTGCTCAGCACTAGCATTTATTGAATATGAAACTAGACATTTTGCTTGCTGTAGTTAAGCTTACAAACCTCATGTATGCGAAGGACAGCTATTCTGTTTCCCCAGGGTATTCTTTTAAAAATATTTGAACTGGTATTTGTCATGTTCCTGTTTCCTGCATGTTCTGTTTCCCCCCCCTTGCTCCAAACATAGAGCCTTGTGGTACTTCTGGTCTGAATAAACGTAGTGTATTCAGCTCTTTCTGGGAGGTCATGGGTTTTGCAGCTCTAATCATTCTTGTTCTTTTCCAGACTCTGTAGTTAGTTCACATTGGGCTTTAAGTGTGGTTCTTAAAGCCCATCTTTGTCTTGCAGCTGAGACTTTCCTGTGTTGAGTGGAGTAGAGAAACCATTTCACGTGCCCTGGAGCTGACATTCTTGTTTATGCATCTCCCTGCATTTGACTTCTTTACAACAGCTTAACACTTGCTTCAGGACCGACTTGTTGATCCAATGTAGCCTACAGCTTTTTTCTTAAGGACTCATCTTGCTACTTGCTCAGTTATTCCCACCTGAGTACTCTGTACCTGTCCCTATTGAACTGAATCCTATTCAGAGCAAATTTCCCCGAAGTTCATTTTGTCTCACAGCCCTTCCTACCTTTGTCTCCTGTATGACAAGCAGACTCTGTTTCCCACCATCTGTTGCTGGTAATGAAATCAGTGAACTGAACTGGGCTCCTGTTCAGTGCATTCTCCCGTGCTACTGAGCCCTTGGTAACTGCTCTATTTGTACAGCTCTTCAAAAAAAGTTTTGATGCAAGCAAAGCAGTCTATAGTGAATGCAGAAGTCTTTTGCAAGTCCAGACACATGAACTTAGTAGCTTCTGTCTATCCTATCTGTAAAGCCTATTACTCTAATATCAGAGCAAAGGTCTCATTTGATGCATGATTCCCAATGAACCTGCTGGGTGTTGCTCATCTCCTTGTTATATTTAATGTTTACGGTAGTTCATGTGCATCTTTTTTCACAGAATTCTGCTGGAAAGTGCAGAGCTAGAGACAGTCAGAGTGAATTTTCACTTTGTGCTTGTTCTGAAGGCAGGCTTAGCTTCCAAAATAAATTTCCAGAAGATTAAAGAACATTCCTGACTGTATTTAAATGTAAGATATAGCAGCCAGCATCTGGTATCTGGCAAATAATTCCAGGTGTTATGGAAAAACTCTAAAGTAGTTACTCTAAAGTTAGGGTTATTTTAAGTTCTCCCTTGTAATTGAAATTCCTTTTGCGTTGCAATCTAGATATGGAAATAAAACATTCTTTTTTTTTTTTTTTGGAGGGTGCTTATTTATTTGCTGAAACTGCTGTAGTAGCAACCTTCTCCCGAAAACTTGCTTTTCCTGATTTCTTCCCTACCTCACAGCATCACAAGGTGATTCACAGAGAAATCTTGCCATTCACAGAGAGGGGCCTTGAGCCTGTCTCCGTGTGTAAATACTTCTCACCTGTTGCTCTTCCAGCCTCTGTCTGTATCCAGTCCCAAAGCATTTGCCTCCCTGCTGGTAACTTCCTCCGTCTCACCTTGCTCACAGTGCTGCCTACAGTGCCTTTATACGCAGCAGTTCAACCTCATCACCAGTATATCACAGATATATTCAAGCACTGCAGTACATCTAGAACCAGTTCCTTTCCAATTTTGACACAACTGGCTAAAAGTTGTAATAACTTGTCTTACAACCACTCTTACAACCATTTCGTTATGTGTGCTAAGGAGGTTGACATCTGTTTTAAAATCATGCTGCAATCTTCAATTCAGTAGGAGTTCAAAGTGTGATAATCCTCCTCCAAAATTGCCTCATGCTGCTTACGAGGGTTGTAGGCAAGATTGCTTTAGTCCTTTTTACCCATAGTACGTTCCCAAGAAAGTAAGGCCACATCTTAGAACTGGTGAATTGGGGTGATATGAGTGATCAAAATGTGTATTGAGCATGGGTTGTAACATCAGCGCTAAACACACCTTTGCATTTTGCTATGAAAGGAGGTATAGTTGCTTTTTTTAACACTTTTTTAAAAGACTTCTTGTTAGCTTGTAATGCCAACAATGCATATCTCTCTTTTTAAGGAATTGTACAGTAGCTCTTCAAGCTCTTAAGATAAAAGTAAGCTCTTAAGATAAAAGCTTCACATCATTCACTTTTCATTCCTATCATTCCCTTTTATCTGTGGGATGGGATGGTAGGACTGAGAAATAGCCCCCAGTCCTCCTGAGAAGGTGGTGGCTGCTGTGGAATAGGATGCAGTTCCTGGTCGCAGGTTGGATGCCTGGGATGGGATTCCTTTGCTTGGCCGCTGACACCTATAGCTAAATTCATTGTTCTAAGCTCTATTATTAATCAAAAGAAACGATGGGCGTTCTGCTTTTAGTCTTCAGTTTTGGTGTTTGTTTAGCTAGATGCATCCAGCTGCCAGGGATTTCTTGATTAGAGTCTTTGCATCTAAGTAAATCAATTAAGATTCACTACTTTTTAACATAAAGCATAAGTAAAGCTTTAGTTGCTTTGGGTGGGACCTGAGACTAAACTTAATGTACCTGCTGCTAATCAAAGGCTTTATTAAATTAAAAATATATTGAATGATCTAGATTAACTGAAAATGTATTCCAAACAGTATTTGTATTTCAAATGAACTTAAATGAAAGCAAAGTGATATTTGACCCTAATGATCCCAACTGTCTGTGATCACTGCTTCCATGAAGCTTTGGAACTACTAAGCAGATGGAGGAAACCTTCGTTTCTACTCCCTCACTTCTCAGTTGAATGTGAGGTCTGAGAAGATCAAATAAATCCATATCTGTTTCTAAATTATGAACCAGATATTGAACCAACTATTAAACAGAGCCAAACTGAAACGAAGAAAACACTTTTTGCACCTGCAGAAAAGGCTGCAGCTGTGATGATAACCAGCTTTCGACAGCCCTGAGTCCACATGCTCAGATAGTGACTTCCTTAAGTCAGTGGTTTGACTTTTCAGCAAACATGTTACTGCTTCATACAGGCTACGATTCCTAAATCTTGGTGTGACTGGAGATGTCAAATCCCAGATGTAATTTGGGAGACTTATTTTAAACTCTGTCTAAATAAAGCATATTCTTTTAGCAGTGTTGAAAGCACATTTGAAAGATTAAGAGTTTTCAGGTGATGAGCTGAAAGGAGAAGCTTGCATTTTACTGTTAGCTTTATCACATAAATCTATACTGTTTTGTCCTTCAAATTGGTTGACAAAAGCTGATCATGTCAGAGTAGTGATGGGTAAACATAATTGCCCAAGTGGGAGGATACAGATTTCCCTTCTGAACACTCACAGTTCTGTCTTCTCTTGCAGTATGTGGCGTGCAGATGTATGTTTTTGACTTAGTAGCCAAGTGACTCCTGCCATTCAAAGCTGCCCAACTTCTGTTGAGGTCAGTGAAGATTAAAACAACAGCTCTCACCCCTATTTACGGAGGTGACCACCTTGCATTTTTGACTCAACTGAAAATCAGTTATTCTGCTTTTGCAAACTGAAATGCAATCCATAATGTACCTGTCTTAATTAGCACCTTGTGTTCACTTGCTTCCAGGGCAGGATGATTTCTTTTTGCTTTGAGGCTTTATGTACCACCTTGTGAGAACAACCCCACGATGTATAGTCTTAGGGATGACTTAGATTCACATGCTAAAGTGGATTCAATGCTTGTAGAATTAGTGACTCATTCATTAAACATCTGACAGTGCTGAGGTAGTGCACAATGAAAACACCGATCTTTCATCAAGCCAGAAGGTCTGAAAATGCCTTATTCTAGTACTTAAAAATAAATATATTTGAAATGAACTTCATCTTGAACTACTTCTCCCTGCCCATAACTGTCTTCTCTTGTCTTCGTTTGTCTCATGGTATTTCTTTCAGTTCGTGTAGTCGTTGCAAATGTTTTTCCGAAATACCTAGGCAATTCTGCACCCATAGTTTGTGTCTTGACCCCTTGCATAGCATTTCCTGAATCCAGCTGTTCAGTGTGCTCTTAAAGGCTGAAGGCATAGACAAAGAAAGCAGTTATCCTGCTTTTGGAACGGTATAATGAACTAGCAAGTCTTCAGCTACATAGCTCAGATGAATTTATTTTTCATTGAAATATCTTAAGTTTGGTAAGAGGGATGTCTGTATTGACATTCAGAACTAAAAGGGCACATAATATCAACGTATATACTTTGTTTTCTGTTCTGTTATGGCTATGGTTTTTGGATTTTGGTCTGCTCATGCTTTGAACATATTTGATTTGTTCTGGAGGGCTTATGAAGGGGGTCAAAAAAAGAAATAGATTTGTGTGATACAGCAGCATATGTGTAATGTGGACCTCCTTGAAGATCTCACCATTAGAAAGCTTCTAGAGATGTGCAAAAAAGTTGAAAACCAACATGCACAAAGCTGAGGTGAAGTGTAGTTTAGAGCAGCAAAGATGAGTCACTAAGGGGCCTTGATGACAATTTGTTCAAATTACCCTTTGGTTTTACTTTTTGGTGTTCATAGTGTGGTGACTGAGAACTCCTGCGTTATAAAAGAATGCCTTATACGCAAAAGCTACGTGGGCTTCTTAAAATTTGAGTTCTAATGGATCATGTAACTAGGATGGTTTGTTTAAATTTGATCTTTGTGCATCTCCTGCAGTGTTTTTTGCCTGCCAGATGATTATTATTTTTTATGTTTTTTGAGTAACAGATTACAGATGTCCAGCTACGATTGGAAATCAGTTTGGGTCATGAAAGGGAACTTGCCTTGTCTGTTAAGCATGATACCTCATATCTGTTGAGTGCACTTCCATACGTTTTCAAGATAGATGATATAGCAGAAAGCTTTAACTACTGTATGCAAGCCTGTAAAGTATTTTACTTTTGCATAGATCTTCCTGTAATTTGCTTTCTTTTGTTAGATTCCTTCCGGGTTTTATATAAAAATATGTAAATAGTGCATCTGTCCTAAGATACTAAAACAAGAATATACATTGCATTTTTATATATATGCTCATTCAGTACAATTACACAACAGTCTTCTGGGAGTTATAATTTTGAGGCCTCAAAGATTGAAACTTTTCTTCCTACATGAAAATCAACATTTCCCTCTAGACAAAATGCTGTACCCAGTTTAATCTGAAGCATTAGGCCAATGAGGGGAATGTACCTCTGTTTGCAGAACGCTGCTAACTACTTACACTTCAGTGCCTATAGACACATGAGTGCTTCTAAATTTAACAGTATCTTAAGTCTCCAGCTGTACTACTTGCTGAAAAATACTTGGGCAGCCATAGGCTCCTTGTTCTTGAATTCCATAGTAGTCACAAACTGATGTTAAGGAGACTTCCCTATGCGCAGGTTACACAGCTCATTACATCCCTGCAATGCCATGAAGTAGCATCTTAGCACAAATGTTCTTCACCTGGCCTGAGGCCTCCAGCAAGAACATTCCAAGCTCTAGGATGAAAAACAAACCTACTAGTTGGATTTTTTTATTTTAAACAAGTGAACCAGATGTCTGAAACCCTTCTGAGTAAACCTGAAGGGAAATGGGAGGGGGTTTATTACCTGTGTGTTTTGGGAGCAGGAGGTTTAGGGGAGACCTGCCTAACCCATCCACTCTGAGCCTATAGAGTTTAGTAATAATAGTACATTAATAGTGATGATATTTGAGTTTT
The DNA here is from genome assembly GCF_003342845.1 of Nothoprocta perdicaria. NCBI lineage: Eukaryota > Metazoa > Chordata > Aves > Tinamiformes > Tinamidae > Nothoprocta > Nothoprocta perdicaria. Next base: position 2,427,055 of record NW_020454538.1, on the reverse strand, counting down.
TCATGGGGATGTACATGTTACCATCACTGTTAATACCCTACAGCTTAGGGCTCTGTGCTAAATGCCGTCAGTTATGTGCCCTTGCATCTAATTCTTATTTTAAGGAAAATACCAATAAGCAAGTAGGTGCCTTTGCTAACTGATGTTGCGAAGCAGCTATCACCATCATAAAGCCAATTAATCTTCACTTTTGTATTCTCCTTAAGAGTCCCAGCACAAGCCTCAAGGCAAAATAAAGTCTTGGGGACTTTTATATAATATGCATGAGATACTTTAGTGGGAGCATGGTAAATTTAGGCTGGTGGTATGTATATTTCTTCACTGATATGGGTATGAAGTCTTACTTGTAGAGAAACTGAGGGTATTTTTACCTTAGAGGCTTTGTAAATGCCTCCTTTAGGTTTAAATAGGATATTTATAAGAACAGGTTTATTTGGGGATTAGACTGTTCTCTTGCACAAACTATTTCCAGCTTCAGATACTGTTTTTATAATGTCATGGGCTGACAGTTACAGAAATACTTTCAGCTGCTGACTGCCAAGTGAAGTATCTCGAACAAAACCTAGCAGACCATAATACTTAGTTGGAGGTAGTTTAGTTCTGAAATAATGACTGTTAACACATTTAGTTCATAATTATGATAGGGGCTTGGAATTCATGTATAAAACCTCAATAGACTAGACTTTTTCTACCTTAAAACAGCACAAAAAGTTTTGTGATTTCTGCAGTAATACATTTGTTTAAATATAGCTGGATTCTTTAAAGGCAGAGAATGTAAATACCAAACAATCTTGGATCACGCTCTTAGGTCTTGACTTCCAAAGATGCTTGGATGATGCCGGATGAGCTGTGTTTGGAGACAGGCCTCTCTACCCGCTGGTGAGGAGGGGGAGTTCAATCTGGAGATGGCCATTGCTTGATATTGCTGATTTCTATCAGCATAAAAAACTGTAACCCCCTAGAGCTGGGTTAAACTCTTAGCTATATTTTCTGTGGGGAGCCTTCCCTTGTCTTAAGGGGATTATGTACGACTAGAAATGGTCTTTCAAGTGTGCTTCACCACCACTTACATTGCTTTGAGAAGTACACTTTATAAAACTGTTACAAAGGCCTAACATTTCATGCTTGCTTCTGCTTTCTGAAAGGAGACTTTTCTTCCTGGTTTAAAAGCAGATCTAGACCAAGACACCTCATACGGACTTGAGAAATAAAGGGTAGAATAATTCTTGCAAACAGTGGTTCATCGTGCAACAGAGTAAAGGTTCAGTTTTTATTAAAAATTTCTGAACCCATTTTTAAGTCTTTCTGCGTTTATTTCTCTGACAAGCTTGGTGGGTTCAGTGTCTGAAGAACCGAAATCCTGATACCAAATATTTAATCTCTTTCCAGCCCATCACCTGGCTGTGAATTTTGTGACCAGGAGATACCCCTCAAGTCAAGTGCTTGCCCAGGTTACCCCTGGTGCTTCTACTTGCAGATTTTTTCACCTCACACAGAGGAAAGGCTTTTTCAAAGTCTGTTTTCCAATCAGAAAACTGAGTACTGGTTGTTCCCTCCTGAATTCAGGCAGTTTTCTAACGCACTGCACTTTTGACCAGTGAAATGGGGTCTAAATGTTGTATTTGGCAATTGAGGCTTTGCCCCCTTCTCACAGATACCCACAGCTGAGATGTGGGATATAAGGGAGTGCTAATGCACATGTAAGATGCAGTTTTATTCTTGGTACCAGTTTCTTTTGTCATAGCTGACTCAGTGACTGGTTTCTGCTGTTAAAATGTTGGTGCTTTAGGGTGGTGCAGCAAAAGTCTGGATTCCAACAGTGACTTTTCTGCCTGTAGCCAAGGCAAGCAGACCTGGTATTTATCTAGCACTGGAGGTAATAACAAGCTAAATCCCTTGGTTAGCCTTGGACTAGTGAAATATAAGCTTGTCTTGCACAGTGAGTGAGTTTTTTTCCTTCACTGGACACTTCTGAGCTCTTGATATTTCCTATACTTCCTGAGCCTGTGGAATATCTAAGAAATGTAAGTCTGGCATCTATCCTTTATATTAAGGGATGCCTTCCAGTGTATTTTTTCCCCTGCCTTTTTCTAGTTCTCTGCTGATGTTGTGGCAACCTTAATCCAAGCTTGAACACCACATAATATTGAAGTTTCCTTCTAATAAAAACTGGCTTATGAAAGCTCGGTGAGAATCTGAAAGATTCTGTAGGTCAAGAAAAAGCTTTTTGGTCTTTGAAAGACTCTCCGAACTGCAGGTGTTGGAGCTAACGTCTTTGGCTTCATTTCCCATTCTAGCATGTGTAGGGAGTCTTGTCAAACCCTACCTCGTTTTGCGTGGTGTTTGTACTGTTCATGGAGAGGATCTGCTGTTTAAATGTGATTTGCTAGAAAATTGTGAAAGTATTTCTTTGGAGTACAAAGTATTTAACCTTACTTACCCCTTATCTTTGAATCAGAGATTAATTGTCTATTACCTTCTAGATTTTTCTATACAGAATTTCAGTGCAACTGGTTGCTAGCAAATTGCTCAGCAAGGATGCCTCAAGATCTGTACAGATAAGATACTGTAATAAGCTGAAAACAGCCTCCTGCCATCAGGATTTTTTTAGTACGTATCCTCCAACATATTTATGGACAAGTTGATAGCTGCAGGAAGCTCCCTAATTAAAGTTCTAACTGCTAGAAACAGCTAGCATTGTAGAAGGTTGCAGAATAACCACTCTACTTGGTGCTAAAAAGCAACAAGTCCAAATAATTCTCTTCAAATACCCAATATCAAGAACTTTCCTGGGCTCAAAATTGATGATAATTGATGATTATTAGCATAATATATTATCATTAAATTATTAATTATGAGGAATGCTTAGCCCCCCCCCAACTTCTTAGCTTTAGGGCAAATAGATGGGTAGTTCTATCAGTAAAATATTTTACTTAAGTTTGGATACTGAAATACTGCAATGCAAGTTTTCTTAGATGAAATATTAGTATTAGAGTTTGTGTTTAAAAAGTCTTCCAGTTATGCTTGAAGCTAGACTAAATTGGGATGGAACAGACAAAAAAAGGCATGTTAACTTAAAGCAGTTATGGGATGCTTCAGTTTTGAAGTGCTTCCTGGATGCTCCAGAAAGTTCCAGCAGCAAAAAATCAAGGTGTTTTCCACTTAGAGTCTAGTGTTCTGGGTCTGCAATTAGTGCTGCTGGATAATTGGCACTTAGGCTGGCTGGCTGAAGCAGAGGCATTTTAAAGGACCTACTTATCTGGAGTGGAATTTTGACTTTAGCTAATCCTCTTCTGCCGGGATCTGGCAAGTATGTCCTTATGGGATTGATGGTGAAATGGGTTCTGTGCTTGTGTTCAGTCATGTCTTTTAAGTGAAGAGTAGGAAATAATCTGAAGGGAAAAAGGGCCTACTTGTTACTACTAGGTAACACAAGGCAGAACCACATGAGCTGGTGTTGTCAAGAAACTCTTCACATCCATCTTACGAGGAAATCATTTGAAGTCTTGTGATCTTTCCCTCTTTATGCAAGATGGAACTTCCAGAAACATAAGAAATTCAGAAGTGTTCAAAACAAATGTAAATTTTCTTCCCAGGGAGATGAACTGTTGATGGAACATTTTGTCCTGCAGTATGTAGGGGAGGAAGAGTGGGCTGGAAAGGATTCTGGCTGCTGCCTTCTTGTAGAGCCAGGGAGAGATTTTTGAATTGGCTTCATATTCATCAGAATTCTTCATCCTTCTGAAAGTTAAGTTGGATTACTGCCTGCTATCCTTTAGTTGATGGGAGTTTTCCATATTTTGGGTAGTAACCCCCTCCAGTAAGTAACCAGTAACATCACTGATAAGGTACTGAATTTGGCATGAGTTTATTTCTGTGTTTTAGCAGAAATTGTTACTGTTTGTAATGATGAGAAATAAAACCTCATTTCTTTAGTAGTACTATACAGATGGAATAGTAAATCTAAACTTCCTTCAGATTTCAGAATATTTGTGTCACATAATAAAACTTTTAAGTCAGAAATAATGGTGATACTGATGCCCTCAGCTCCTTCTCAGTCTGGGAGACGTGTTGGCTTTGGCTTGCCATTGCATGTCAGGGCTTTCTTACGTATTCCATTTATATTACTATTTTAAATTAACTTTTAACCTAACTGCAACTAAAAATAACTTCCTCAACACCCCCAGACTTAATGGGATCCTCATAAGATGAGGTCTCTAGCAGAACACAGGAGAGACTAAGGTCACTCTTGTTCAGCAGGTTAATCTTGGATAGCTCAGCTTGCTCCCTTTTTTAACATAGTTGAGCTCCATAATGGATGATGTGATGAAAGATAGTCCAGAGCCTCATCCAGCTTTTCTTTTAAGGCTTTGTTGTTATTCCCTGAAGATAGGGAGAGCCTTGCTCTTTGAGCTCGTGTGCCTGGCTCTGCTGCTAACACCAGTAGAGTCTTGGTGACAGCCAAGATGTGTGCGTATCCCTGGGGAACTCCTACAGGTTGTAAAGAAAGCAAGGATGGAGTTGGTTGCCTTTAACTAACTCTTGAGAACTTGGTGGAACAAAGTACCCAACGCAGAAAGCCTGCTCCCCATATGGCTATTTTGCACACAAATGGCAGTAGTGGAAGCTATTGGAAAGAATATTTGTCTTGCATGAAATTTGCAGTTAGGTGGTGCCGAGGCCCAAAAGCTTGTGAGATTTCACAGTATGTTAATATATTAGTGAGGTTTTAAGATAACAGCATTATCACCAAAGATAAGCAATTCCATGGAGAGTAAAAATGAGTGCATTGGAGTGACCTGAGCTTTCCTGCCTTGGGGATATTGTGCTGGGGCTGCAGGGGGGACCACAAATCCCTGGGAGCTTGTAGCAGTGTGACCAGGCAAAGGAGCATGAGCTGAAAGGGGATAATAGGAACAAAAAGCTTCAATCTTGCTTTGGAATGGAAGATCTAATTCCTAATTATAGGAGAATCTGCTTGGCACTGTGTGAGGGACGCTCATGTCAAAGAGTTTTCTTGTGTGGCTTTCTTCTTTTTGAAGCCATCGTTGGAGAGGGACTTTGGTCAGCAGCCCCAGCCTCCCAGCGTGTGCTTGCATAAGCATTTGTGCTCATTTCCTCATGGCGCTCCAGCCTGGGGAGCTGATCCAGCTGGAAAGCAACCTTCGTGGAAGACAAAAGGAAGTGTTATTTTTCCAGCTAGAAAAATTCCTTGATCTAACTCTTTGTGTAGTAGCACAAGCACTTGTGCTGGCGTACCGCAATGGGCAGCAAACAGCCAGAGAAGAAAACAGCCATGTGTGTTGGCAGTTGAGCATGGCAGAGTGATGGCAGCTGAGACCTATCAAACTGCAGCCTAAAATAACTTTAATTTATCCAAATCTGGTTATAATATTTGAATCTGTTTCCTTTTAAACATCATTCATTATGTCGTTGTTAGCAGGAGATGTGGCCCAGTAGGAACAGATTTGCAGAGAGGAACAGCACTGGTGCCTGCAGCGTGTGCGTGCTGTGATCACGAGGACTTGCTGCAGACCAGTGTGAGTTGAGAGCAGGGTGCTGGACACCTAATGGTGGCTTGAGAGCACATCCTGGTTTTATTCCAGGATAGATTCCTTTTGGATGAGGCTGATCCATGATATAAACTAAAGCATATTAAGGAAGGATGAGGAGGAGGTTCATGTCCAAAGCATGCTTCTGATCTGAGCTAAAACTCCTGCTTTAGACTTTGTGCCTGTAGAGAAAAATGGAATTTCCTCATCGGATAAGCAGTAGTGGCCTGGTATAAAAGCTTGTCGAGCCAACGTGGCTTTTTCATTGCAGTACAGGCTCTGACCCATGGAACCCTTAGATATATACAGTCAAAGAAACCCTTTCTTGATAGGGGAGATCTTGTATTAGAAACAAGAAAAAATATCATTGGGAAACATAAGTTTCTGAACTGAGAAAGCGTTTGGAATCTCTTCTACTGTACTCCAGAAGAGACTGGATTACACACTATCTGGCAAGGCCAGAATGGCTGCAAATCTAAGTAGTATTTTCAGTTTTTAGTAGCGTGCAGTACGATGATCATCACATGTACCAACTTGATTTTAAAAGTGCCATGTTACTCTCTTTTTTTGAAGTCTCTCTCTCCCTTCCATACAGCTGAATGCTTCATTAAGACTAGTGTCCTTGTCTCTTCTTTCTCCTTATTTGTATGATTCCGACTTCATTTTTTTTCAGTGCTACTAGGCAAATTATAACTGTTATAATAGTCTGTTTGCAGATCTAATCTTCCCCCTCTTATAGTTTTATTGGATTTGCTTATCGTTTCTTAACCAAGAAACAGGAATTTGATTTTCCATCCCTCCTATGCAGAAAAGGAAGTCAAGAAACAACTGAAAAGTTCACCAGTATTGATAGCAGTCTCTGTCACAGAAATCTTAAACCGTAAAACAGAAGTCTCTACCAAGTTAGTTGCTCAGTTTCAGTATATTTTCAGCTCCGTGCCATTGGTATATGTAATATCTTGAATAGAAACGGGCAGATAAGCAAGGTTACCTGAGCATCTGGAGGCTTTATAAGGTAAATGACCATTTGTGAGCTTCTTGCCTTGTAGCAATGAACTTATACACCAGAATGAGGACAACAGTGGGCACAAGATACGATTCTCTTGGCACCAGAGCTACTAGAGGCTGTTATCTAAAAGACATCCCTGAAGGTGAAGTGGTGTAGGGTTAGCATATGAAATCATATTTCAGGATGTACTTGGAAGCAACAGGTTTAGAAGATAATCTGACATTGTCATTAATACTATTAGTATCTTATTTTCAGATGGGTTTAACTTGGGTCATGACCCAAGTGATGTTTTGCTACTGCAGCTAATTTAGTAGCAGTGTGTAGAAAGCAGTATTTTACAACTCTCATTTTGGTGATTATTCTTGCTGTTCCTCTTTTACTGTAGACTTTTAAATCCTATTACATGAAAACAAACTCTTGCATCCGAAATGTTTTCTGCAGGATCTCATTGTTTTGTTAGACCTCAGATGTCAGGATATGTCTTTGTTTTGCTTTTTATTCTATAAAGGTAGGTGCAGTCACTGCTCAAACTTGACCAATTTAAGTTATAAACTGAAATAGCTAATTCTCACCACTAGTCAGTATGAACAGATGACAAAGCCTGTGAACTAGAGTATTTTTGAAGGTGGTATGAAGAAATTGCCCCTAATACTAATGCCGTTTTGCATGTGGAGAATGGCCATTTGGTTCTGAGAACTGAGGACTTATTTGGAGTGTAGGAAAATAAGGAAGAGAACTTGTTGCGCTAAAACTAAGCGGCTAACACTATGTGGGGTTTCATATGTATGTTAGTGGGCAGTTAGTTTCTGAGTTTCAGCAGGCAGTAAGGACTAATACTGCAGTGGTTAAGTTTTGCTCCCTCCACAAAAGGGGAGAAAATTCCCCTTTTACAGAGGGTCTTTAGAACAGAAAGAAGCAGCAAGTTCCCTGCGTTTCACTTAAATGGCTGCTTCTGGAGTACGGGCGTTTAAGCCTTTGTTAGTGATGTTTTTACATGTCTGTTGATTTGTCCTGCTTAAAGGTTAAAATGAGATGTTTGCTGACAGGTGGCAATTATAGTCCACGTTTTCCTTTGCAGTAAGTTAGATGCAAGTAGTTCAAGACTTGGAGAGTGTGTATAGCTGCCTACTACTCCTCTTCTGAGAAAGATGTAATGACAAAACAAAAGGGTAGAATCTCTTCAAGAATGGCAAATAGTGTTAACAATAGAGAACAGTTTAGTAAGTATTTGCTTGCTGCTTAGGTTGTTTTAGTTCATCTAGCTAAAGGGGTTTTTTAGTTAGTATTTTTTAAATGAGGGGAAAATTGCATCTTTGCCTTGGATAAAGTTCCTAGGTAGAATTAGCCTAATTATGGGAAAGCTTTACTTTAGTAGGGCATCTTTACTGCATAAATATGATTCTCAACTCCTTTTAAAAAGTTGGGACCAAGGAAATTTCACTAGGAATCTCCTTTAATGAAAGAAAACCTGCAATCTGAAATGCTAAGCAGCCCTGGTCATGTTCTGAGTGGTGTGTTTGCACAAAGGGATATGCAAGAGTGGACCAGTTATTACAGCACTGCAACTGTGATTGTATAAAGAATATAAATAAAATATAAAGAATGTTTCTAACTTTCTTTTTCTGCCTCAATTTTACAGAAAAGCAGACATGATACATTGACAGCATTTGGAAATAAACTTTGGCGATGAGATGGAAGCATAAATCTTGAAACCAAAACAGCAATGGCTCCAGAGTATTGAAACAAGACACCGAAGAGCCTCCAACACTTCAGTGTGAGCAGTGGAAAAGGAACAACTACCATGGTAACACTAATAACAGAAAAGCTGCAGAACCAGAGCTTGGATGATCTGACGTGTAAAACATACAATATTAATCTGGTAAGGATGTGCCAAAATAATATATGAATGTGAAATGCAAAGTGGTTTAAGAAGGCAGAAATACACATCAAATTTGAGAATGTAGATGAGCCAGAATTAAGCCATTGAGATTAGGATGACTTTTGCAAGGTGGGTAAGGGCTTCTGAAGGGAAAAATGAAACTTCCGTGGGTGGTCCTGCTATCTGTGGTGTTTCTTTCATACCTTAATTATCTTAAAATGTACAGAGCTTCATTTTAAGTAGTGGAAAGTTTGTTCACTTCGTGAGAGGTAATTCATTTTGATCCCCAATATTTTCTTGAAACTTCTCAGGGTTCCTAATTCCTGACCAGAAAAATATACTAGTAAGAGGGGAAACTTCTTCACTTACACAGGCTGCTTGATGACTTACAATATTTATTTTTTTAAAAAGTGATCATAATGTAGGCAATTTTTAGCAGTGTACAAAACCAGCACAGATCTTATGTTAAATATGTTCAGCTGAACGGAAAGTCAGGTTTCTGATTACCAACGTGTTGATGCCCGTAGGTCTTTGCTCATCAGTGTGAGTAGGCTGGTGCTCTGAAGAGTTTCGTAATATTTACTGTTTCCTGCTGGTTTAATCTGTGGTTGTGACCCGATTCACAAGTGCTATTTAGACCCTAACTGTGGAATCTATTTTGCTTTTCCTATTGCGCAGCTCTTCACACCTTACTTGTGAAGTGAGCAATATGAAGTGAGCAAGATTATTTCTGCTTCGGAGTAAACCAAGATGCAAGAGCCTCCTTAACTTTGACTGCCCATTTTGAGAAGCCTCAGCCTGTATTTCTTTGCTAGCCTAATTTTATTGACTTTAATTACAGTTGTAAATGAAAATACTCAATCTGCAAGTGAAACTCTAGGCTATCAGTGAGACAAAGTTCTGTAGGACCATGCGGTCAATCATCTTATGAACTAATCCAAGATTGAGACCAACCTCTTTCCTGAGTTAATGTTAACCTTTATCAGTTTCAGGATCCCTTTCACAGTGCAGTTGCACAAGTGCTTGCACATGCAGATAATACAGTTGTGGAAAAGGAAGGGAAGTGATAATGCATATGTTTATTTGGAGTGTACCTAGAGACCGAAGCTAGACTGGTGCCTTAGAATGTAGGAGCCCACTCAATTCTTTCAAACATTTGGTTGTGGTGCTCTCAAACACCTTTTAGAATTCCCTAAAATCTGAAGGAGACTTCAGGTTTTTTTCTTAATCATGAACACTGGAGAAGTTGCTTTCTCCAGACTTGTCCTGCCAGAAGTTGATTAAGGAAAAGAATATCTTTTGGACTTCTAAGTTTGATTACTCTCCTGTGAATGCCATTTCAAGTCAGTCAATTTGGTTAATGTGAAAATATCCTTGATGAAGGATTTACTTCCTTGTGAGCCTTTCTAGCCATGTGGAACAAGCATTTCAAAAAGTCTTTTCTCTTCTACTTGAACTCATCATTTATTTTTGCCACAGATCTCTCTAAAAAGTAATTTCTGCTGTTTATTTTTTTTCTCTTGATGGAATTGATGGGAAAATTACTTAATGGGGGGAAATTTCTAAGCAATTGTTAGTTTCTGCAGATAGCTGATCTAAGGTTAATCATTGCTTGGACTGATACTCCTCAGTAATTTGGAGGGGGCAGATGAAAGAATTATCTTCTAATTGTGCACTGTTTTTATTAGTTCATTCTCAGTATGTAAGAACTTGCTTTTACTGTATATCTGCCTGTCTGAAGAACCAAACCTGTTTGCATTCAGCTGGCAGGGCAAAGGGAATGTAACCTGGCTCATAAATGAGGGTTATAAAAAGATATATATTAGCTCTTCAAGGTCATTTACCTACCACAAAGCCTTTATTTTTTGTATACATATGCTTATATGTAGTGTTGTATCCTTCATACATGTAATCTTTCATTTGTATGATGACCAAGTATGTTTATGTATTGTTTGAGTATATCACAATCCTAGATATAGTTTTTCCTACTGCTATGTTAAATGTTGATTTTTGGTAACCCGTGTACCATGTATCCCCAGTGTGTGCTCAGTGATGTTGCATGGTCTTGCACTGCATCCAGCTTAGGAAAAAACACCCAAGCAATTGGGATTCTTCCTGCAAAAATAGGGGGACTTTACAATACAGTGTCCCAAGTTTTTGTCTAGGTTAAACACTTGATCTCTCTTTGCTCAAGTAAGATTCAGTAGGTCTGTGTTCAACTCTTCCCTTTATATTGGGCTGAGGTTGGGGTGGTGTTGTGCAAGCTAGAAGTACTTTGTGAAGCGTAAGGGAACAAGATGCAAGACCCAAAGCTGTGGTGTTAAAAAGGAAATTTGAGTGTCTCCTGAAGCATCTGTGGCAGGAAGAAACTCTTAAATCCTCTGAGTGTAACTTTTAATTCAGCTGGTTTGTGTTGAAATGTTTAATAATTGAGATGACATCTGCTGCCACTTGCCTAGTTCAAGACTGGGTGCCCTTTTGAGTGAATAATTTGTCCAGATGAAACTTGCAGCTCTGTCTCAAAGGTCATTTCACAATCTAATTCCTTTTGAGCGTAATCTCTCCAAATGCAGACAAGATCTTACTTCTGAAGGAGCACAAATACAGAACCACTTTCCAGCCTAAGTAAATACCCAACTTACATGTAAATGGTGGTTTTATACTGCAGTGTCTCAACTATTTTAGAATGTGTTTTCTTTCTAGTAAGCTTTATATATGAGGTCTAGATCTAAATCTCTTCATAAAGCAGTAGCTGGTAGAAACTGCTGTGAAGCTTTCCATCACACAGAGGGGAACAGACTTCCCTATTAAGGTTCTTTGCAATTGCTTTGTGAACTCTCATACTTGAGAAGACAAACAAACTTAAAACAAAGGGTTCTTAATTCCAGAAGCTTCAGGTAGACCTTGCTGCAGCAGGGAATGAATGGGGCAGGTGGTGTCAAGCCAGTGCAGGACAGCTGATAAACTGAGTTCAGCACCTGTTCACAGGAATATTCAACTGCCCATATGAGACCTCTGCTGTGCTCTGTATAAAGATAACCCCTCAAACAGTTTACAGCTTAATAGATCCTACTCAACTTTGGACTTTTAGATATCGTTAGAATATGTTATCACATAATGCTTCCAAGCGCTTTTAGTTTCAGTTTTGGAAAGCCAAGTAGATACAATGCAGGGATTCTTCCCTTATTTTCTTCCAGGCTCTTACTGGAAGTCATGCACCTTTCTCTCCTAGATGTTGTTTTATATATGGCACTCCTATTACCAAGGCTTTTGGCCTCTGTTGCCCGAGAGTTATTAGCATTTGTTTGTAGTTTGACATGTTTCAGTGAAACGTCTGATTGCTTATGAGAGCAAATTGTTGTTCTTGTTCTACACATCATTCTGACTACTTTTTGGATAGCTCTGGCTGCCTTAGAAGCTGGTCTGATGTGGCTCTATGGACAGGAGGGTGAACATGGAAGCTGTTGTGTGCAGCACTGATGAGATATCAATGCATGTTGTCCCCCACCAACCCCCTTAAAAATGCTGCCTTTAACTTGTCCCTGTTAAAGATCTGATCATTTAGTCTCCACTTGAGGCTTTTTTAACATATGGTTAGAATACATGTAATCAAATGACTCTCTTTAAAGAGACTTTAAACTAAATGGACCATTTATCAGGTCCTCTTTACAGACGTTTAGGCATTCATTTAATGGGAGCCATTTGGGATTGCTTGCAAGATCTTGTTACTTTTAAAACCTCTCAACCTGTGTGAATAGTCTTTAACCAAGGCTGAGAGTTTTTAGGTCATTCTTGCTGTCCTTTTCTATGTCCTTTTCGGTGTAGTTCAAGCTTTAAAACTTTCTGATATGCTGTTCTGTTCCAGAAATTTTTCTTAACTAGTCCTTAATTTTGGAATAAACTGTGGGGAGAGGATCCATCGAATAACCTGCCGAGGCTCTTTAATCTCGGAATCTGCTTTTCCATAAGGGAAAGCTGAATTTCCCTATTGCTTTTCTACCTCCAATGTGCAATATATTGTGTTCATGGGGTACCTGACGAGCTTGTTTGAGGAAGCTCTCAATATTAGCTTTATTAATACAGTTACACTATTTAACTACCTATTGCAGTTACAAAAGGCAAGCTAATAACCGTGTCCGTTCCTACTCCTGTGGTCAGGTTTCGTATCTCAAATCTTGTAACGCCCATGGGATTTACAGTCTGGTAGCCCTGTTTAAAACTTCGTGTTTCTGCTGTTTACTTAAGAAAACAGCTTTCTTAACGAAGCTATAAATGCATCGACAGTTGCAAACAAAGCATAACCCATAGCAATGGCTGGTCTCTAGCATACAGACTGTGATAAGAAACGAGATAAAAATCTGATTGCTGTCCTGTCCTTTCCTCAGCCTCCTCCTTCCCCATCCCCAGACAAACAGACCAAGGGAGCACTCCCATAGACTGGCACTTGTCTCAGGTGTGGGGTTCAAAGATTTAAAGTTACTACTTGCACTCTGTGTTCCCATGTAGCACAATAGAAAAGCTTTATAGGCCAAGGATGTTTGTTTAAAAAGTGAACTTTCATCTGGAAAGGAAGACTATGTACAGCGCTACCTTTTGTTGGCGCCGCACAGAAATCAAGTTGGGAGTATTCGGTATATTCTTTCCTCATTCTGAGGTGGTGATGGGGAATAAAAAGCAGTCCTTGGGCTCTGCCAGGGCCTTACATCTGTGAAGGAATTATAGAAGACTTAAAAACAAATTGTAGTCTTTACGTGATAAATCTATACAGTTTGAGAATGTCTTTTGAACATTTTTTTTCCCTCCATATATTAGTTAATAGAACGGAAAACATTTTGCTTGCAACTGTTTAATATGCAGGAGCTGCTGACCAGGTTTAATCTTAAATACATGTAGGCCTTTAAAATTTACCTTTTTCTAAGTATGACCTTTACATTGTTTCTTGCTGATGTGACATAACTGATAAACCAGTGTAACTTCTAGAACTGTCATCTTTTGCAGATGAGAATTTCTTGGGTAGGAAGTTTGGTTTATGGCTTTTGTTCTTGAAAAATGTTTTATTGTACTGAATTTAAAAATATAAAGGACTAATCAAGCTGGCTTGTGACTGTTCTGAATGGGGCCCCCAACAATTTGAATAATTCAGTTAAAGCTATTTCTGGCTATTACTGTAAAGTATTCTGTTCTTTTTTTCTGGTAAATTTAAAGTACGAAACCCAATTGTCAGATTTGAATTTCCTCTCCACTAAAATGAGAATTGGATGAAAGCCATTTCATTGACTGAATTATTTTCCTTAATTCTTTTTGGGGCTATTGCAATTCTTGAAACACTTCAATATGTAGTGATGCAACAAAAAACATGTTAAATAAAACCTCTGAAGTCTAAGCATTTTTAAAAACCAACTATTTAGAAGCATCTTGAAGATACTCAGCAAAACCCAGTCCTTTAAAGAGGTTGTTATACGTGTACAGGGAAGCTGGAAACTGCGTGCATATTCCTTGAGGTGCACACTTGCCAGTCTTTCACCCAGTTAAAACTTTTTTTCCCCTCTGATTTCAGTACTCATCTGAGAAGTTGAACAAAAGTGGCAGCTTGTTCCCTTTCGAAATCAACGGTAAGTTCCTCAGAAACCTTAGAGCATTTTAGGGAGGTAATTGGTATAGCAAGGAGCCTTTCTTCTGTAAATAAGGTGAGGGGGATGGAGCTTGCTCTTGTAGAGCCTGCTGGTTTAAGCTGGTCTTTGAACAATACTGGGAATAGCTGGTTGTTAGTTTTGTACTTGTGATCTGCTTTGCATAGCAAAAGGCCTTGTAATGTTTTTTGTTCGGGTTTTGCCCGTGGTGTACAGATGCACAGCAATTGCTGTTTTTATGCTAAACGTCCTTTTGCTAACGTCTCCTAGCAGACAACTCTAACCTCTTTAAACACCTTTTTTTTATGCTTTGCCAAATAGAATGGGCTGCATGATGCAAATCCTTAACTGAAGTCCAGTGTTTTGACACAAGCGTGTAAGCTTTTTACTTCGTTCTCTTGGAATAAAAATAAATTCTATTTGGCAAAGTAAGAATGCCACTTATTGATGCTTAAGAGAGGCTTTTGTACCATTTTATTACTGGATATATTTAAAACTTTGGATAAAGCTACAACAAAGTCTGCATAGTAGATTCTTATTTGCTCAATAGGATTCATTTTAAAATGCGAATCCTGATTCGTAATGTGCACAAAAAGATGCCATTTTTAATACCATTTTTGATAACATGAATAATTGTACCACTTGTGTAAAAATACCTGAGTTTATGAGAGTTTGAAACTCATTCCAGCAACCTCAGAGAAAACTTTCTGTGGATTTTTAAAAATCCAGTTAGCCCAAGTATCTCTTCTGACAGAAGATAAGTATCAGACAGTATCTGGATCCTATTGTGTGGGTTTTTTACTTGCACTGAATTATGGATGGTCCCTGCCTTGAAGAGCTTACGTGCTTAAGGCAAAGCACAGTATGTGGTTATACCCATCTGAAAGAATGGAGGAGGAAGGACAGAGGAATTCTAATAAAACATGTTGTTTGAATAGGCCAGCTGTCTGCACAGTTAAATGATTTTGAGACAATAGGGTGTTCTTTAAATAAGATCCAAATAAACAGGATAATCCATGACATACTTTGCTGGCCATGGAGCATGTACAGCTATTGGGTTTGACTTTTGAAGCTACTCAGCAAATGTGTAATTTGTTGATTGTTCTCAAACTCCTATGCCTATGCAGTCAACTATAAGAAAATATTACAGCATTTTCTAGTTTCTTCAGCTATACTTAGGCAAAACTTGTTTCCAATCTTTCCCTTAAGACTAAGATAACAAACTTATTTGGCTAATGGGTTTAAATTAGCAAATTTCTCCTAACCAGGCATGAAGCGCTGCTAGCTGGCCAATAGTTATGCTGCTTTACAATTTGCAAATCCAAAGTCTCTTGTAGTTCCTCTTGCATTTTATTGTGTAATGTGGAGGAACAGCTGTAAACTGTGCAAAAATGTTCTCAAAGAAAAGCTTCACAAAGGACTGAGGCTTGGCTGGCAGGCTTTTTTTTTTTTTTCTTACCTGGTATTGCTGCTTCACGTAATTTGTGCACTATGGGAGGTGTTTGAATTCAGCCACCCTTTAAGATCTTCCAACATGGTTTATTCACTTTATTTTGCACTCTAAATTAGGATTTTTCAGTGTGTGAGTATGAGCAAACATGAAAACAATCTCCAGTCTGAAATAACTCTTAAATTGCTTCTAATTTAAAGCTTTACGTGCTGTAGAATATGAATACCTTTCTCTTTAAAACTTCAGTTTCTCTAGTAGAGTGTTCTAAATAAGCCTGATAGTCAAAAGGACAGCAGTCTGTAAAGAGCGTGCTTTGCCCATGTATTTATCTCTAGGTTCTCACAATACTTGTTAATCCACTTTTGTTGTACCTCCAGCTATTCAGCCTTACTGGTTTTAATCATGATATATGGTGTTCTCTAGAGAAGCGGCCATTCCTACCGCTCACTCAGAACACAGTGCTATAATCTTTTAATGCATAGGAAAAAGCATTCACAAAGTGTTGAAATGTATCCTGGAACACCTGGACTGGGCTGGCTCCTGCAGTGCTTCAGTCCTTGTGTTTTTAGAAGTCTCCTTAAAAAGAAATCTGTGGTTGTGTTGCGAAACTGTAAGAGCTGAGTGTTCATGGCTAACACTTGTAAACTTCTTTGACTTGTGGTTTAACTTTAAAGTAGGTTTAAAACAAACTGTCTTTCTCTGCCATCTTTCAACTCTGTCTTTCTCTTCTTTCTTAGAAGACAGTCCTTGGAAAGCTTTAAATGGCGGTTGCCCGCTCCCGACGGACGCGACGAGGAGCTCCGCGTACCCGTTCCCCGTGTGCCCCTTCAGCACAGGCCCCGCCAGCAATGGCAGCCTGCAGTGGCAGCAGGAATCCTCCAGTCCGTCCATGGTGTCGGGATGGATAAGTGAGTTAAACCTCAACGAGAATTCGGGGCAGCCCTTGGCGCCGCCCACCAAACGCCACTGCAGGTCCCTGTCGGAGCCGGACGAGCTGGCTCGCTGCCGCTCCCCGTGGAAACCCGGCAGCTCCAAAGTCTGGACTCCCGTGTCCAAGAGACGATGCAATAGCGGCGGCAGCGCCACCCTGCAGCGCTGCAACAGTCACGGCAGCGCCACCTTACAGAGAAGCACAAGCATCAGCCTGCCACAAAACGTCCTCTCCTTAAATAACGTCTTCACCGTCACCAGCTTCAACACGTCGCCGGTGCCCAGACCTTCCTCGGCGAGCAGCGGCTTTGTGGACAGTAGCGAGGGAAGCACAAGCTCAAGCACCCGCTGGAATTCCGGAGGGCCTTGTGACTTTAACCCAAGGCGGCGCCTCTCCCTCTCCCAGGAGCACATCACGGAGACGGGAAATCTCTTGCCTTCAGCCAACAGCACTCCCACCTCCACACCCGAGCTGAGCCGGCGCCAGGGCTTGCTGCGGTGCCGCTCGCAGCCTTGCGTTCTCAACGAGAAGAAAAGCCGGCTAAAGCGCAGACGGGAGGAGGACGTGCGGTGGAACAGGCCATCGTTAGACTTTTTTAAAATGACACGGGTGAGATTTTACTTTGCTCGGTGTGTGTGAAAGGAGCTGTTGCTGAAAGGTGGCTTCTAGATAAGCCGCGTTCATTTGTAGTTGGTGCAGCTTTGCCTGGGTTCTGATACTGGCAGTTCAGCAGTACAGCAGGGCTTCCTGTCCTTGTCAAAGCGATGCTCTACAGCAGCTTATTTACAGCCCAGCCTACTTGATGAAGTGCAAAGAGCAGTGAAAAGATGCTTTAAGCAGAGGCCAAGAAAAGGCCTGTTTTTAAAATGCAGTAATGCACAAGGAAGGGAGCAGGCTGGGTAGCAAAGAAAAGTTAATGCCAGTGAGTTAGCTAAGAGCAATGTGCAGTAATGTCTTCTAAAGTTACTGCAGTTCAAATCTAGTTAATTCATGTCTGCACTTTGCATGTAGTAGTCCGAATCTCACATTTTAAGCCTCTGATGTCAATGGGAGCAACTTGGCTATGGTTTAAAACTGAAGCTACTTGTTTGGTTTATAAGTGAAACTGAGAACATGGAACTAACCGCTACTCCTCTGCTGCCCTCCCTACCTTCAGCAGGTACCAGACTTGAGGGTTGTGTGGGTAGTTCCCTTAATATTGCTATACTGTAGTGGGAAGCAGACACTTTGCAGAAGCAGCAGTAAAAAAGTTGCACTGTGGTGTCTGTCCATTTGATGTATTGTGCAGAAGAAAAGCTAGGGGAGTGGGATTCTGGCTAAAGCATCTTATCTTGGGTAGCAGGTTGTTGTTGGCTTATACATGGGCATGCACAGGAGAAAAATCTAGTGAAATATTGAACTGGAGAAAAATCTAGTGAAATGCTCAACTGGGTTATCTGCTGTAGGGGTGGTCACTGAGCTTGCTTGATTACTTCTGCTTTGCTTGCTTCTTGTGTAGCTTTCTAAGACAATCCACTGAGAACTTATAGCTTAAGGAATTCCCTTCATTAGAGACTTCTTTTTTTGAGAGAACTACAGGATAGGTAATTAGGTGACAAGCTATAAATAGTGATTTGCTTAGTGACAGATTAGTAACAGATTTTTGTTTTGGATGCGACTAGATGCTGTTCTGGGTGTTGCTTTAAAATGCCCGTTCATTAGCCAGTTAATCAGATCTTACCTGTTCTTCCCTGTTAATCACTGCTAAGATTAGCTTGATAAATCTGCTCCAGAAATATGCATGGATTTGCCTTTCAGCTGCTCGTGTTCTAATGCATGTTTCTTTAAACTGAATGTACAACTTGGAAGCTTCTGCTCTCCTGGCTGGATTTGCTGCTTGCATTCTCCAAGCTTTAAAGACAGTGTTTTAGAATCAGGTCTAAGCTGAAAAAAGCCTAAATAAACCATTAAGTAGTGTGCCTGGAGAAGACTAGATAGAGCCTTGTACCTAGAGCCTCTTAGATCTGCTGCTGCATTAAACAGCACATAAGACTGTAATATTTGGGCACTGCTAATCACTCTTTGCTGCGAGACCTATTTTGAAAACCATTTTCATGGTAAGCAGAGTAGTTTGTGCATTAAAGCTCATTCAACACTGTCAAGGCCTGATGGGGCTGTTGCAACTCTGCCATTAGCATCTTCCTAGGAAGATGCTAACGTGCCTTTAATCAAAGGCACAAAGTGTGGTTTGGAAATGCATTGTCTTTGAAGGAAGCTGAACTTTAATGATAATATTTACCTAAGTGATAAATATTTACCTAAAATATTGCTTGGCTTTTAAGTAAAAGCTGAATCAAGTTTTCAAGAAATGACGGGAGGTGGGGAAGAATGGGGAGATTTGTTTAGAGTGACCTGTCATGTTCTGCTGGACACTTTTCTCTGCCTATCTTCTCTTTACATATTTGCCAGCACTGGGGATGTATGCTTTAAGACTTAAAACATTGTGGTCTAAAATTTTCTAGGAGTATACTTCCTGAAAATTATTGCTGTGCAAAATATTATGAGCTAATACTACAGAAGATTTGTTTTGAAGTGTCACACCATGTGATGTAGATGTGTCCTATATCTGCATAGCGCGCTGAGGATCAGGATTACGAGAAGGGGAAGTTCAGTGAGACCTCCCTTTCATGTGTGTTGAAGGCTCCTTATTGTTTCTAAAAATAAATCTCTTGTGATTTAAAATTCACTTCTAAGTCAGTTTGTGAGAGGCTTATGTGAAAACAAATGCTTAAGTCTAAGGATATTTGTTGCAAGCTTACTGCAAGTGTTCTGATGTCCTCAAGTGTTCTTAAAAGTTTTGGAACTTGGGAAGAATGTGCCTGAGAACAGGCGGGTAATTAAAGAGCCTTGGTGATGCATAACTTAAGTCATAGCTGACCAATGTTGCAATAATTTGAGGAAAGGGGGGAGTTATTACTTCACCAGACAGTGTTGCATCTGAGCTGCAGCTGCACAGGAGGAGATGATCTTTAGTCCAGTCCTCTTGCAGCAGTTTCCCCCAGGAGACTGAAATTTTAAGAGGTCTTGCACTGAAATGCTGGGGAAAGTTGTTTAAGGTGTCTTGACTGGTAATTCTCTCAAATGGCTGTTTACCAAAACTGACTTATTTTAGTCTGAAGCAAGCACTGTTTTGTGTGAATATATCTCTCGAGTAGGTGCATGTTCAAGGGAAACTTAAAAGGTGCAAAAACTTTTGAGTTAGTTTTTTTTGCTAGCTCATCTCTTCTCTGGGTTGATACTCTTCTTCCCTACTAACGTGTTAAATGACTGCTAGAAGATGTCTAAGTCTGAAAGTCAGGCTTCTATTACTAATACTTTAAGTATAAATAGAATCTAGGAAAGTAATTTCAGATAATTAATCTGAATTTTTGTGTTGTCTCTTTAAATACTTTAGCAGTCTTTAAAACAAAAGAACTAATATGTCCCTTTGTGGTTAGAACAGTTTCTGTTTATATACCTTGATTTTCCTTTCCCACACACCTCTTTGTTCTGTTACAGATTATCTGTCTTCTCAGGAAAGATATACAGAAACATCTGCATCGATTTTAAGTAAAACAAGTAATTCATATGTATAGCAGTAGCTTGGTGTGATCAGGCAGAGTGCTGAATACTGTTGCTTGGCTCTGGCATAGTGTTAAGTTTGGGAAGGATCTTTTTCTGGACTTCAGGCTGAAAATACACACTTACGCAACATCCGCCTTTCCAGAACACGGAGACAGCTGTAGAAACAAGTGGAAAAGATTACAGTAAGTGATAACAAAATGTGATAGCTCTCTTCAGGCCCTGAGGACTAGAAATGACATTCTTGACTTAGTTCTGTATGTTAGCATAGCTGTGTGGGTTGCAGAATTACTGCAAACAGTATCTGGGCCTATATAGTGCTTGCTCACAAGCTCTGAGCAAAAGCTGGCTCTGGTGTGAGGAGCCTTGGTGCCCCTTAAATGAGGGCAGCATCTGATCACCCTTGCATTTCAAGAAACGTGTGCCTATGTGGCAAAGGAGATGCTCCTTAGGCTCTTCTAGTCCTGCAGCTCTGTTCCAGAAGGTAGCTGAGAACAAGCGTAGGAGGCATTTAGACGGGTGACTGAAGGAGGAGGATGTAAACCCTTCTTTGAGAAGTTCTTCCACCCCAGAAAATGAGTTCCTGCGTGTGGGTGGTTTTGCTTGGGAGGCTTTGGAGGGGGAGTTTGGTGGGTATGTGTCTTCTGCTTCATGCAGAACTACGTCAGTCCAGCCTTTTGGCAGAAACAAAAATAGGTGCAACTAGTGAAGAGCAGCTGCCTGGTTCCTCGGTGCGTAAGCAAGTTTAATTGCCAAGGTGTGAGTCTGTTCAGTGTTCCAGATCAAGCTGTCCTTCAGAGCTGGCCTGGCAATATGCTGCAGTCAAGTCTTGCTGCTCCTTAGCACCTCCCCCTGCAAAGCCTTCTGGCTTAAACCTGCCAGAGAAATCCTGGGATCACAGCTTAAAAGAAACTTCTGTTAAGGTGTTGTCCAAGGTGGTCTTAAGCCTGTTTAAACAGTTAATGGTGCAAAAGAGCTGTTTTTCTCAAAGGAATAGTTGGAGATGTCCAGTGATGGTATCTGATGCATTAACACGGGATACTTTTAAGAATAAAGGCTGAAGTTTTAGTATGTTTATGTGCAGTCAAGTTAGTAGATGTTGCTCTTCAGTGAACAAGAGAAGATGATGAAGTCGGCTTTTGTAACATCTTCAGGCCCAAATAATTATAACCTTCTTTAAAAGATAGGGCTATTGAAATGTCTTTCATGTTTATCACTAGCTGTTATGATTTTAAATTATCCAGTCAAGGTATAGACATGAATTTCATAGAAGCAGATTTCATTCTTAGTGTATATACACCTAGAATGGATCAAGCCCTTGGAGATAAGTAGGAAGACCTTTATATATCACTAATATTTATTAAATAAGGAGTGTGGTGCACTGGTTTTCTTTTTCAGCAGCAAGAATGTGTGCTCTGCTTTGGTTAGTGACTGTTGTCAGCAAAACTACTGTTGGGCTTCTTCAGTGAACTTTTCTACAAAGAGCAATGCCAATTTGAACATTTAAAACCATTTTTTTTAAAAAAAGACCTAGAGTAGAAAATAAAGCAATTTAAACTCAGGGTGTTTAATCAATGATAAACAGAGACTGAACCAGCTTAGGATTTTTCCGTCATTAGATGATTTTGCTGCCTTGGGAGGCTCCTGGAGGGCTGTGACTTTTATACCAGTGAGTTTCCTTAGTCCTGAGGGACATGCAGGTGCCCCCGGGTCGGGGCGAGCTCTGTGCAGGTAGCGAGCAGCGCGGGAGGGACGCGGGGCTTCCTCCACATGCCATCCTTGTCCCTGTCCACCTGTCTTGGGCTCCAAAGAGAGCATCGGGAGCTCGGGCTCTCCTACCTGCTGATGGATCTGCAGTCTGATTAATCTGTTTTTAACCTCTTGTATTTTGGATCTCCACAACTCCCCATGGTAATGTCTGTAATCTGTTCATATGCTGCTTCTGCTTGTTTTAGTTTAGCAGGGGTGTCTTTAAGGTCTTAAATTGGCAAAGTATTCCTTCCACTCCTTAATGGGATGTTGAAGTTAATAGTCTCTGCTTTACCCTTACTGACTTTGTGCTTCAAGCCATACAGTTATAAGGTGGCTTTGTGGATCTTCTTGGAAAGGAGGGCTCCTGATAGAAAGTGGCTTCAGAGATGTCAAAGCTTGAACACTGCCAAAGCAACAAGAGGGCCATCCCTGATGCAGGAGCAGTACGAAGATTAGGAGTGCTAATCAGGAGTGCTGAGGCTGAGCTTGGATCAGAAGATGACTTTCTCTTGCTGAATCTTTGCATGAACTTCATTTTCACGATTTGTGTGGCTGGGTTACAGAAGCTAACGTGAATCGCATTGGGGTGAAGTGTCATCCTAATTTTATTTAACCATCTAAGCTGAAGTAACAACATACTGATGTCAGCCTTTTGAAGACTTATGTCACTGCTATAGATAGCTCAAACAGGAATATAGGAAACACACAGGTGAATAGTGTAGTAAAATAGCTGCTGCTTTTCCTAGCTGACCTCACTTATGTTAGACTTTCTGCAAGACAGCTGTTTCAGCATGTGCTAAATAAAAATCTCAATGAATCCCTTACAATGTTAGCGGGGTACTCCGAGTCAAGCCGGGATTGGCTAAAGTAGGGTAAGTATTGGCTTGTGGAGTTCATTGGGATTGTGGTCTCTGAATAGCAAGCATGTTGCTTTAAATAGTGCGAGGTGCTTATATAAAGCTTGTCTCCCCTAGCTTCCTGTCATGTAGGAGCAAACAGGTTATTTGAGGTAGAAGCATTTGCTGCTCATGGTTACGGTACATTCAGCACAGCCTGCTCTGAGCACTGTTGGGAGAAGACACTACTGAACACGTTGGCAATTCCCATTCACTTAAAATCCTGCAGTACTTCTGTAAGGATGTGTAGTGCAGCATCTCTTGGTCAGAAATGAGATCTGATTTGTTCCACCCACACCCAACACTCTGCATTTCAGTCATGCATTGATAGAAAAGCACTGCTTCTAGAGTAAAAAGATTGCTCCTTGTTCTGTTTGTCGTATACCTTCTGCATCCGTGATGCCCTTGCTGTCTGGATTATGATTTGTGTGAAATGTAGTACTGAGTAACAAAGGATTGGACTGGGGTTGGAATCAATAAAATGAAGCAAATGTTAGGATCTAATTTGTCAGAAACTTCTCTTAAAGTAAGATTAATGACAGAAAAAAAAAAAAGGCCATAAACGAAGCAAATAAGCTAGGGAGAGAATCTTGGTTTTTGTCTGAAGACTTAATCTCCTTTTGCAATAGAAATCAACTTCAGATTTGAAAAAACAAGTCAATGCCGCCTACCTTTGCTTAAAGGGCTCCACAGCCTTATTTTTTTTTTTTCAGGATAATAATATGCAAGCGATCATAAACCAAGAAAGGGAAAGACTTTTATATTACTAGAGACATAAAACAGCTTTAGCTCAATGGTCTTGTTCAGTGGAAGGGGAGTTAAGTTTCAAAGATCTCAGATAAGTAAATTAGTGGCTGAAAATCTACTTTTTGATTGCGGATATCAACTTAATTCATTTATAGCTGAAAGAAAAAAAAATCAGCAGTGGCCCTTAGGGGAAAATGAAAATGCTCTCCTACTGTTTGTATGAACTCCATTCCTCTAAGTTGGGGATAGCAAAGACTTCAGCATTTGTGAAGTCTGTTTTTCTTCAAAGGCAGCTTTGAGTTGGAAGAGCAATTTACGAATGGAAATGGGTGCAATAACCTTATATGTTTAGTAAGGATCAACAGTGTGAAAACAGGCCTGCAGGATTTAGAATAACAAAGTGCAAGTCAACTCCTTTCTCCTAGGGCTTGGCCACACTATTAGATTTATCACTGAGCCTGAGTTCAGAAACTAGAGAGTAAGTAAGGACACTTGTTTCTCTCCATAAAAGATAGGGGATTGAAAGTTTTTTTTCACATGCCCACTCTCCTGTGGCAACTACAAAGGCAGCTGCAACATATTCCCACTGGCAAAATGTTCCAGTTGCTCTAGAACCTTTGGTCTCAGTCTCTGGATAGCAGAAGCCTGGTAAAGCTCAAATGTTGGAGGTTAAATTGGCTCCTTCAGAGTTGAGCAATATGCATCTACTATATGATTGTCTCCCATATCTTCAATTTAAACCAAAAATTATGTACAATAGTCCGAGCTGAATGCTGCTGTGAAGTTGGT
This sequence comes from Nothoprocta perdicaria, assembly GCF_003342845.1. Taxonomy (NCBI): domain Eukaryota; kingdom Metazoa; phylum Chordata; class Aves; order Tinamiformes; family Tinamidae; genus Nothoprocta; species Nothoprocta perdicaria. The sequence goes on along the minus strand of NW_020454538.1, from coordinate 2,402,820 downwards.
ATGGGGGACTGTTTACATTTGAGTTGCTATAAAACTGTTTAAAAAAAAAGTGGCAATATGTAAGGAAAGATGTTCTAAATCATCCTAATTCCCTGTTGATGCCCAATTACTTCTCACAGTGTGTGCATTTTTTCTAGTATTCTGTCCACTGTACCCTTTTAAAGGCCTCCAGGGATGTGGTTCCCTTAGCAGATAAACAGTCTTTTGTGGGAAGCAAAGACAGTTTTGTTTCAACCATAGAACTTATTTAGACTCACTTTAGATGGTGGCATTTATTTTTGGATCTTCTTACTGACATGATAACAAATAGCATTTTGTGGCAATAAAACTTAAATTACTGGTCTTCTGGTTAAAAGCATATGAGAGATTTTATATCCCATCTTTGAAAGCAAATTGTGCAGAGGTGGGAGGAAAGATAACAGATATTAAGTATGACAGCTAGAGATTAGAAGCCTGTATCAGGTTATTCTTTTTGTGGACAAATGTTGTATACAAATACCCTTTCTCTTGCCTGAAATCAGTCATGAGGGTTAGAGAGCAGCTGCACTTGAGCAATAGGTCTCTGAGGACCTGCAGAGACTAAAGTGTTCAAATAGGCCTCCCTATCCAATCCAATTCTTGGATTAATTTCTCTATTTCATAATTTAAATGTGTTCAAAGTCTTGCAGTGAAAATCAAAGTTGATACCTTAATGAAAGAGATGAACTCTTTCATTTGTTCAAGTTTTGTTTGTGTTTTTGTAAAGCATTATGTAGGTAGGTCTTGCTGTGTTGAAATTCTAAACTTAAAATACCTATTTTTTTCAGAGCTTGCCAAAAAACTATTCCATAACCTGTATTGCATTGAAGCAAAAAAGTTTGCAGTGAAGTCCACAATTTAGTTTGTGCAAAACTAAAATGCACATTTTAGTTTGTGCAAAACTAAAAAGTGGACTTTGGCTATAAAATTATTTTAAAAAAAATCTTCCTCCTTTAAGTTTTTAAATTAGAGGTGTTATTTCAAATGATGCCTCCTTTCTATTCAAGGAGAACCATCAGTAACTTGATACAGAAGAGCAGATGCTGATTCCTGATTTGAGGAAAGAAAGCCTTTCTTGGAGTGCATGACCCCTCCTTGAGGGCTCCTGCTTTTGAAACTTGTGAACTTGGAGTTTGTTCCTCTATTTATAGCTTAAACATACCCTTAGCTGTTCCTGTTCTTCTGAACCATGTTAGTATCTGCACGTTAGTATTGCAGCATCTGGTGTCTCTTGCTGCATCCATTGCACAAACAATGTTTTAAATAGCAAGAGGGGAGCAGTAGTTTTAGGACTGGCTTAGTCTTAGGGGATGTTGAGCTGTTGTTATAAAGTCTATACACATAAAGTAATTCAGTTACAACTGAAAGCACTCTTAATCTTGGCAGTTCATTTCCTACTGGGCTTTGTGCTCTTACGTGGTGATAGTTTGCAAAATTGCAAGTGTGGATTTTGTCACCTTAGGCTTAGTTGCGTGTTTTTGTTCCATTTGCCTAAATCTAAGCAAAGGATAAACAATTATCAGTTGTGTTCAAGTTATAAAAGTAGGAAAGGGTGAGAATGAGAATATGAGAATTCTATGAGAATATGAGAATATTGCTATGAGAATAAAGCATCAATTAGGTGATCCATAACAGCTCTGGTTCACTATAGCACTGAGGTGGTTACCTATGAAGGCTTTAACACATTTTTCCAAGTTCTCCTATGTCCTCCCAGATAGTTTGAGATCTCTGAAAATCTTAGGGTGGGAATCATCTAGTTATTACACTCAGTAACTCATAATAATAACTAAATTTTAGCCTTTTCTTAAATATATCCAAGTACTTTACCAGGTAGAATCATAATTGCTGCTCTATAAATAGCTGAGTCTTTCAGCAAAACGTATGGCAGCATTGTCTAAATAACTTTTATACCATGACTAATTGTAATTGAGGAGGGGAGAGGAAACATTGCGAGATTTTTAAGTCTTCATGAACCTTTATACTTGCAATAAATGTAGTGTGGTTGTGCAAGCTGTAAGGCTTTCCTGTTAGAGCAGTGCTGACTTCAGAGTGCAGCTCTGCAAGATGCAGGAGACCTTCTCGAGCAGTGGACTGGGATGACAAGGTTGGATGCTCTTTGCTTCGTGATACGTGCTGAGTCCAGCTACAACTCAGCTATGAAACAGGTCTGTGTCCTCAGGCTCTCAGTGTTTCTCCTTTCCCTAAGAGAAGGTAAAATTGTCTAAATTATTACTAATTTTTTTTTAAGAAGGGGGAGGAAGAAGATGATACATACCAATTTCAGCATTTCTTTTAAGCTCTTAAGTTTTGCAGTTTACCTAGTGAAAACAGTTTCACTAGTGAAGGGGAATATTCCTACCTTCAGCTATCCAAACGAGACATGTTAACATCAGTGCTTGTGTAACCTTCCTCCAGAGCAATCTAGGATATAACAGATTGAGTCTCTTACCCCTGAACATCAAAAAAAAAAAAAAAACCACTCATAGAAGTGAATTAAAGCTCCCGGTCTTCTCTATAGAGAGGAGCTTGGTAACTTGTTTCTACCATTGCTTCTGAATTATGAACCTTCCTTGATTACTTACTGGCAGTATCTGTCCTGCTACTGAAATGAGGATGAACTGACAGAGATGTTATGTGCAAAACACTTAGTTCTTTTCACGTACGCTCTTGTGGGATTCCTAATTTGGGTTCCCAAAATGCTTGGGAATTCTTATGTTGACGATTTCATGGTATTTTTAGACAAATACCAAAATGCAGCCTTTTGCTGCAGATTAGACTCAGTTGTAATAATGCCATGTAAAATCTTTGCTAATACCCCCTCTGTAATTTTGAAAGCAATTCTTAAATTTTGGGTGCTTTTTTTTCCATCTCAGTTGCTGTGTACTGTGCCATTTCTTTATAGCAGTACTCTTAGTGAATTAGTAAGAATTTCTTAGGTGAGCAATCTTCCTTTTCTCCAACTAGGCATTAATAGCAGTGTTTTACATTCTCTGAAGCTGTGCTTGCTTGTGATTGTAGCACATTGAAGTTGTGCAGTCATCAGTCTGCTTTAAGATTAAGATTTTAATTGTTGTAGAAACCACTTTAGGAAGCATTTGTCTCCCCCTTCCTCCCTCCTCCCCCTGCCACCCCTGTGGTTTGAGTTTTGTATGATAGGGACTCAAAGGAAGAGAAGCTGAATTCCTTTTCCTTGTTTTTCTCTTTCAAATACAATGGGGACTACAACCTCTGTATAAAACAGGCATTCTATTTTACTAATAACTCTTTGTCTCAGAGCAAGTGAGTCATCTTCTGACTGCCAAGCTTTAGAATATGACAGTCCTGAAGAGCTTTCCATGAGAGGAAACAATAACAGATTTTTCAGGACTGCTAATGAATAGCAGATAATTAATGTCCTGTTCCCACTAAGCTTTAGCAACTGTCAGGTATTTTACCTTTTTGTAGAATGCATTAGAAAAACACTTTTCATACCGAGTTTGTAATTTGGTATAATACATGAAGTCTTAAATGACAATTTTTGTATTGTAATGCAAAAGCCATGTGAATTGCTGTCGCAGGGTAACCTGTGGGGCTTTTTGCTCACAAAGTCCTTGTGAGCTTATTCTCAGGCGCCGGAGATTGAACTTCATCACTTAAAAATAAGTAAATAAATAAAATGCCTTTGCTGTAGCTTAGAAGAGAAATAATGTTTTGATTAACTGCTGTATTAGTGTGCATATGACATTAGCTTCATATTTTATATAGATGAGCAACAGAAGTATCCATGCTATATTAAGATTTACTTGAAGCTCGAAGCAGTTAGGGTCACTTAATGAACTTTATGCAACTTTAGCTTGGTTTAAAAGCATTGCAAGCTTGAAGGCTTCATCTGGCAGTGATTTTTCAGTTGGGAAATCTGGGGGTGCTTAAATCTTTGGCATTCACTCTGCCTATTTAAATGGAAGTGATGCTTTATGACGATACTGAATGTACACGTTCTCAGGAGGTTGTTCACTCAGCAACTCAGACTCACTGCACAAGCACATGAAGATGAATCTGTATTTTTCCAAAGTGCTCAGAGATATTCCACATTTTCAGTTCGGTAACTTTCACCTCTTCCTGTAATGAACATGTGTCCTAGGTTTTGTTGGGGAGGGAAAAAAGGGGATGGTGGCAGAAGGAGGAACATACATGTCCGTTCATGGTTCTGTTTGAGATGCTCTGGAGCTTGGATAATCCAACTCTTATTATTGTGGGAGGAAAAAGCTCCTTTACTTGTGGCTCTCATTACTAATTAATGAGGTCGTTAATTTGGCCATCTTGCTGTCAGGAATTTAATTTTCAGGCTTTCACGCTGCAGCGTAACTTTGAAGCGCATTCCTGACCAGCGGAGTTGAGTGGGTCATAAAGTTTATTAAGAAGTGGCTTTGTGGTTTCTAACCACAGCAGAGCATTTTCTTGACCTAGTTATTTTCCAAGGGTAGATTATTGTTTTTCCTGCCTCAAACACGGTTGCCCGAAGGAGTGTGATTAGTGACACAGGAGTTGGAAAACCTCTAAGAGTGGATGCTTCTGCATTGCTGTCAAACTTGATGGTCTTCTACCTATTTCTGCCCCTTTAGAAGGGGAGAACCTTGGATATTTGGGCTTGAAAAGTTTATTAAGGTGTAGTAAACTTTGAGCAAACAAACCTTTGTATGGGCACATGAGCGTTTTTTTTTTATTTTAAGATGAATCTTAAATGGTGCTGATCTAAAGTATGCATGTGCTCTACCAGCAGTCAACTTTTTTGTCAAATGGTAGTCAAACATCCTTAAAAATACATCTCTGTTAGACTGGGAGGCTACTACGAGGTCTTATGACCAATTTTCAGTTTAAATTTTTTTTCCACTCAGTGTTGCCAGTTTATTTTCCTATTTCTGGATCTGTATGTGTCCGCATGTGCTGTGTTTTGTAAGCCAGTTTGGTCCTATTGTAAGGCTTTTGTAAGGCCTCCTTGGAGGAGGGGCAACAGAACTGAATTTTTGAGATCAGGGTAATTCTCTTTATATTACTGTGCGAGATGAGGGCATGTGCTGAATTAAGCTGTTTACACAGCTTGCCACTCTTCAGGTTGTGCTGCTTTATGTAACTGTTCTGAAATTCCCTTTTGGCTTCGTTCTGCAAGTTTGCACACGCAGCTCTGCCTTGCTTTGCTGCTGCCTTTCCCATTTGGCATCCTAAAATTCCTTGGTCTGATGTCAAGACTTGGTTTAGACTCCCTTGTAGCAAAGGATGTCCTGGAAAATCGGCTGTGCCTCCTTAAAGCGAGTGATGTTGGAGTGGCACCTAGCCATGCTCACAGTCACCAGTACGGTAAGAAACAGCCTTCACCTTCTGCTAGAAGGATCCCGCGGTCTTGTTCTCTTCAGGCTTCCTTCGTGTGGTGGCCCGGCCAACATATGGTGGAATCCGTAGCTCATACGCACACAGAGGAGCTTGCTGAGCTTGTTTTCTGTGAATGTAGAAGATGCCTGATGCAGTTTACTGAAATATTCCCCGATTAGCTAGACTTGGGATCTGGTGTCCTTGATGGATGCAATGTGGGAAGTGACCCTAGTGCCCCTGAAGCGCAGGCCCAAGAGTATTAATCACCTTGGGGGAACTCCTCATATTCTTGACTTCATTTCTCTATTCCTCTCTTCCTGGAATCCTCCTGTGACAGAGAGGCCCTCCTGCTATACAAATTCTCTAAAAAATGATGGTCTTTATCACTAATTGAAACAGCATTAGTTATGGAATCTATTTTGATTTTTTTCTTTTACAAAAACTATTTTCAGGATGACTGTTCTCCATCTTTAATATTATTTTATTAATTTGTAATCAGTTTGCCATGATTCTGGCCTTTTTGCTGCCTTTGTCCAAGGCCTGAAGCAGAGGGAAGCCCCATGGGGAGCTGTGCTATTACCATCACAGGTAGGATGGACAGCACCACCATCAAGGAGATGGTGGCAGAAGGGTGCAAGGGTTTCCCAAAGCAATTCTTCCATAAGTTCTGTTTCCAGACTTTTCTGCTGGAAGGTAGTACCCTCAAGCCATAGCTTAGATATATATCTTTTTTCTATCTTGAGCAATAGGTGCTGGGGTGGGCAGGAGGGAAGGACTATCATCCTCTGCAGCATTTTAGTTTATGGCCCATGTCTATGAGTAGCTCTTGGTGCCTGCTTCTGCTGCATGTTTCCTCGAGCAGTACTCTGCAAAACTCTTCTCGAGGCAACCTTTAGTTTCAAAAGGTGTTTGGAGCAGGAAGAGTGTTTTTTCAGGTGCAAGTTTGCTGATTTGTGCTTATTTCCTCTGCCTTGAGTCTAAGGGAGCTCACTGTGCACCCATGTGAAGTTCAGCAGAGGCTTCTGTTCTTCTAAACAGCAATGAAAGCAGCTGTCAGTCATGCAAGGCCAAAAAAAAAAAAAAATTGACATATTTACTTCAACTAATAGTGGCAATTTTCTCTATCCCTGTGACAGAACACCAGGATAAATTGTTGGAGTAGCAGGAATTGTGACCTAAATAGGAAGGAGATTCAAACCAGTGCTAGAGCATACTGTCTGCAGAGCATAACAAGTGACAGCTTTGGGATGCTTTGAATTTTTCCTGTGTCTATAAAAACTACTTTTTTTGCTTTGATATATCTTACAGGAAATATTACAAACACTGCTGCTTGGCTTCTCTGCTTGCTGCCATGCTGAGTATATTTTACTCAGGTCTGGTGGTCTTTCCCTTATAGCATAGATTTTCCTTCATGTATTTCATGGGGAGTCTCTTGATGCCTATCCATTCGGAGTGGGATTAAAGTCTCACTTTTTGTAATGAAAGCAAAGTCTGAAGTGCACACTAGTGGTGTTGTCTCTAACTGAAATAACTGTCTGTGAAATTCATACTTGGAAACTGTAAAAGTAAAGGTTGCAGGAAAGGACAAGGAGTAGCAAGATGCTGAAATGCTTTTGCAGTGCACAGTCACATCTGTAGCAAGGTGTAATCCCTGAGAAACAACCTTAATGGAACAGTTACCAAAGTGTGACTGCTGTACCTAATTCCCTTAGTAATAAAACCAGAAATGAGTAGAAGGGGAAATATCAGTCATATTTAAATAGTCCAGTGTGGTTACATGTTTTGATTGCCTCTTGACCAGGCTTTGTGTACATAGAGTTAAGGCAGAACATGATGATGCTTTCCCCAAAAAAGAGGTAAAGGATTTGAGTACCACTAATTCCTTCAAGAAGTTTATAACTAAATTTGTATCTTGTTTTTTAAGACTTAAAGCTTTAAAAATGACAAGCCTGAGAACCAATAAGCAAGACGTTCTGGGCTGTTCTCAGTTGAGTGTGCATGGCTGAGTATGAGCTACGTCTTTTCTCCACTTTCAGCTTCTGGTTTTAATGTGCCTTTTCCGTTTCTTTTAACAAACTGGTTCGACGCCATTTCCAGTAAGTCATGAACTAAGCTAGCATACATGAATTAACTAGGAATTAGCAAATAGAAGTTTTATCCAGTTGCTGCTTGTCACTGTGCGTGTCTTTTTTTATGTATATTTAAGGGAAGTTAAAACACTTGGAGCTTCACTTTTGAGAACATGGAACAGTTTCCTTTCATAAATGTTTCCATGCATTTTCCCCTCAATCAGATCTTGCCTGGGGATACTCTGTGTCACAGAGACTGTTTAAATGTTGGTTCCCTTTTTGTTTTGTTTCTTTTAGCTTTTAAAAGCACAGCGGTTGGAATATTTCATTTTATACTAGGCTACTTTCACTCTTGAATGACCAAATTGTGTTCAAAATATTTGTATCATCTCTTTAAATGTATTTTGAGGTTTGATATGCTTGTTCATGTCACCCCCTCTTACCAAGTTTCTCTTCCACAGCAATCTCAGACAGATTCAGTTCCTTTAGCAGCATCTAGGCTTGCAAAAATTCTTGTTCAAAAAAGGATTCCATGCATTTCTAGACTTCCAGTGTGTTGGAAAAGGCAAGTTTACGAAGCAAAAGTAGATTGGACTTTCTTCCAAGACCAGCAGTGAGCAGCAGCTAATAGGCATTACAGCTGAACTGGGATTTTAGTGTTCATTCCCAGCATGGTTGTCGTCTGAGAAGATTGTAAGAGAAACCTTTGTTCATGACTGCTCATATAGTTTGTCCTTACATCAGTGTGGTGTTTAAAACTAATTTTTTAATCTCTTTCCAGTTTATTACTCTCCTTTGGAGCTGCTCATAGAGCAGCTGTGTTACTGACTGCGTTTCTTTTGTTTGGGCTTTTCTGAAGTCTTCCTGTGAACTGGTCCTACCTCAGATTCCTTTCCTGAAATGCTGTAGCTTTCGTCTTACTAGAGTCAGTTTTCACTTTGACCGGTCCTCTTTTCCAGCTCTATCAAATGGGTGGCTGTGGCTGCGGCTGCTCACGTTTTTGTCCTGCTGTGACCCTTGCAAGGGCTGAATCCCTCTGCCTGCGTTAACATAGCGAGGTCCTGCGCTCTCCTGTGAGTGTCACCCGTGATACCCCTTCAGCTCCAACCGAGTTCTTAATTGCAGGCATATTACAATTATTAATTATATGGCTAGTGTTGCTGAAGTTTAAAGAACTGGTAGCATAACTTAGTCTTTTGGCACGTTCTTTCCTCCTTCTCCCCTGATTTTAATCAGTTTTTAGATGCATAGTCTGTGAATACTCCCCTCATCTTTAGGCAGGTATTTTGAGTGCCCATTAGGCTTCCTATCTGAGGAATCTAGGCATCCAACCGTATTTGAGGTTCTAGATATTGCCACAACATATATTGGGCAAAACCAAGAAATAAGCATAAGCATTATAACTGTTCATGTTTCATAGCGTTACTGCTTGTGATGGGCACTGGATATTAAGGAGAAGTTTTTAACACTTCTGCTTTGACTTGTTTTTGCACATTATAACATTTTGTACAAGCTCTTGAGGCTCAGACCTTCGTTAATTTGCAGGGCGAGCTCAAATTAGTCGCCACTAGGCATTTTCAGCACAGACTGTACGTTAGCTTAGACCTGGTGATCTACTGCAGTGCATTTTTGAAGAACTAATGCTCTTTGTTTAAGCGCAAGGTGTGACTTCCGAGGCTAGTTGAGTCATGCACTTGTTATGGGCCTTTGAGAGAAGTCCAGCTCAGTGCCGCTGCGTATCTCACCATGGAAAATCTTTGATTAGGTCAATGAGAGCAAACAGTGCTGAACGCTGCAGCGAAGGGCTGTGCTGCGGGGTGCGTGTTTGATGTCTTCAGCTCTAATGGGCTGAGGGTTTGCCACGGCTGAGGCTTTCTCTCAGGAATGGTATTTGGGTTTAGTTTTGGGTTCTGGGCAACAGAAATAGGCATGGGCAAGAAAGCTGAAGTAGCATGAGCAATTCAGATATGACATTCAGGGGCTTTTTACAACTGTTTCAGGTCTCCACCCAAGAAGCTTCCTGTGAGATCAGTACACACACAGAGAAGATAAGGGAGCATTAGATTTTAGCAGTCCAGAGAACTCGCCTTTTGTGGGCTTTTTGATCAAAAGGCAGGCTTGAACTCAAAACATAGTCACTAAACATATCAGAGAAAGCAACTTCAGATTTTTATCTGTAAACGTACTTCAGTATGAGAGTTTTGTGGGGATCTTTGGGGTGAAAATAAAATTAGTGTCTAAAAATGCAGCTGCAATCTTGTTAGGAATTTTTTATGTTAAAATTACAGGGTGGGAGAATTGGGTGTGGAAGGAAATTTCCATCTTAAAGAGAATGGTTTAAGTTTGCAAGAAGCCAGAGGAAATTTGTTTGTCTTCTAGAAGAATAACCTGGTGTAGACTGTCAGAGAAGCCTCTAAAACAGAATTGCATGGGCTGTTGCTAGCCTTAGAAATGAAAGGGGGGCTTATTTTCACCATTGCAATAACGATCTGTGAATATGCCTTGTTTCTTAGATGGTTTTTCTCCTGTGTCAGCAGCTGGTTAATAACTGAGCAACTTCTTTCAGGGTGTGAAAGAAATGTTAGGTCTAGATGCCAAGTAGCACTCGCACGTTTTCCTTGGTTGTGCCCCACAGCCGAGTGGCTGGTTTCACTTAGCAATTGTCCATGTTCTTGGGGCCACAGTTTGGAGAAGACACTTGCTTGTTTTCTGTGTGAAAGGGAGGGAAAAGGAGATTAAAGGAATTAGTTTGGGGAAGTTGGGGACAGTTTGTAGCTGGGCAACACAGGATTAAGTGCAGACTCGAGCACTTTGGTACCAGTAGATGTTGTAGTTGCTTTCAAGGTGCCTGGTTGATGTCATGGTCACTCTGTGTGGCTGCTGATAATGGAGATGCCACCAGAGATCTGCTTTGGGTATCTGCCTTTCAGGAAAATGCTTTGAAGGGGTTTTACCTGTCTAGTCTTATATGCAATTAAATAAAGTACATATTCGTGTTAACTATCAAATAAGCTACCTTGGAGATCAGGGCTGTTATCTCAAGGTAGAGAAAGAAGTGCAGCTCTTAAAATGGTTCTTAACTCTGAAGTGCTTTGGAAGGCAGTCTGAGCTGAAATACAATTCCTAGATAGGAAAAGCCGGCAGGGTGAAGAGTAGATACGACTCTGTATGAAACTTAGTCTTCCTAGGTCAAAACATAGAACTGCCTGAGAGTGCTGGTGCTGCCAGTTCTGTAAGGACTGAACCAAAGCAGTAAAAACTGCAAAACTGTGAGGAGCTCAGTTTGTTGTAGTCTCGGCTGCAAAGCATAGGAAATACAAACCAAGGCAGCTTTCCATTAGGTTTTTAAAAATGACACTGCTGCTGTGACAAACTTGTATTTAATCTTCTATAGGTTTTCTATAGGTGAACTTTTTGCTGTATTTAAAGCAAAAAAAGCTATTAAGCTGCTTCATTCAGTGCCCTTTGAAATGACTTTTTCTTCAATCTGTATCTTAATTGTCCAGTTTTCTAAATGCCCCCAAGCATTTGTCTGTTATCCTCTTGAAGCTATACATCAAAAGTGATATATAGATCTAAACTATAAACTGTTTTCAGTGGGAGCTTCACAATAAATGCATCCCTAATATTTAACAGCTAAACTTGTTGCCTTTTTTGTCCCCAATATTCTCTTCTGGGCCCTTCCAGGAGGGAAGGAAGAAGCAAAAATGCAGTACCTTTTCCAGTAGGAAAGGATCAGGGATCAATTTGCTTCATTCTTTTGCAACTTCTCTTGGGCAACTTTGTCTTCCCCTGACGGAGGACCATTGCTTCCACCTGGGTGAGTGCCAGTGAACTCATCTGAACTGAGCTAGTTTAATTGGATTCTGCTTAATTAATGCAAGCTATATAGGACAATTTGACAAAGCGCATCTTTAGACCTGTCAAGCCCCTTTCTCTTGCAGTAGGGAAACACCCTCTAGTTTTAAAATAAAAACAGCGTTAGCGTTTTTCACATGAATGATTTTGCAATATCACTAGATGAAACAGGTTCTTTAAAAATGTCTTTTTTAATCATATTGTCAGTTTGACAACTCCATATTTTAAATGGACAAGTCTTAGCAAGGCCCACACATGCAAGAATGAGTCAAGGCTTGCCTGTGCTGTAAGTGCTATCAATGGTAGCAATGTTAGCAAGTGAGGGAGGGTGAGTTTCAAAGCACAAAGTCTGTTGTAGATTAGCTCTGCATGCAGAGAAAAGGCTCTTGGGGCCTTTTTCCACTTCAACTCTGTGGGTGTGTGGTTTTTTTTTTTTTTTTTTTTTTTTTTTTTCCCCCCCTATAGGTAAGTCCTTAGAAAATCTGTTTTTCTCAAAAATAATAAATATTGAAGGGATGTCTTAGTATTGGAGAGAGGTTGCAAAAAGATAGCTTTTGATCGCTTTAGTTGGGTATTTTTTAAAGATGAAGCCTTTCTAGTGTAAAGGTTATGTTTATGATTTTTTTAAATGAAATGAGTAGGGAATAGGCTAAAATATAAAATACTAAGTTAAACTTCTAGAGGCCTTTTCAAACTTGATAGCTACTTTCCATTAACTACTATTTAGAGTACCTAGCACAAGTGTCATTACATAGTCTATCTATGTCTGTCTATGTCGAAGTTGTATCTAAGTCTTTGTAGAAAGTTCTACGCTGTTCTGCAAAGCAGAAGCTCTACTCTACATTTATCTACTGTCATATATGTATTTTAGGGGGTGATGTTCTCAGCATTACTGTATCCCATGGTAAAAGATATCATCAGATCAATATCACCCGTATCGGTGTAGGTGTGGATTGATGTCCTCCCTGGACATGTAACCTGGGAGGCCGAGCAACCTAGGAGGGAAAACTGCTGGAGTCTCCAAATTCCTGCCTGCCCCTAGAAGCGGGGTGGAGGATGTTTAACATCTTCAGTTTGTCATCACTTGCCCTTATCAGCAAAAGGGATTAGTTTTCACTTTGTTTCCACAAGGACACGATGCTTCTTGTGGAGGGTTCAGTGTAGTAGATAGAGAACAGGCCGCACATGTCAGCAAGCAGGGAAGGAGTGATGGATCTTGCACTCGAGTCAGGTCCTTGTAAGTGCTAGGCCTGGCTCAGTGGCTCCTCACTTGGGTGCTGTAGCACTTCAGTGGCCAGGGGAAAGAGTCCAAGTGGAAGCTGCTTGGCTTCTACTATCCTTTCTCATGCAAGAAGTTGGCAAGTTTATCAAAACTCAGTCTAGATCTGATTAGATCATCAAATACACCTATATATTTTATCTGCGTAGGATTTAATAAAGTGCTAGTTAAAGACAAGGGGGCAAGCAACTGGAGGCACACAAAGGTACTCGAAGTTTTCCTTCTGGGAAAGGGCTTGGCAGGTTCTAGGTGTCCTTAAGGCCCAGCTATTGACACCATGCTGTTGTGTGCACCGTGCCTGCTCTCCTGCTTTTACTGTAAGTGAGCATTAGTCTAGATCTCTGCAGTATTAGAACAAGATTTTGTATAAACTTCACATAATGCTGGGCATTTCTGCTAATGTTTTAAAACTTTTTGCCTTCTAAAAAGGTATGCATTTTAAAGATGAGGTTTTAAAGATCAGACTGAAATGGTAGGTTAAAAATCTGAAATGAGATGAAGCAGGATTCCAACTAACAAGTAGTTTGAAAGATCTTAAGATATTATAAAACCTTGTGACAGGTGCTTTGTGGTTTAATTGCCATGGTCTATTTTGCAGGGTTTCAAGGCTATGCTTAACTGCTGCGGTATCTGCTCACAGGGACTGAAATCTTAGGTGCTTGAGACGATCAACATGGAGCCTTTAATGCACAACAGTGAAGTTGTTCTGAGTGCTGGTAGACTCCTGATGTGCTCCGCACCTTTAAAACCTCAAGTGTGGGGCTTTCCACCCTTTCTTTTAGCTCCTTACAAGTAGAGAGGTTAGTTCAGTGTAGCAGGCTGCCAAGGCAGTTGAGAATGTCATTCTCCATGCTTGATTTTAGATGCTCCTCTGAATCAGAGTGGACTGCAGTTCATTCTGTTGTACACTCAATTTTTTATATGTAAAAACATATAAAATATACAAAAACAAATAAAAGGTGGGGTGGCTCTTCTAATGAATGCATGCATTACTGTAGAACCAGATCTTTGAAAGTGTGCATTTCCAAAATTTGCTAAATTCACATGTTTCAAAGCAAAAAAGTGTTTTTAATCTTGTTGAGCTCTTTTTGTTAGCATTGGAAAGGGCATTTTGGGGGCCTGCAAGTGTGCAGTTATAGTGGTAAATGTCTCAAGTGCTTTTATTTAAGAAGCTTTGTATGTGTGTAGTATCTTGAATCCTGTCAATAGGACCGAATTAACTAATTAACACACGATTTGTTAAAAACAGTTTATTCTGCGTTTTACCCTTAAAACAACTATGTTCCTTCTCTTGTCCACACACCTCTAGGCAGGGGTTGTCTCCTGTACCACTCAAGCACTGCAGTGAGGCAGAATTTTTTCTTTTGCTAAGCCTAATGTCTATGAACTGCAGAAATCATAGACTCTGGGTAATTCAGTAGCAAATAATGGTCTTAAGTGGCATGAGTAAAATGAAAAGCATTAATTGATCCTAGTCCTTCAAAGAGTTGTTAAACTGCTCACTGGGAACCAAAGTTTGCTGCCTTATGACTGGGTGGGGGGAAAAGATTGTTCCTATTTTAGGATAACTACGAATTTATGCAGAATTGAGCTTCACAAGCCATCAGGATCATTTACCTGGAGGTAAATGCCGACATTTTTTCTTTCTCTATTCCATAAGTTTAGTCTGATTCAAAACTGGTTTTAAGGTGGATTAAGGTCTGATAGTGTCCTACTCCTGGCTGTTAATGGGCACGAAAAGAATGCTTATGTAAAAGAATACTTGCCATACCTGGTCCACATACCTGCATTTTAAATCTCGCCCACTAAAGGCTCTGAATACCACTTGGAGCTGAAGTGCAGTATAATGCCAGTCTCCAAGTGTTTGCAGTGGACTTAAACCGGGATGTTTCTCCAAAGTGCAAGTGCAGAAAGTGAGAAACTACTGGGAACTGACGAGGAAGGTTGCAATTACTTCACTGTGCAGAAGGTTCTTGGGACTGATAACTCCTCTATTTGGGGGTATCCCTGAATAAGGTGATATTAGGTGACCTTGTCAGTTAAAACCGATATTTTGCTTAATTAGCTTTGGGTGATAGTTGTGTGTCTGTTGGCAGCAGGGTGGAACTATTGAAAGAACATGTAAGAGCCCATTAAAGCAGCTCTATGCTTGCGTATTACGCATTTATAGAATTTAATTTTGACCTCTGCTACACGCTGAGGTTTATTCTTCATTTTGTGGCATCCCCCCTAGCTTCTCAGAATGCTTCCCTACCTTGTGCTGCAAACCCTAGCAGATAATCTTGTAACCTCTAAAGCTATCGCCCGTCACCACGGGTAATTAGTACGTTCTAGATTAATTTTCAGCCTTGCTCCAAAATAGAACTTTTTAATCTGAGATAATTAACAGCAAAGCTTTCAAATATTTGTGCTAGTGTTTTGATTAGAAAGGAAATGTGCCTGAGTCATGAGGGTGCAATGAGTGCCTTGCTGCCACCAAATGCATTTCTGCGACTGTAATGGGTGTGCAAGCACCCAGAGCTGGGCCAGCCCTTCGCTTTCACCCCTCTCCTCATGCTGCAGAGGCCACCAGTGCTGCGTCCTGCACCGAGACCAGAATATAACGCGAGCCTGAGGAGTTAACTGGAGTTTTTGGGCAGCTCTTGCCTGGGTGGCAGCTGGAGCTACAAACACCTCCTCTCTGCTGCAGCAAGGTGCAGGCAGCAGCTGCTTGTACTTTCCATTTCCCCCTCTAACAGCACTGTGGCCTGACAGAATGTACTTGTTACAAAATATACGTGGCTTTAATGAGGGTGAAACTTGGCAACAATTGCCCAGAAGAAAGGAAAAAAAAGAAGAAAAAAACGCTGCCACGGATGTGAACACTCTTCAGATGGTTTAATGCAGTTAATGATTAGTTACTGCTTTCCAGATCGCAACATTCTTTATATGAAATACATTGCCCCTTGCATTAAAGCAACTGCTTGGTTTTGTAACTGAAGGCAGCGTATATATTGCATCAGCTGTAGTCTCTCTTTAGTCAGCAGCTTTAATTTCCCAATGCTGTTTAGGATGCCGAGTAAATACTGTGAACCTTATTGGTGCTATGGGGTCTCTTTAAGAGCATAGGGAAGAGGGAACTGGGTGGAAGGACATTTTTGCCTAAACAAGGGAACAAACTAGAAAAACAGATGGTGCTAAAAATAGTTTATTACGAAGCTCTAAGTATGGCTTTGCAATTTCTTTTGCTTTATAAATAATGCAGCCATAAATCCTGCTAGATATCAATAAGTATTGAATTAACCCCAAGCTGCGGAGCCTTACAGAGCCCTTTGGCTGCTTTCCAAGCTTGGTGTTGCCCTTCATTCATAGGATCAACGTTTAATTTCTTTGGTTGAGGGGGGGATCTGAAGAATTCATCCTCTTTGAATGGAAACATAGACACAGGGAGCTTGAATGAGTAGCTACAGGCGCAGGCATCCCATTGGAATGGAAAGGGAGCCGGGCTTGATGAGTTCCTGCTAGGTCGCAGCCAGGATGAATCTCCTCCTTTCTTTTCCGCGATGCATGAGCAATCAAAAGCTCCTTTTTTATCTATTGTTGCCACCGAGGGCATCCATTTAAAGTTCAAATTCCAGCTGGCTCTGGAAGGAGGAGAGGAGCCTAGCTGTAGGCCAGGGCTCGGGGATGATAGGCGAGCATCAAAAGTGAGCTGAGGACAAGCCAGCACTTTGTCCTCTGACAGGAGGGCCTGGGCTCGGGCTCCTGGGTTCTGAATGGGTGCTTGGAGGGTTTTTAGGAGTTGGGAATGAAAAATGCAGATTGGAGAGCAGCTGGTGCTTGGCTGGCCTGGCCTCCACAGAGCAGATCACCGTGCAGAAAGAGGCTCAAAAGGGCCCTTAACGAAGTGAGCCCCAAAGAGGGGCTTCCCTGGACTCTGACCGTGAAGGGAAGCCCATAGCAGGCGAAAGGAGATCTCATTAACAATAAAATTTTGGGCTTTTTGTCCCTACCACCCCTCTCTATAATGGCATTCAGTGACAAGCGCTTTGCAGGTCTCCTCAGAGCTCAGCGCTGCCTCGCTCCGCATCCAACCTGCACCGAGGGCTGTGGGGCTTCCAGCGCCTTTCCCTGTAAGCCGCTCAGTAATGAGAGGAGGAGGAGGCAGCTTAGTGTCTGCCACGGATTTGCTTTTCCTTTTGGGCGAGTTCCTGTATGTACAAGCAAGAATTCATTATGGAAAGAGCTAATGAGCACCAGAGCAGCTGCGTTTGACATTATGCGAAAAGGGGCCACCTCGTAGCTCGCAAGCGGGGTTGCAGCCAGCTGTGGGTATTTTCTTTTTTTTAATTTTTACTCAGTCTTGTGATAAAATTGGATTATGGGAGAATTATTGGTGATATTGTTTGGTGTACAATGCAATATTGAGTTAAGAGCTGTGGCTCAGTGTTATATATAGGGTACTTAATGTGCCTAAGCTGCACCAGAGGGTTTGCAGAGCAGGGGGGGAGCGCTTTTCTCAGGTCTTGCCATCTGGGTTTAGGCAGGTGGCAGGGATTTTTTTTTCCTTTCCTTGCTCTAAATTACAGGAGACAGTGGCTATCAGAAGAGAATTTAGTGCTATTTCATCATTAATGGAGGATTTTTTTCCCCAGATATCTTGGCAAATGTGAAATCCTGCTTGTGTGGGGTTTTTATGAGAGGAGTTACACCACTTTGAGTTTCACTCTGGTTTGAGGAGAGGGGATCCTCTTTATATCCAGTTAAACTGATAACATGGTAATCAGTGATAAAGTAGTGAATCTTTAGTAACAGAACGGAAGAACTCCTTTCATTCTGAAACTAGGCTCCAGTGTCTGTACACTGAATATTTTATATTGTGAAACTTCATGGTAAGGTAGATGTACTTCCCTTGCTGTTGATAGTCACCTTCTGACTTGGTGCACTCTTTTCTGAGTCACTTAATTTGATTCACCTGAGGTTTTTTCTCTTCAGTGAGGTTTTTGTTAATCATTTTGGAAAGTGTTAAGTCAACTGTCACTTCATCTTTTTGCTAGTCTTGCCTTACACAGATCAGTTCCTGCTGCCTGCATTTACTCACACATAGGTGTGAGGAAAAGCAAAATAAATCTCAAAGGTGTGAGAATGATGAACTGATTTCAACTTGTCTGTGTCATTAGGGATGTTAATTTGTTCTTGGGCTTTTTAGCATGGGGAATATTGACTTATTTTTCAAGTACATGCAAACCTACAAGATGCTTTTTATGGTATTTTTAGCAAGCTTTAATAGAGTACAGTTAGAAGCAGGTGTTTTATGGCTAAGTGACGTGAGAGGTGATAGCACCGTGGGAAGAGCGAGTGGTCAGTGTTTTGATTCATGTGTGAAGTTCTCATTAGTGTGTACGCTGATGGTAAGGAGTCCTGCAGAAAAATGAAGCATTACCAGAAACTGTATTAAATAAATGGAACTTCTGAATAGTTTCCTGCTTTGTTATCATATTAATAACTGAGGTAATAAACCTCAAAGGCTCTCATGCTGTGCTAGAAAGTTTGCAAGTTGATGGTATTAATCATTTGCTTTGAGTTACTTTGCTTACAACCTGCTTGTCCTGGTGCAATGTGTTTTAAAACAGAAATTGATATTTTGCAGTGTGACTGAGGAATAAAAGGACCCCATATACATCTTCCTTTATGGAAACTGTATTAAGTATCTAATGCTGAAGCGTTGGGCTTTCAGCTTTGATGCTTGTGCCAATAAACTTTTCCAAATTGTGCATATCTTTAATCAAAGCTTAACACAGGTTGACTCAGTATTAAACATCTACAGCAGATTGTCACTTCATTTCGAGAGCCCTATTTGAGCCACAGTTTCAGAAGTGTTCAAAATAGTCCCTGAGATCAGATACGGAGCTAGAAACACACGGTACCTGTGTTAGGGACTGAAGATGAACAGTGTTGATTCTGTTCTTTTTAAATGTGTTGTGCTCAGCTCATCTCTGGAAACAATTAGTGGCTGGAGGCCACCTACACTTTGAATTAATATTCCTCCACAACCTTACTGCACAAATGCGGGGCTCTGTTGCACTGAGAAGATTCCTAACACCGCTTGAGCTTTGCAGGTGCATACACATTCGTATCTGTGTGTATTTGTATGACAAGATTTTTAGATTTTTGTCTTGGACAAGTGTTTCTGTAGTGGAAAATGGATTGGAGGAAGGGGGAAATGTTTCCAAGCTAAGGTCATGTTTCCTTCTCTCTCCCTTCCCCCTTTCCCAGCAGAAGGGAACTTTATGGCCCAATTATGGGATCCCTTAAAATGCTAGTTATGATAGAATGCCAGCATAACCCAATAACATAGGTGAAGCTGACATGTGTCAGTAACTAATGAGCATTAAGATCAGCATTTGAAGTTTACTTTTCTAATTTCTTAGAAATTTGATCGATTTTATTGAACTAAGATGCAACTTGGAAAAGAAAAAAAAGAGGAGGTGGTATGTGGGTTAAACTATGCAAAAATCAGTGGGTGTATGATTTGGTTATAAAAGCAATTATCCACAATACTTAGCAAAGCTGTGAAGGAAAGAGCCCAGCTAAACCACGAGGAATTGAAGTTTTCTAATTAATTTAAAAAAAAAAAAAAAAAAAAAGAAAATGAAACAAATGTTAGGAAACGGAGTCAAAACAGTGATGTTCTAAAGCCCCAAGGGTCACATCATGTCCTGTTACATGGGTGCAAAATCACAGACTTAAACCATGTTACTTACTTGAGAGTGCTTTGACATGGTAAGAAGAACTTCATTATGTGGCTGATCATTAGGAGTTTGTGGAAGTAAATTTTCTTTTCCTTGACTAAAAGCAACTAGTTAGAAGTCAAAGTTTCTAGTAAAACTCCTGTGTGTTTATGTAAACTCATTTTTAGGTTTCAGAGCAGAATACTCAAGTCTCTTGTGTCGGAGGAATAATACGGTTTGCATAGGCATGTGTGTAAGGTATGGGTGCCTACATAGGTAACTTTGGCTGTCTTGTCTGAAGCATAAGACTTTTCTAGTTTAAAGTGCAGCAAATCCAGATGTAATTTGTAAAATCTATAGGTTAGACATAGCTGCAAGTAAGTCTCTACCCTGCCAATCTTTAATATGAGTGAAGCTAATACCATTCATGCGTTCTTGTGTCCACAGTCCATACGCTGCTCCTGAAAAGAAAGGTTAAAAGCTTGTTTGTTGGAAAAGATGGAGCAGTTCTGGTGGAGTGCTCCCATGATTTCCCTTTGTGCCATTCTGCCGCAAAAAGCAGGCTTCATCCTGGTGTGAAGACAAATGATGCGGCTGTTTCTCATCACACCATTACTTATTTCTTCACTCCCTTAGACTTGCCAGGCTGAAGCCTCTCAGGTCTGTGTGCTTCAACACAGAGTAGTAGCCCCTTCCAGATGTCCAGCACTTCTATCCCCGAGAGGTGTGAGGGAGGTGTTCGTGGGCAGGGTTGGAGAAGTGAAGTTGAGGAGATATCTGCTCTGATGGATCAGTGCATTTCACGTGAAAAGTGAGGATGTCTGCTGGCCTTGTCCAGCTTAGTCATCTTTCTCCCTTGCCGCAATCTTGCACTGAGTTAAGCTGCAGAAAGCAAACATCAGCATTATCTTGCCCTTTGATGCTGCATTGATCGTCTACCAATTTAGAACAATTGAATCTACTGTGTGAGCCTCTTGCTTCACCTCATGGAGTAATTCATAGCATCTGTAGGTATTTTTTTTGCTGGACTGGTACTGTTCTCACTTAATTACAAACAGGTGAAACAGGCCTGACTCTTTGTAATGTAATTCCACATATTCCCACAATAAAAGCTGCGTGATTTATACTTCTTGAAACAGTAAATGTAAGAGGTTGCAGTTCACAAATCCAGAGAATTGGAAAATGGAAGGTGCCAACATCTTAATTAGAATTCCATACTGTAAACTTTTAAAATGCAATTTAACTTTGGCCTGGGTTATATATAATGGAAAAAAGCCATATATCTTCACCTCCTTTGTGAACTGCCATTGAGTTGCTATTGAATCATATTCTTGACTGTATTACATTAAGTATTGTATTATCTCACTGCTTAGCTTCCAAATTCCATCTTAAAGCAAAAGAAAAATCCCAACCTCTGTGATGAATAGTCTTGGACTTGCAGGAAACTTAGATACCAGGGACTTAGCAATTTCCACAGTGAAATTTCCAGTGTCTATTAATCCTGTATTAAACTGCCACAAGCAAACTTGTATTGAAAGGAATGAGTGTAAAATTGCAGTAGTATCTTGTCTTAGATTCAGTGTAGAGAAATACTTCTAGATGACAATCAAACAGATGGTTAATCTGTTTAAATCGCTTACTTTCTTACATGTTACTTCACATGGAGTTTTAATTGAGCACATGCACAGTAACCATGTGCAGGGGATGAGTTAAGGAATCTGATAGATACAGGAGTTTTCCCAGTTGTTTGGATGATCCCTGCAAGCAACTCTAAGAAGGTGAGAAGATATCTGGATTGAATGTAAATTGCTTTCGTATAAAATGTGATCCATGAGAGGCTTTCCACATATCGTTAGGAGGAAACTGGGAAGAAATAAGCTGCTTGGGTTGGACAGAATCCATAGTAGCTTTAATCTTGCTTTATGTGAGATCTGCCATGCTTGCAACTTTACACGTGGCCATTCTGAACTTGTTGCCTTTGGCAAGATGAAATGCAACAAAAACTACAGCTCTGGCTTAATTGAGCCTTATTAGTTCCCTAGCTCTATGAGTAGGCTGCTGTATTATTCTGAAGGCTGCTGCACATGAATCTGACCCTAAAAGCCCACTCACCATTGCAGGCAATTGGTGTGACCCACAGTCTCTCATGGCAGATGTTGTCTTCCTTTGACTCCTTGCATAGTACCTGCCATGTCCTCAGGTACTTTAAACTTCAACATTGCTATTTTATTAGGAATTCAATGTATTTAAAGCTTTCTGTTACAGGCATTGTTCTTTCTAAACGTGGGGGACTTGGTTGTAAGGAGTGGTAGCCTGGTGCTCTCACTGATGAGGTTAGTGCCTGCTCGCAGACCTGCTGTTCGACCACAGGCCTCAGCTCTCTATGTGAAGAAATAAGGGAGGCAAACCCCACGAAAAGGGGATTTACTGAGCTAAAGGATGCAAGGAAGTCAAGATGTTAAATAAAGAAGGGCCTATGCTAGTTTGCACGCAACATCTTGCATGATGTCTATGCTTCTCTAGCCATGTGTCCTTAACCAGCCTAAAGGCTGTCCAGATTTTCCTCATGTCTACTTTTGGTGATGTCTGGATCTGTAGGATTATTGCACACGTGCAGATCTCTTGAGCAAAGTTGTAGCATCTTGATGCTTTCTAAAGGCCATTTGTCTTCTCTTTCTTTGAGTACTAATGAAGAGGTGCAGAGTATTTAGCATGACTGGGTGCTTGGTAGTGTCTCTGATCTAGTAAGTAACTCTGTAACCCAAAGCTAGGGACTGAATCACAAGTTTGTATTTGAAGTAATTTGAACTTCTGATAGTCTAGAATTTCTGTACTTTTCCTTTTATAGAAAATCACTTTTTCTGGTGCTCTGTTTATATTGTTTCCAAGCAGCCTAGCCTCATGTTTCTTACGAAATAGAGACATATGACATGATCTGCATTGAGGATTTCCTGCTCATTGCTAAAAGGAGCTCATACTTAAGTAGCACATTCTTTCTGTGTAGCAAAAGCCAGCCTGCTACCTAATTTCCCTGAGGAAGGGGTCAAGATTTTTATTCTTGTCTGCAGGTTTTCAGATATTTAGGAGGGTAAAAAGCAAAACAGATACTGAATTTTTGTGCTAGCCCTGGTGAACCACTCGAAAATAAGCCAGTGACATGAAAAACAGTGAAACTGCTTCCCTGCATTTCATCTTTCTTTTGTAGACCTTTTCAAGAAACAGTTCCAGTAGTTTGTTCTTTATATTTATATGCATGCTGGATATTTGTGTTTCCTACCTGTAGTTCAAGAGATTACAAATCACGCGGCCCTGACCAGGATTCCTGGATTGACAGTGATGCTCTTTACTGGTTCCAGAAGTGTTAACATCTTGCAAGTCCCCTGTGCTTGAGTTTGGACAAAATAGTTTTATCGGTGCTATAGATCTGAGAGATGGTGTAGAAAAAATATGTAGTTACATTGCACTGCCTTGGAGGACACTAACAAACTTTTTTTTTAGAAAGACTTAAGTGGCTGGAGCCAACTATTTCTGGTACAATATGTTTGTCTTTAAAATGCCAGCTAGCCAACTTTGTTAGCTTGTTCTCTGGCATCATTGAAGTCTTTCAGAAGCTCTGGTAGGTTTGAGTAATTAGTCAATTTAGCATTTCACTTAAATATTTCTTTGTCCTTATATTAGGACAATATTTTTTCAAATAGTACTAAAGAAAAAGCTAAACTAAATCCCAAGTTGCTACAGCTCATAAACAAAGCCTATAAGGCTTCTGTGGCACAGGTTGGAATATAAGCAAAAAAAATCTAGGCCAATAAATAGATCAAGTTTCTTGGTAGACTACACCAGAAAAGTGCGTGTTGAAATCTAGAGCAGTCTGGCTAGTGGAGATGAAAGCCTGTTACTCTGCTGAGCAGCATCTGATGTGAAATGAGGTGATGTCGGTTTGCTTCTCTTCCTGGGCATCTACATCTAAAAAAATTAAAGCTACCTTTGAAGATAGAGCTGAGACAAAGTACTGAACAACTCTTATTTCAAACCCATATTGATTTTTAACTAGGTCCTAGGTTTTTCAAATGTGATATCCCTTTTCTGACTAGGAAAACTGCAGCAGTAACCTTATCTCTAAGGCAAAGAATGATTGTTGCAGTTAGATGTCAAATTGCACAGCAAAATAGTAGGGGCTGTGTTTGCTCTTCCGCGTTCATACCCGGGATTCCCTTTTTCTTTCTACCTATTCATAAAAAGTGGCTGTATTTAAAAATACAGATCAAACTTTTAGAAAAGTGAGAAATTTAAAGGTACGAGAAATGAATACTATGTTCATCTGTGAAAGTAAATTCAAACAAAGACTAAATTTAATCCATTAAGTTATTGGGAATTTTACAGGGATTTCAATTTTGTTTCTCTGGAATATATATACACTAATAAAACATTCGTTAACCATTTAACTTTGTGGCTTGGTAGAAGGTAACAAATTTTGACTTCATTTCAAGTATCTAGTTCCCAGATACATAATGGTTTGGGGTTTCATTTTCTTAGATATTTTAATTTAGAAACTTAATTCTTCCTGAAGCCTTCAGTTCCTCGTTTGAACAGGGAGTAATTCTCTTCCAGTCAATGTTGTTATAACTCAAACTCAGAATAATGCTCAGAACATGTCAGCAAGTTGCAAGCATGGAGCAGTGTGAAGAAACTACATTGTCCTCCTGTCCTGTCCTGTCCTCCTGTCATCCTGCTGTACCCCGAGTCACTGTCTCTTCCCTCCTGCAAGCTGCTTAAAACTGAAAGACTCAACTGCTCACAACAGATTTGGTGATATGAAGCAGACGAGGCACATGGCAAGAGCCTTACTCTACGGTGAGGTTTAGAGCACTACAGTTCCATACCTGTTAATAGGGATGTAAGTTAAGAATCAAGCCAGTATGAAGAGATTTTTGTACAAGACCCTTCAATCTGCTCTTGTTGTCAATAAACTTTTATTATTATTTATGCTTAGTAGGAGGTGAAGGAATTAGGACTGTGGTGGATTTTTTTAATACATGAGTAGCTGTAATTTATGGCAGACTGCATATACCTCCAGTTCAAGTTGTCACATGTTAAACAAGTAATTAGATGCACGAACAAAATTCAGTTTATTGGGAGGGACACCTCTCTACACCTTTTGTGGTAGGATGTGATATCAGTCGTGTGACGCTGTGTTTAGGACAGGCTCCAGTGTGCTGCTTTGGGGTAGTTTTCTGTTGGGGTTGTTTGTTTTAATTCAAAGTTCTTGCTTGGGTCTCCGTGTTAGCTTCAAAACACAAAGGATCTGCTTGGCATGAGGAGCAGCGTGTCACCCACTTGTGCGTGTCCCTAGGGATGTAATGGCCAGGGCCCCCGATGTGCCAGCATCTCCTAAAACAGCACTGGATAATCACAGGATGCTGGTTCCCTCTCCTCCAAGCCTGTGCTTCCAGGGAGCTCCCATCCCAACCTGGTGACCGGTGCCAGGTTTCTGGTGGCTCCTGTTGTCCCTGGCCCTGGGGGCCCCCCGGCCCAGTGCCGCCTTCTACCCCCTTCCCACGTGGGGCGGGAAGCATGAGAACCACCGCTCCCATTATACGCCAGGGCTCAACACACACAAACAGCTCGCTCTCCCCTTGGTTACTGTAGCAAATGTTCTAGTTTTGTTAGGAAAACAAAAACAACCGTTTTATTGCTTTTTATATCTGCAAAGTGATGTATTGCGGGGTTTTGAGCTGGAGGTTCGGTAGAGTGCAGACATTAGCTTCCTTTCAAGCTACTTTAGGCCTTTCTTGTTTGTTTTGTATAGCGAGGGTCTAGCAAGATTTCTTTTATTTCCTTCCCCGCCATTGTCTTCTGTACAAAGTTTTTTTTTCCCCTTAATATTCAGCCATTTTATCGCCCCGCTTCTTTTAAAACTGAGTTTCTTTTTTTTTTCCCCCTCTTCCTTTTCTCCATTGCACAAAAGAATACTTTTAGCTGATGGAGTTCTATCCATTGCCAACTGTAGCTGCTTTTGTCTTGGTCGTCCAGCGTCCTTTATAACCCGAGGGGCAGCGAGCGAGTCCTTGCGGGCTCCCCGCCGGGCCCGATTGTGCGCGCAAGGTGCGGCGCTGGACCCATGTAACAGGGGAAGCCGCCGCTCCGAGGCCCTGAATGCCTTGCAATTTCTACCTTTGGCTCCCGAAAGAAGCGGGATTGTGCTGCGAGATAATAAATCCACCTATTTTTAGGTTGTGGTGCGGCTGTGACAAGCGGGCGGACAAAGAAGCGGTTGAATGCGCTTGCTGTTGTGGCGAAACCAGCTCAAAGTTCCCATTCAAGGGGTCTCGGCACAGCGCAGCTAACAGGCAATTTTCCATTTACGTGCCCGAACCTTGCAGCAAGGCAGCTGTGCGGCTGGATTAATTTCTAGCAGCAAATTGAATAAGAGATATTTTGGAGGGGGACTTGGAATTCCTTTCTGAAACACTGAAAGCAGAACTTTGAAAGCCCTCCTTTATTTGATCCATCCATTCCAGTGTCTCCTGTAAGATTTAAAGGACTGAAAATATTGTCCTCTATGTATGGACATACACAACAGGAAGTGCATTTTTTTCAAAGCAGTCTGCTGTGACTAGGATTCAGATATTTAACACTTTACACTTAAATATGCTTTTTAGCTTTTAAGTAAATGAAATAAATTCACACTTCGTAGTCATACACAAGGACTCACCTCTGTTTGCGTTAAGTGAGCTGTAGTGACTTTCTATAAATGAGAAATGTGCTTTAGAAACAGGTCTTTTTTATATGTTTTGGAACTGCTGTTTCATAGAGGAGAAATTCGATGAAGTGTTTTCATTGCTCAAGGTTTTCAAGATTTAATCTATTCCCATTCCAAATAGGATGTGAGTTTTAACCAAGCCTAGATAATAAGAGTTATCCAGCCTTGGTTAAAAGAGAGTTTGGTGATTTTTTTTTTTTTTTTTTCCCTGATAAAACTGTGGTCAAAAGCTTTTCTTCTGAAAGTTAGTGTTTAGATGCGAGTCTTGAAGTTCCAATAAAACTGCTCCTAAAGGATGTGTTGTTCATGTCTGTCCAATACAACCAGGTTATCCTTCAGATGATACTGGCCTTTAGTCTATGAATTGCTAACTAATGAGTTAGTGTTGTAAGGAACTCTATCCAACAATTTCAACATAGGGGTAGAAGAGCTGGGCACATCCTGGACATGGCAAATAGTACCTCTTCTCAGTAAAGGAAAATCTCCACTGAAATGTTTTTATTTTGTAGCATTTGGTGAGAGGCTGGTGTTGATGAACCACCCTCACCAGTACTGCTGCTGGCCCCTTGGCATATCTGCTATGACTGAGTATGAAAATCCAACAGTTTTCACTTTTTTTGAGTCTTTTTTCACCTCTGCCTCAGGTTATCCTTGAATGAATAATCTTCCTGTGTAGATTTGTTGTAGGCCTGCCCAAGGAGCTGCACATTTGGAATAATGGACTGAGAAAGTTGCGATGTTGCTGTTTCACGTGGGTGTATCTATAAATGTAAAACATGTAGTGAAACATAGTGAAGAAGTGACAAATTATGGGGAAAAAAGCTGAGAATGGGTTTGGAAATGTAAAGGTTGGTTTCGTCCCCTGTGGATTTGCTTGTAACACACAATTGCCACAGGTGTGAGAGATGGGAGTCGCTTAACCCAGAGAAGCCCTGGCTGAGTTTTCCGCTTGCTGTGCTGCAACCCGTCGTAGAGCATCTACAGGCTGAGGCCTGATGCTTCATCAGCACTGCCCTTGGGAGCCTGAAGTTACTTCTTGACAACAGAAACGAATTCTCTGCAGCAAGTGCAGAGCAGTAGTTTGACCTGAGTGCTGCCAAATGTTTGGCTGGAAAGCTTAGATATAAAATCAGACACTTGAAAGTTTCTTATTCTGTCTTTTAATCAGCTAAGTTTTCTGCATAAATGGAGACTTCTAGTTAATCCTCACACCCTAGAATCCACATATGCAGAATATCTGTGCAAAAACAGATGGTGAAATAAGTAAATATGCCTCCTCCTTACTTCCTTGTTTCTTCATGTCCCACACTGTTTCTGAGATTGCTTTAAACATGCCTGCTTCTTTAATGCTGAGTACGTGCTGTCAACCTGTGCAAGAATTTAGGGAATTTATTCTGCTCCTCCTGCATGGTCATGGCTAATCTGTAAACATCTCTCTATTTTTTTTTTAATTGCAGACTTTAAAAAATTCCAAAAGTCTTTGCTCCCTTGATTATGAAGATGATGATGATGACACACAAATGAAGACAATTGTGTCATCCCCCTGTGACTCAAATGATCTTATGAACATCATCACCCCTGGTTCCAGTCCGATGAAAGAGCAGCTGGATGAAGGGAGGCACCATGGCTCGTGCCAAGGTGGCTTCAAAGCCAGGGATTATAAGAAAGCAGCTGCCGTGTGCGAGAGCGATGAGGACACGAGTGATTGTGAGAGCACTGAGGAGGGCATCTTTCCTCTAGACTGTGGGGACTTGGACCTGGAGCAGATCGAAAACAACTGAGTCTTCAAAGTTGTGTGCTAGAATCAGAGTTGTTCTAAATTAAAATGATAGAGGATTACCTTTGCCATGCATAATCCATGTCCCTGAATCTCTGTATTGCCTGTCTTGGGCTTGTGTTAGAAGAAATGTTTCAGGTGGGGGAAAAACGTGAACCATTGTTACCTGTTTAGTCTATTGATCAATATGTGGATGACAACAACAACAACAACAACAAAAAGTAGGAGGTTAAATGTTATTTTGAACATTAAGGAATAATTTTGATTAAAAATTTCCTAACAGATATTTTGCATTTTTATGGCTTTTACAGTTCTGGAGAAAAAGCATCTCTATTTTGAAATGAATTTTCAGAAGGGCATTCTATAAAACTAAATCTGTCTACAGTGATTCTGGTGCGGGTATATGTTTCTTTTGTTAAAGAGCTTAATGTGAAAAGTGAATTGCATAATGAAATTGGTAATAAACCTTCAGATAGAACTCTTAGATATCTGGTTGACAACTGGTCCAAAATACTTAACTGCCATCTTTGACAGTGTCTGGTTGAAAAAGCTTCATAACATGTACAAATGTTCTTTTCATACATTCAGAACTCTTTGATCAAAATATGGTAGTGACCTTAAAGGTTAACATTTTCCATGATTTTACTACTTGAATTGTTTTCTAGCCTGAAGCGATGCTAATTTAGGTGGGATAAAACTGCAGAGAGCTGCCCACCTACTTGGTCATTATGTTTTCTGTGGTTCAAAAGAATGTACAAGAGCACTTGAACTTTTAGACAGGGACTTTGTAATGATCAATTCCCCAGGAGGTGATCCCTTCAGCAATACTAGAAGGAAACTAGTCCTTGAATTAAATAAAATGACATTTTGCTTTGCATTTGCGTCTGCTTCTGAATGGTACTAATGCAGATGAACAGTCTGCAGCGGGTTCTCTAGCACCATGTGTTGAGTGGAGGGAGAGGACAAACTGTTGGACATGTGGAAAGGAAAAGTGAAGCCAAATTTGGGGAGCTGGAGAATAACTTGCCCTGGACCCAAAGGTGCGATACATGCACAACAGTCATCTCACATATAATATGTATTCATTGCACACTACTGCAGCAGATACTTATTTTGTTAGTTCAGCTACACAGGAGAAGTTAATCTAAATAAAGTTTTAAGATGGGTAGAAAGGGGAAGGCTTAAATTATGGTACCACATTAGTAAGTCTGCTTAAGTGAGCCAGCACATACTGTTAACTTGTGCCATAAAAATGAAGCATTTTAATATATTTTAATCATTCTATTTCTTTCATAGATGTGTAAATAAAGGAGCTGCTGTGAGAGCAAGGACTTCAGCTCTTTCAGATGCTGTTAGTATTTGGTCTCATTATACAGCTATCTTCTCCTGTGTAGCAGAGAGCATACAGGTGGTCAGATGCAGAGTTATCTGAAATCATTGCATGCCACTGAGAATCACTTCCTGCACTGTGAGGATTAGATTAGGTTTTGAGAAGCAGCAGATGAAGTTCAGCTCATGAATGAAGTCCCACGTGCACCTGATGGGCCGTGCGGTGATCAGTCACGGTGGGTAATGGAACCACCAACCTCCTTCCCCGACTGTCATTTCCAGTTGCAGAACAACAGCTCTCTTTGTGTACTCAAAACTGAGCAACAGAGGTAAGCAGAACTAAATCAGCTTTAATGTAGGGATATAGCAAAGGCCAATAGTGCAACTGGGATTACTTAAAAGCTCATCTACCTATTTGGAAGCATTGCTGTTAAAACTATAATGGCATCAAATGTGAAAGCTGAAGCGGCGGTCAGTTTGGGGCTTCCTTCCCCAAAACGATGAGCTCGTGGAAAAAGTAAAAGGAGAAAATGCTTCATAGGGCATGAATAAATGTGAGATATGCTGTCAAAAGGCAGGAAAATATTAACAGGTTCTGATTTTATTGAAGATACAGTAATAGAATGAGAGACAAGAGATAAGTTCACATAACTTTTATTCCACCTCTGAAATAGGGTCGAGCTGGGATCATGAGGAACTGAGTTTTCCAGCCTCAAAGGCAAGATTCTCTAGCTCCCTTCTGTACTCATATTTTCATATTTTGGTATTTTTAATCAGTACAAAGCCAGAAGACGTCTAGGAGGGGGTTTCCAAGTTGAGGTGTAGATGTATCTACTTACAGTTAATGCAAAATTCTAATCTTTTCATGGTAGGTGGCTGGTAAAACTTGCTTTTCATGGTGGGAGGTTGAAGAAGGAGTGGTTTTAGATAAGAACAAGTTTCAGGAAAATACAAGGTAACAGTTGTCTCCTTCAACCTCTTTGTAGTGAGCAGCAAAATGAGTAGTTGAGCAGCTGTGCAGTAACGGTGACAAATGAAGAAATCTGCTGAAAGAAATTACATTTCACCTGCAGATCTTGATACAACCCTGCATGAGGAGCAAGAGCAAAAGGGTTTACTAGTTAAAACTTGATTTACAGCACTTGTTTTTACTTATTTTTTTCAGACTTTGGTTTTGCATCATGCATAAGACACGAAGACATGCCCCAAAAGAGATTTTTAGAGATGGCCTTGGTATCTATGCAGTGAGTTACAGGATGATGTCCACAGTGGCCAGTTTAGGCAAGTGTTTCAGGCAGCTTTCAAATGGGAAAACGTGGGTTTGGAGGTGGAATTGATGGGCACTGCTGATCTGCAGCAGCAGCTCTGACCTGGGAGCAGTTTCCTTCTGTCTTGCACACGGTGTCAAAGCAGGAGGCTGAGCCACGTGCAAGTTACTCCAGCTCACCTGTCCTTCCTTTTTATTAGCAACCTGGGTAACGAAGCAGCCTGTTAATCTTGTGGTCAACCAGAAGTTGGACATGTCAAGATAAGATAGCATTAAATTCAAAATAACATTGGCAATTTGTAGGAATGATGTGACAGGACGGAGATGGTGGGAAGCGACGGGATCCTCTTTAGTCAGGTGTTAAATGTAGACAGGACTGAGCTGCACAGCTTCACCGGGCAGAGGAGCTGGTTATCAGCCCTGCAGAAAAGGGATCCAAGGGTTAGTCCTGCTGTTAGAAGAAAGCCAAACTTCAGCCTAGGCTTCATGAATGGGGTTATATTTGGGCAGTCACAGAATAATCCAGTGTTTCATAGGAATGCCTGCAAGTACTTGAGATGTTGCACTTAGGAATGCAGCGTCCAGTGGGGAGCAGCATGGCTGACACCCTGAAAATGTGGGAAACAATGAGGGAGCTGGGGAAGAATCTGAGATTGAAATTACAGGGTAGACTAGGCTTTACTTCTAGCTAGAATGAGTGAAAGTTTTTTTTTGTTTTCCTAAGGCCTAATATAAAATGATAGGGAATGGCTGAACAGATGCATGGAGATGTAGTAGTTTCTCTACTACAGGGGCTCTACAGAGTCCTGGAACAGGCTGCCCAGGGAGGCTGTGGAGTCTCCTTCTCTGGAGGTCTTCAAAACCCGCCTGGATGCCACCCTGTGCTCTGGGTGTCCCTGCTGGAGAAGGGGGGTTGGACTAGATGATCTCTAGAGGTCCCTTCCAACCTCAACCATTCTGTGATTCTACACCTGAAGATTGGCTACAAGCAACTCTGTCAGGAATGACGGCTGTGTTTGGTAATGCTCTGAGGCAAGGGGAAGCGCCAGCTGACTTCCTGCAGTCCTTCCAACCCTAACTTCCTTCGGATTGCCCTTTTAACCACATCTCCATTATTAAAGGACCGCACTGAGATCTCCATTACTAACAGTGTTATTAATGGACTGTCACGGAAGAGCCAAGATCTGGACCCTGACACTGTGGTTGCTGCTTCTTGGATCTCTTGGCAGAGCTTGCTAGTTGTTTAATGGAAAAGAAACCCCCAAAAAAACAAATACAAAGCAGTTAGAAGAGCACTGCTACCATATGCTTAACAGCCCATTCTGGAGCGTTTTCAGAGTGAGTTTTAACATGGGTTGTTTTGGAGTTTGTGTGTAATGAACATCATCCAAGCTATTGCTCCCACTGCCATCTGGTCAGCACGGTAATCACAGCGATGCTGAAAGCTGGTATTTACTAGAGAAAAGGGAAAAAAAAGAGGGTGCCTTTCCTCTCCACAGCTTCTTGGAGCCATCCAGCAGCTCTGCTTGGATGTGCGTTTTGCAGAGCAGAACAGCTTGGAGGTCTGTGGTGGGAGGCATTTGAACCTGGGGAGTACTGCGTGAATCTGGGGAGTACTGCATGAACACTTGTTTCTTGTTTTATATGCCCTTAAAACAAAAATTATGCCTTAAGGTTAAGTGCTTCATGATCCCTTAGTCTGGACAAAGAAATGCAGTGTCCTGACTCAGGTAACCCTTGCTGGGCATGAATGAGGATGTGATTTAGAGAGGGGACTGACCTTTCAGTTACTCAACGTTTTTGCGTCTCACTTTCCAAGCTAGACTCCTCCCAGCAGGACGAGGGTATTTTGGGACCCAGGTAGGTGGTGGTGCCGGCCACTGTCTTCATTGCGCCCGCTTTGCCTTTTTCTCTCCCCTTTCCATCCCTTGTGGCTTGGTGGTGCTTGCGGCAATGAAGAGCAGCGCTGAGCTCATCCATGTGACGCGATGCTCATCGGGATGCAGCGCTGTCCATCGCTCCCACCGCAGGCGGGCATCCATCAAATCCCCTTTTCCAGGCAGGAAAAAATAAGACCTGGGCAGACAGAGCACGGGACTCGCAGCTTTTGCTCCTCCTGCAGCTCGCGGGGCTACCGCGCGGCCCCAGCGAGCGGATCTTGCTGCACATCCCTGCGTCATCCTTGGATGGTTCCGTCCACACAGGGAGCGCGGCGGCTTCCTGCGGCAGATGGAGCGCGGAGCCGCGTGAATGGGAAGCGTTGCATAATGCGGAAAAGCGCATCCGCGCGAGCTAAAATTAGAAAGGCTCCGTCGCGTTTCCGACTCGACGCTTCCCAAGGACTCTGCAAATTTCGAGGCGCTCTAACAGATCTTTAAAATGCAAAGCGGTGCGTTGTAACTCTGACACTGAAAAAGAAAGATATAAACATGAGAAAGGATTGATTTCTCCAGGGTTCGTCAGCAGCATCGTCAGGATCTTGGCTCCACGGCAGAGTCAGTTGCTGTGAGCTACAGCCTGCTCCTTTTGCTCTGCTTCCTGTCGGATAATACAGATCCATCCGAGGGGAAATATCCCGGCAGCAGCAAGGGGCTGGGCCACTGCGTGCAAAATGTTCCTAAGTTGAGCTGCTCAGCTGAGATGTCAGGGAAGTGAGTACAAGGTGCTGCTTATTCCAGCCTCTAAAGCAAGGTCCAGTGTGGATGCAATTTCCCAGGAGCCACACGTGCCTAATCCTGACATTAACTTTGTGATAATCCTGCCAGCTCTGCCAAAATTAAGTCCTTAGAGAGGCTGAGGCTTCTTAGTGAAATGTTGGAGAAGTCTAATTTTTTTTATTCTTTATTTATTGATCAAAAGAGTATTTTTTTTCTTATCTTTGAATGAAGAATGCTGAGATTTATATCTATATAACTTTATGTACTATATATATACAGATGCATATATGTATATGAATACCTTTCAATAGACAAAGTTATAAGTTAGTGAAAACAGGGCTAACACAGAGTTTCTCATGGAAAATGTTGGTCAGGCAGCTTGGAGCTATTTTCTGCCCTCTTGGAAAGGGTGAGACTGTCCCATTTCTACAATTGGGTTCCAATTTCAAACATCATTATATTGGCAACTGTCTAGAGAAAATGAAGAAAATGGAGACAGAAACAAAGAGCTTTTTGCAACTTATAAAAATATATTTCTTCTGCGGGAAGGCGTTTGTATCGGTCCAGCTTAGTCAGGGCCCAGGGAATGGCAGGGAGAGCCTTTGTAGCCCAGGCACCTCTATGGCTCAGCCTCCTTGAGCTCTTGCCAAGAAAAGTTTCCTAAAAGCACCGCTCTTCAGGAAAAGAAAAGGCTTTAATCCATGCGCAGGAAGGGCCTTGGGACGTGAAGTCTTGTTTGTGCCCACGCAGAATAGCTCGGAGCTATCTGGGCCTTGAACTCCTTCAGGCTTCTCTCTTCCTTGCATATTAAGAGCCAGCAAGAATGGCAGCATTGACCCGGGCAGCTCTCAGACAGGAAAAGACTGACGACTAAATGTTGGGGTTTTTTTATTCCTTTATTTTTTTTTTTCTTCCCGAGCTAATTTGTCTAACGCGGCGTTTTCACACACCCCGGCATTGAGTGTTACACCTGCTCCCAAATTCACTTGCAAATGGGAACACGGGCGCTGCTTTTGACGCGTTCCTTTAGACTCCCCTGGTGCCCTGACTGACGGGCTGCGGTGCGAGCGCGGGCAGCGCGCGGCGCCGCGGCCGCCTAATCCGCCCTGCGCACCCCAGCCATAGTCATGCAAATGGAACCAGCTGGGCCACGTTGAGCCGCTCACCCGCCCAGCAAGGGCTGGCTGGGGCGCCCCGTGCCCCTGTACGTGGCCTCTGCACAAGGCAGGGCAGGGCGGCTCCGGGCGCCTTCTGGCCATGCAGCCATTGCCGCCATTTTGTGAGACGACCGGGCAGGCTGCGTCCCCTTGTGAAATTCACGCCTGGGAGGCAGGAAAGGGAAGGGAATATAAATATATTTTATTTATTTATTTATTTATTTATGGAAAGCGCACTCACTGCCATTAAGCTCGGCCTCCACTGAGGATCTTGGTTTGGGTAGGCCAGGATGTTCTGCTGGCACCGGATGGGTTCCTGGCCCTGCGATGCCTCCTTCCTTTGGGCAGAGCTGACAGAAATATCACTACAAATCTTGCAATACCCTCCAATACCCCCAAAAAACCCTCAAGGGGCTCGATACATCGCTCACATCCTCTTGTGCTTGCCATGGGGGTGTCCCCAGGCCCTGGTGCTAGCGAAGAGCAGGTCACTCCCCATGTGAAAGGAAGGTGCTGTTTGGCCCATGGTGCTCGAATGCTGTTTCATTCCCTCTTTGTTGCTCTTTTGCAGGAAAATCCTCATTTCTCTTGGTGTTAATCCCTACGAATGGTTTTTATTGTCTAATTTTAATGCTTGTTGCAAGCAGCACATCTGAACATTTTACCGATTCTTATAGAAACATTCCAGACTACTGGCAAAATAATGTGATTTCCAAGGATGACTTTACTGTCTGGTGAAAGTTTTTCAATGCCTTCGGTAAAAATGTATTTATAACTGCAATTATTTTTGTCTCTTTTTTTTATTTCTTCCTTTGTAAGAAATGGGAAGTCTGATTAGAAAAGAAATCCAGGGTACCCCTAATGGAGTCAAGCGACCAAATGAGCAAATCGAATGATGACCACCACATGTTCAGTCGTAGATGCTGAGGGCAGCTGTCTGTGCCACCCGATTTCGGTTGCAGCAGTTCAATGACCACCAGCGCCGGCCTCGTTGCGCCGCGATGCTCTTGTTGGGTGTCAATTAGGAGCGGGGAGAGAAAGGCAGCAAACAGGGGCAAAACGCTGCCGTTTGCAGGGGCAGACAGATGGGAGCTCGCCGGTGACGAGGCTTTGGCCCCTCGAGCAGGTGGGTATTTTGGAAAGGACGAGCGTTTCGCCCTCCTCATGCGCGGCTGCCCGGCTTACACCGGACATATGTTGATTACAACTTCTCTTGGCTCCTGCTGTCGCAAAAACTAGGACGTGGTGGCCCCTCCCCGGCCGCCTAAGAAAGAAAATTGCTGGGATAAAAAGAACAACGACAGGAAAAAAAGTTACAGGCACTTGTTGCGTTCAAGTAGGAAGGGCAAATGAGGGTCCGGGACCGCAGGGGCGTGATTTCACTTAAGTACTAATTGCTGCCTGCTTTTCATTAAGAGGCCATCGTGGCTGTCCCGGCAGCATTTTGAACGTACATGCAGATGGGCAGATGGTCCTTTGCTGAAACACAAGCGGACGCATCTAATGTTACAGATGGATTATTATGTTGATTCATCGCTAAAAGAAAAACCTATTTCACAATAGGGTGTTCGTTTTAAGCAGCGTTCCTTCTAGGGCTTATGTTCCCCTTTGGTATGGCCAGCTTTTCACTCTGCAGAACACACTTCTCCATCAGCAAGGCTAATATTTCCCCTTCTGGACTGGGAAAAAAAAAAAAAAGGAGAAAAGAAAAAAAAAAAAGAAAAAAAAGTGGAAGAGCCAGTCTAGGCATAAAATGATAAGACAAAGAAGCAGATGAGTGGTTTGGTGACAGCAGACCATGGCTCTACTCAAGCTGTCACCTACAAAACTGCCTTTCCTGTCTTTTGCCCTGGAAATCCTTCAGGACTGCACCTGCCCCTTGGGGCTGCACCTTCTGTCAGTCTTGTCAAAGCTAGATCCTTTCCTTGGGACTTCCTCCATGGTATGCTGGGGGAATGGGAGGAGGACATTCAAGTAACAGCTTCTGGTATCGCTTGTCACAGATGATGCTATAGTTGTGACAGGAATAGCATTTTTGTTTCCCTCTTTCTCCAGAAACAAAGGGGAGTGGGGATCTTCTTCTTTGACCATGTTATCATAGCATTGATATTGTGTCCTGTAGGGAACCCATCTCCTCCTTCTCCTTATCTACCCAGCTACTGTAGCTTGGCACTCTTAATCCAGCTGAGCTCTGCCACACATTGGCCAAAAAGAGAAAACAAACGGAAAGAAGCAAACTCAGAGACGAAAGCTAGGACTACAGCTGGTGTAATCAAAGCTCTTATTTTAAAACTGGCTGGCATTGCACCTTGTAGTAATGAAGCAGCACCAGAATGTCCCCCCAAAATAAGAGCTGAATTTGCACCACAGCTGAGACACGCACCATGGCTGGTTGTGTCACTCCAACAGTAGTCTGTCCTGAATGAGCACCTTTTCTCTCACGTTTTGAGATGTGGTTTATCACACCCACTGCCTCAGGGAGGTCTGGCAAGTTAGAAATCCTCTGATCAGTGGGGTTTCTCCAAAGGAGAAAGTTTTACATCAAGCACTGAGAATGAACATCAAGTGATCGCTTAGGTGTGCTGTTATGTGGGTAGACTTGCTGTCATCCATGCTTCATGGGTTGATTTTCTTGTTTGATCTGTGTTTCTGCATTTCAGGTCAGTGTGTCTGGTCAGCCACTGAAATCCGAGTGTCCAGCTCACAGCCTGCCCCAGTGATTCCTGTTGTGCTCTCAAAGTCCAAACAGTTCCCTCAGGGATCCGTGGCAGAGCCTGATGGTGCTTTGTAGAGACTGAGGGCTGCTGGAGATGATAAAACGATAAAAGCCTCCAGATAACAGAGAGCTCCAATAAATAAGCAAAACACCTACGTACAGATGCAGAATAAGCAATCACCAAAACCAGCAGAATTTAGGACAGATGCATGTAAAACATCAGGATAAAAATGGCTGCATTACACTAATCAATGTTACATAAGCCAGGGAATTGGACATAGTGCTTAAAAGAGAAAATGACTGTGTGACTTTCAGTTCTAGTTTCTCAGTGACACAAGCTGGCATTATGCAACAGTTGACCTGCCTGTAAAATAGGGGAGTTGATATTTACCTATCTCCTGGGCATGTGAGTCATCAAATAATATTTGCAAGACGGTTGGAGGACTTTGGATGAGGGGCTGTGCAAGCACAACGGCTTCGCTTCCCACTCTCCCCAGCAAGCAGCCCAGCAGCGAGTGCATGCGCCTGCCTGCGTGTAACCACCCTGGTCCAGAAACAGCTTTCCCAAAGGAGCAATTTGGCTTCAAATGAAAAGAAACACAATTAATTGCTTGTTAATTAACCTTGCCCTGAATTGCCTTGTGTCTAGTCTCCAGGAGACTATGCTTGTGCTGATGCTTTTGTCATATTCAGCCTGAAAATGGTTTATGGACTGACCATAGGAGTCCAGGCTAGATGGATGTCCTTGGCCTCAGCTGTGATGAATGTGTGCATCCTTTCATAGCAAGAAAATATATTTGCTTAAACATTTTTCAAAGTATTCAGCACTCCACTTCTCACTTCTGGGTAAAAAACAGGCCACTTATTTGCTGTGACTAAATGAAAGTTAAACTATCTTTGAAAATCTTATTTCAATCTTATTTGAAAATCATATTCTTATGGAAATATTTCTTCCATAATGAAAAAGGGCAAAATTCTAACTCTTATAACTGTCAAGGAAATGCTAGTGTTGTTGCTATCTCAGGCATAGCCCTTGGGAGTTCTCACATCTATATTTTGCTGAAAGGCAGTGGGAACATCTTTCCACATGGGTTGGGAAAACAAGGTGGTCAAATAGAAGAGTGGGAGAATTTTGGATTGCAGTGATGACATGTTCCACAGTGACCTCATTGTTTAGCACTATCGGTTAGTCATCTATCTTCAAGAAACACGGGAGAACAATTAAAATTAGAATTCCATAGGGGGAGCAAAGATCTCCTCTATTTGAATAAAAGGGCAAGAAAACCCGTTCTTCTTGAGAGCCTTGATGCTCCCTTGTTCTCTCTAGGAAGGATGCCCCCAGCTCTCTGCAAAAGGATAGGCATGAACCAGCAACGAACACATCCTTGTGAAGGTGTGAGAACACGAGTATTGAGGATCTTCTACCTCTGAGACCGCCTTTATGAGGACAAAAACTGGAGCTTTCCTGCAAACAAAGGTAGGTCAATGTCTCATGGAGACAGCAGCAAACCACTGTGCTCACATCAGCTGGACTAGATGGTAAGTAAGTGTCTGACTTGCCTGGTTCATACTCATGCCAGGATGGGAAAAGGGAAGATGTTTGCTCTTCTGTTCCCTGCAAGATGCAGTTGCAGCACCTGCGGAGTCAATGGTACATGGATGTTCGCCAGGGTCCTGTCCAGGCTGGCGGAAGTCTCTTTCTCTGGATGATTAACATCATTCACAGCCTCTTCTGTGCTTTTCTCCTTGTAGAGAATATTCTCCTTGCACAGACCATGCAGAACATTTATAGCATGGAATAAAAAAGTAAAGGTGAAATGTGCAGCCTAGGGCTGCGGGTTCTCCCTTGTGTCCTCCTGGGAATGGAATTTTTGCCCCTTGGACTTGAACTGCTCTAAAAAGCACAGAACAAAAGCTAATCTTAAAAGTGATCCGCAAAGGAATAAATGGCAGGCTTGCTCATTGTCATTCATGTATGGTGCTCAAAGCACACTTGAAATGGTCCTTTTTTTCTGTGAACATTTTCCTTTCTGAAAAAAAAAAAAAATCTGCTTGGGTTTTGGCAGGGGGGTGGTGGTGGCATTTGTCTTAGCAGAGTTCCAGGCATATGGCCCTCTGGAAAGACATGACGAGTGCCTGGGAAACCCGCACACTGGTGACGTTGGGAGCACACGCAAGCGCAGGCACAAGTGGCTTGCTGGGGGTGCCATGTCCTCCGAGAGCCAGAGCAGCTTTTGTCTCATGCTTAATTCTGTTCCCGCCTGCCCTGTGTGCTCTGCCACGCGATTCATGCACTGAATCATGTTCAGCAGCCGTATTCACAAGCTGGCATAAATTTATTTTTCGTCTGCTGGCCAATTACACCAACTGCTTCGACTGTTGTTTATTTTCTTCTGTTGCATCCTCTTGAGTTACTGTTAACAGTGTCCCTTTTGAGTCGAGATGGGCTTTTTGGCACTGAGGCCTGTCGGCCTGCCAAACTAATGGACCATATCTGTTATCTAACTGTTTGCAAAGGCTCCAGTTTCAGGACATCTTGCAGTTGCTGTGGCCACCTGTAGTGAACTGGCACGGCCACTGCCCCGGTAGGACGGGTCACCCTGGCTCAAGAGCGTCCTT
The DNA here is from genome assembly GCF_003342845.1 of Nothoprocta perdicaria. Taxonomy (NCBI): domain Eukaryota; kingdom Metazoa; phylum Chordata; class Aves; order Tinamiformes; family Tinamidae; genus Nothoprocta; species Nothoprocta perdicaria. Next base: position 2,363,258 of record NW_020454538.1, on the reverse strand, counting down.
TGGCACCCTCTAGCCCTTGGGGGCACAGCCAGTTATGGGTTTTGTGTGTGGAAAATGCACTTCTGTGGCTGGAAGACGCATCTTCCAGGGCAGGCTGCTTCTGAGGGCTATGCAGAGGAGTTCCATGCATGGGAGTCCAAGAAGTCTCCTGCAAGCTGCTTATCAGGGGCTGGTTGCCTGTCCAGAGAGGGACGTGACTATGAAGAAGCCTGGGCTAATGGCATGGGAGGAGGAACCCTGCAAAACGACAAAATAGGCAAACAAAGAGTTTAAAAATGGAGTTAAATATCCTGAAATGCAGGCAAGGGATCTGCAGGATATGCTCCAGAACCTTCTCCTGGCCTGTGAGATGTGCTGGGTTTTGGCAGAGCAGCTGCGTGTGCTGTGCCTGGGCACAAACCTGGGGCCAGCTCCATGCAGACCAGCCCCGGCTTGGAGAGGGCTGCAGCCCTCTGAGGAGGGCCCTGTCGCTTTGCCGTCTCTCCGGTTACACATGCCCTGTTTACAGGGCTCGGTGGGTTGTTTACTGCTGACCTTGGAGACACATCTGAGAACTGGAAAGCTGAGCTGTTGTCTTTCTGCGTGGTGACTCAGCAGGGGTATTCCTGTGCCAGCGCATGTACCGGGGGGTTGGAGGACTACAGCCTCGCGCGGCCAGAGCTACACCCAGAGCAGGTGCTGACGCGGGAGGGGTTACAGGCCGCGGGCTGCGCTTGCAGCGCGGCAGTCGGCAGCAAAGCCATGTCCTGCTGCTCGGCTGAGCGCCTTCGCGCCGTGCTTGCTCACGGATGTGCTCCGCCGGTTTCTGCATTCACCTCTTAAAGCAGGCACCTCACAAGGCTGAGGTTTAGCAGGGTTAGCAGGTCGTTGTGAACTGGAGGGTCTCTGGCAGGACAAGGGTCACCTAACTTAGACTGGGAAGGCTTGTGCATCGTTCATGGGCAGCAGTTGTGACTGGAGCTGTGGAGCAGGGAAAAAGATACTTGTCGGGGTCTCTGTGGCAGCAGCTTGGCTGTAAGTGGGGAGGTGGAGGCAGTGCCCATTCAGCTCCCCTTGGGCAAACTCCTCTTTGTCCCATTTTTCCCCCAAGCTCTCTGACAGTGTTTTCCCCAGCTCTGCCCACCGCATGGAGTTACGGGGATAAGAGGTAACCCGAGACAGTCCCACCTCCAAACAGGCCTTGGTGCAAGCGCTGCTGTCCGGAACGCGGTGCCTCCTCCCTCCATGGCGGGCGCTGTGCGGCCCGAGGGCGAGCGTGTCACTCGAGCCAGTCACTGGGCCGGTGCTGCTGGCAGGCCCGGGACATGGGTGTCGGCAGCTGGGCGGGCTGGCAGCCCCTGTGCTGCGCGGCAGCTGAGGAGACCGTGTTCCTCAAAGCACTTCTCTGTGCCAAGTGTGGGGCCTTCACGTTGGAGGGGAGCACAGGGAGACACCGTGGCTGAATGTTCTGGTTCACAAGCACCCTTCTCTCTCCCTCCTGCCTGGCTCCAAAAGGAAAGAGCTCCTGCACAGATGAGTCAGACCTGAAGCTGTGTTCGTATTTAAAGTTGGGTCACATGGACCTTCAAGTTTCTTTAGGTCTATGTGAACATACAGGTAGAGGGGCCTGGAGAGCCCTTAGTAACAGGATACTCACATTCCTGAGTGTGCCATGGACTCCCTTATGACAGGGAGTTTCAGAAAAGGGTTTGTCTCAGGTCACCCATCCCACTGGACCTCCTCATACAACTGTAAGATCCTCATACAACTGTAAGATGTACTCGTGCTTGTAAATCGAGCCATTGCAGGCAGATTTGCCTACTCTGAAAGCAAAGTGGCCTCTTGTGTTTGCAGACCACAGTTTGGCTCCTATTTCAGAAAGATCTCAAACCAAGACCCTATATAAATACCTTCATTGCAGTAAGAGGAGCTTGCAAGGGCCATAGCAATGTAATTCCTTGCAAATGCAATCTGGAAAGGGGAAAGTCTTTTCATAAATATTTGGAAGTATGCCCAAGGTTCATAGGACAAAAGTGTTCATATGTGAGCCCTGTAAAGAACTCAGCAGCTCTAAGGTGTAACCTCTTTACTTACTTCAAGTCACTCACGCAAGAAACCATCACTCGTGCAATAAACCCCATAGACTTCAGTGCAACTTCCCATGTGGTTACTGCTTCTCAGGCCATCTCTTCCTCACCCACTGAACAAGGCAATTGCATTGCAAAAAAGCCTCGTTTCTAGATGTGCTGCTGCCACCACAACATCCTTGACTCAACCAGACCGGTGGGTTCCTTGTATCCTTTTCGATGCCATGGTTTCATCATGCATTTGACTTCAGTTTGAGGTCTCACACCAAGAGCAGTGTTCTGCATGACCCTTTTTTATTTTTTATTTTCTATTCTCAAGCTAGTGGAAGGACATAGAAACATGCCCCATGTTGCCAAGTTTGGAGTCATTTCCTCCCCGCAAGTGCTCAAGGCTGTGCAGAGCAGAGGTTGCACTTGAAGCTCATCTATAGCCCTCAGCAACTTTTCATAAACAGGAAGGAGCTCCAGGGAGGATAACAGCAAAGAAGTCAGTTCTGTTCTGATCTTTTGTTCTTTTCCCCTTAAAGCTAACAATGCATCACTTGATTTGTAGGATCAGGAGCTGCCGGATGCAAGTGGAGTTCCTCCCCTCAGGAGCATGTGGCACTGGTCGGCATGGCCTGCGACATGCAGCCTGACTCGTGCTCTGCAGATGCAGCCAGACCCTGTTTGCAGCTGAGCAAATGCCACCTACCGGACCCGCTCCCTGACTGCAGCCAAGACACACGCAAAAATACAGCGTGTGAGACAGGAAAATAGGTGCAACCACAGCTGCCAGGACAAGGACCATGGCTCTGCGTCCAGGGCATGCTGCCTTTCCCAGCTTGGAGAAGCAGAGGGAACACTACCAGTTGGGTTAGCCAGAGTGCAAAGTGTTATCTCATCCTTCCTTCATTTTTTGCTTTATTTCCTTCCATAATGTCACTGCTGTGAGAGGAGGGGTATTCCCTTGTTTACCAAATGTTCTCTTCAGTTTTTCACTGCAGCCTACCATGTTCTCTGAGAACTTCCAGAAATGACAGAAGGTGATGGGGAAATGTTCCCTTGTTGTTCCCTGACGTTCCCAGCCCTGAGGCTTGCCCTGCTTCGAGGAGTCAAGGGGCTCCGTGGCAGCAAGTAGCTCTAAGTAGATCTCCTCATCAAAGAAAAGGATTGGTTCTCATCTAAGTGACCTGTTCTTGGGCCTTTAAGATTTAACAGGCCACTGGGAAGGATGGATGAATTAGGAAATGAGTGGTGTCATGCAGAGTTTATCCTGAAAACAGGAGGCATGGCATAGTGATACAGATGTCCAACTGGAGCAGGAGTAGGAGCTCAGTCTCTGCTTGATGTCTGAATTACCAGGTCTCATTTCTTTCCACTTGATATTTTTCTAGCCTAGAAAAATGGGCTACTTGTTGGGCAAATGTGTCTTGAATGTGCCTTAATATGCCAGTGCGCCTCTGTTGAGGCATGGGAATCTGCATCCCTTCCAAGTAGAGAGGGAACCCTGGTCTCTCCTGGTCCTGGGTGAGTTCTTGCCAGGAGACAGTACTGCGAAATGTACTTTCCATCAGCTATTTTTAGATAGTGTAATATTTCAGCTGACTTTTTGTATCTCACCTTTGTCACTTGGGAACATGTCCACAGAAGACCCTAACTCTGTGAAAACTAAGCTATTCTACTCCCTCTACTCCCTCTACTCCCTCTACTTCCCTCTACTCCTTTACAAGACCTTAAAAGGGTGTGTGAGCACTTAGATCCATTTCATTTCTCTAAGGCTAAAGATAGCCACATCATTAGATTATCATAGACCATGCGCAGTTCAGTGGGGGCGAGGTGGTTAAAGACGAAGTTGTAAAACTGCTCGGTGTATGGGTGAACTGAGTAGGTGTTTTCAGAAACAGCTGTACCAGTTTCCCCTGTCAGGATGGACTTGGGTGCTGGCCAACTTTCCTGTCACTCTCTGTTTGCAAAGCTTTGTGTGCTTGAGTTTTGGTTTCTGAAACCTGTCAGGCACAGCTGAAACCCCAAAGCAGCATTTTTTTAGGGATATTTCAGAGCTTGCTTGGTTTTGCAGGACCCATCATTGTGAAATACTGGTACTTTTTAAGATGCCATAGTAAAGTACTGTTGCTGAGAAACACCCCTGTGTGATTTTAACAGTAATCGTACCAGGAGGAGAAGACCAGATCCTTTTGGCTGATACTCATCAAACTAAAAAGTCTGTGGTCAAAGGTCTTTCCTTTTAGTGTCTGGAAAGCCAGCATTGACTATGGATGGGAACTACTTTCTCAGCTAGGTTGACATCCTAGCTTCTAATGCCCTACATAATACATCTTTCCGTGTATGGAGCACTTTGTATGAACATCTCTCCAGAAAGGACTGTCTTCTATCCACCTTCCATTGGAATCCCTAGATGCCTCTGTTGAAGTATCGCAGAAGTTTCTGGCCGATTGAAGTCCCTGCCTCTTGCAGCTTGGCCAAGACTAGGAGCAAGACATTTTTGATACAAGGGGCAGACTGTTTTTTGCTTACATTAAACCTGTTACCTGGGGATGGCTGCATGGGAGCCACATTTTATGCACCAGGCACATGAAATCTATCTCATCTGTCTGCTGCTCTCTTCTAAGCCTCCAAACTGTTGAACCAGTTGAACTCCCAGTGCTGATATTTCCGGAGAGAGTGGAGATTTCTAGAATGATTTGTTCCCATACAAAAACTGGAACTAGTTTCCACCCACTGGTACTATTTATAAATAAATAGTAATGGGATTAAACTGGAATCCCTGCAGCTCCTGATACCACTCAAAGAACACATGGTTGTTACAGTCCCATTATGGGGCCTGCTGGTGTGAAAGATGCAGCTTGTTATAAACCATTTCTCATTTATTCTTATCGCACCCGAGCACCTGTGAGTCAGAGTTCTGTCTTTTGCTTTCTTTTCTTGTCTCAGTCTACTTTTGAATGCTAAAATAGTGGGTTTCTGGTAGAACTTGTCACGTACATGTAATTTGGCCATCTCTGAACAAAATATCTAAGTGGCTTTGGGATGTATCTGCCCGGGCCTGCAGATGTTATGGGTGATGTCTGAGTACGCTGGTTTGAATTCTGAACAGTCATGCTTTTTGCAAGAAACCTAATTCAGGGATGGGAGAAATTAAACCTGCAAATGGAGCAGATTTAGCAGCAACCTGCTGTTTCTGGTATTGTTGTATACTAAGAACTATTCCTCCATCAGCTCTTTCCAAGCCAAAAAGTTAATGCATCCACTTTGGCTACAGACGCCACCCCAGAGCTCTAATCAACTTATTTTTTAATTTGGTCTCCTCTTAATGAGATAGATTGACCAGAGCTGTCCAAAATTTCCAAAATTTGAGTGTGTATAATAGATTTTCTAAGTTTTATTTTCTATGCTTTCCTGATAATCATTCTCACTGTCTCTATATTTTTCAAAACAAATGAGCTGGAATTTTTACAGAATTATTCACAATGGCTTTAGTCCCTTTTCTGTGTATAACTAGGATAATTTATCCCACGTACATTGTTTTGTGCTTATTGACACTGAATTTTATCTTCCATTTCATTGCCTCATCACTCAGTGTTACAAGATTCTCTAGCAATTATTCATGTTCGGGATTAGATTTGAAAATCTTGGGTAATTTTAAGCATTTTTTCACTTGGTCATTTTACGCTCAGCCCTTCCCAGGACATTATGACTCACTAAGCAGCTGAGATTCCAGAACAGATTCTTTGCAGATTTTCCAGAAACCTTCTATTATATATGTCAGTATATGCAAATTTTTATGTTTATATATATATATACACATATATGACACATATGTTTGTGTGCATACATAACATAGAATTATTTATGCGTTTCTTTAATTACTTATGCCTTAGTCTAATATGAGTTTATGATAATCCATGACACTATAAGAGCCTTTATCAAGAGAGGTCAGCTACTGAACATTTAGAAACACAGGTGCAGTGAATCAGCTGACCTGCTATGGCCTTCACGTCTGATAATCCTTCATACAGATCTAATACATTTGTGGAGTATGATTCTGAGAAACACTGTCTGGAAGGGACTTCATGAAGTCTCTAATCCAACCTCCCATTCGAAGCAGAGAGTTGGATTTCTAGTTCAAACTCCCACTCAGAGCTGTCACCTGCATGAGGTCAGTCCAGCTCTGGCTTTATCTGTCTGAGTCTTAAAAATCCCCAAGGGTAGTTTCCACGTCCCCAGAGCTGCACCATCTGCCTATGGAAAAGTTCTGTACTAAGGGCCGTTCTGAATCTATCCTGTTGTTACTTGGGAACCTCTTCTTCTACCTTTTATTACTGCCCCTTTTTCTTCGCTTTACTATGGCCAAGAAGAGTCTGCCTTCATCCCTGTTCTCTTTCAAGTAGTTTTAGTCTAGGGACCTTTAATCTAAGGACCTCAGTATCCTTGAAGATACTGAAAACTGAAGCAGACAGCTCAGAAGTTGACCCTATTTCAAGCAGAGGTTAGAGAAGAAGTCTCCAGAGGTTTCTTCAACCTAAATAATTGCATAGTTCTGCAATTAGGCTGGACTTTCATAATAGGTGTCTCCTCAAGGGGCATCAGTCCAAGGTGACATACTAAGAGATGTCAACTAATGAAGTACCAGTTCAGGAATCCTGGATACTGTTTGGAAATCTCCCAGGTATCCAAGAATATCTCCAAGGATACCCAGATATCCTTGACATGTCAGAGTAGCATGCCGGAAAGAGCACAGGAAGTGCTTTGCAATTGTTTCTTCCATGTATTCTGTAGGTCTGTCTCAAGAACAAGGCAGTAAATTGATATTCTGCTATGGTCTCATCTTGGGTTGTCAGTCCATTTACAAATCCCGTGCTTGTTAGAATAAAATGGTGACTGCAAAAAAGTGTTCATGTCAACTCTTACCAGCAGGGCATTCTCTTGAAGATAAAAAGGCAGCATGTTAGGAACAGCAAATACTGTCAGAGGCGGAAGCAAAACCCTTGAATGGTGAAATATTTCCACATCTGCTCAGAGCAAGATCTATCCCTATAAAAGACACTAATATGTCATAATTTTAAGACTAGTAGGAATTACGGTGAACTTTCATCTGACCTCCTACATAATTTAGACCACAAGATATGATTTTGCATCAAAGTCACAGCTTCCAAAGGAGTTTGATCAAGGGTTCTGTTCTTGACTGAAGGACTCACAATGATGGAGATTTTACCCCATCTATGAGATCATGGCAAGATGAGTTGTCCTCATAACTAGAAAAATATAGTCTATTTTGGAGTTTTATCTCAGCTTCCACCGAATAGGTCTTTTTTTTTTCCCCTTGGTTAAGCATTATTCCATACTGGGGAAAGTTTACATCCTCAAAAATTTGTCACCAACTTTCTTACCTCTTTCAGGGCATGGTTAAAACACTTCAGTAGGACTCAGAAGAAATATTTCTCTGTGGGCCATAGAAATTTCAGACAACCTTGACCTTAGACTGTCTCTGCTAACAGTGATCCTCTGTAAAAGAGAGACACTAATACTTCCCTCCCTCCCTCTCACAGGTGTTGGCTTAGAAAAAGAAATTAAAAAAAATAAAAGATACCATTAATATTTCTCAAATGCTATAGTGGGAGGTAAGTATTAAGTCAGAGGGATCAGAGGCTGGACATGGCGTTCCGAAATATGGATTACTGCCACAATCTTATCAGCTGAGAAGTGGTCCTGTGACATTGCTACAAGATATGGGTGGCATTTTTATGTATGAGTATCGATGTTCTGAACCAAATGACAATGTCTAAATACATTTGTGTGCAGCAGTAGTTGGATACACATGAAAGAGAGAAGGTGTGGAGAGCCGCAGAAGGCATTTGTGGACAGAAGGAGTTAAATGCTTCCCTTGTAAGGAATCTCAGAATACAGCAATGTGGACCCTGCTAAGAGAATTTCTCACAGTAAGACATTTATAAAGGTGGAAAAATAGAACCTAATCCATCTGAGTCAGTTCATCTGCTCACTCTAAATGGGGCTTTTACTTGTAATGGAGCCAGTGGTCTCAGCTATCACCCACACCATTTACAGTCAAAGGCTAGATCAAAATAGCTCCCTGGTCCTTTTGATTTTCTATTTTGGTCAGTGATCTACTTAAATGCTGACTTCATCCTGTTTAAGACACTCAGATCAATCTAATTGGCTACTCATCAGTTAGCTGCACCGTGACGGAGGAGTGGGTCACCTCACTATATTTAAAAATAATACACACGGGATGTCCTTGAGGCCACGGGTATGTCTGGCCCTACCAACTGCAGAGTCATGGCCAAGAGCTGAGGAGGATATTCCACCTCGAGGAAAGGCCAGCGCTGCCTTGAGCTGCGAGCTTGAGCTCTGCGGCGTGTCGGGAAGAGTCAAGGTAGCCTATGTTCTCCCACCATTCCCTCCTTTTTATTTTGGCTAAACTAGGGGTTCATCAGCTTGTCTGCCAAGAGCTCTCTCTCACACATAGAGCAGAGCTAGACGCAGCCTTGATGGAGAAATCACTCAATGGTGTTGCAATGCTCTTGGTCACACGTCAGGAAGCAGGGCCATGCTTTTAACTCAGATATGACCTTGCCCAGAAGGTCCAAGGAGGTTCTGCCCTGCTACCCATCATTTCCTTTTATGCATAAGTGATATAGGTGGCTTTATTTATCTAGTACCCGAAATGCAGGTGGTGGGGAGCTGGTATGTAGGTTTGAGCAGCAGCCCAGAAATCCATCCACACTTTTATGCATGGGGATTGCAAGGCTAATGCAATTGCCTTTCTCTGCTTTCCTGTTGACAAGTTATTGTAAGCAGAGCTAGCTCCAGCACTGGGTGACAGAAATCATTTATCCTCTATGGCAAAAACAGATATTGAATCAGAAATCTGAGCCTTCTTCCAGATTATTCTTGGGTGGAGGTTTCGGTCATTTATCTTGTGCAGCTGCTGTAAATCACTCGCAGGTTCACCATGAGTGGCTCAGCATTAACCTGCTAAGCCTTTCTGGAGAAAAGGCTGGCTCCAGGTGCCACAGCAGATACTGTACAAAGTTGCCTGCACAGTGCCAGAGAGTCTCACCTTCCCTTCTGCAAACACTGAATATCAGGCAGGAGGAGGTTTCTTAACAATCCCCTTTCATTTGTTAAGCTTTCAAAAGAAAAAAGGCAAAAGGAAAAAAAACAGGAAAATTTCTCTCTTCTCAATCTGCTTCTAAATGTGAGCAGTTAAGCAGAGGATTTCTGGAATGCAGTTTTCAGTGGGAGTTGGAGTGGGTTGGATCCATGTTTGGAAATGTTGGACACAGCAGAGGGATTGTACCTGACAGCACAGGGTGCTCCCAGCTTAGCTTCATTTGGAGAATACATGAGTCCTTGCAGAGCTACCTGAACCAAAATAAATAAGTAAATAAGTAAATAAGTAAATAAGTAAATAAGTAAAAAGAAATAGGAGCAGGCACCAGAAAGTCCTGGTAGTTTTGGTTGTACCTGACCAGCCAGCTCAGGCCACAAATTTCTATGGCAAAAGCAGAAAATTCTTAAATGCCATTATCTGTTACTTTCATTAAATAAGCACTGAGTTACCCAAGTTCTAACCCAAGTCTCTTTTGTGGTAGACATTATACAGTCTGCTTTGATAGAGTTATATGTAGCTAGAAATGGTCTTTTTAAAAATTTTTTATAAGTAATTTTTTTCATTGAGAAAAACTTTCTAAGCTAAATTACTGGGTATCTTTTCTTCAAAAATTTCTGAAAGGAAATACAAAGTCTGACATTTTCCCCACCCACTCAGCTCAAATTTCATTCAAAAATCTTACTATCATGAGAGTATTTTAGCTTTGACAGATGGGAAATTTTGGATGCCAATGTGGAATATAGGTATGTTTTGTCTCTTCCTTCTGCTAAGGACTCTGCATGTGATTTTTAGGTGACAGTGGTGTAATAATACTAGCAATATGCAGCAGCATGTTTTGGCCAGCAGTGTTTGTTAGAGGCATTATGCAAACTTATTGTTTCTCAAGCTTCTAAAAGCTCTGCTTCTAATACACAATAAAAGAAATGTATGGAAGTGGTAACAGGCCACAATCCCTGCAGTGCAGGAGCCCATGCTGCTATGCAAACCAACCCCCAGGCCCTTTTACAGCACCAGCTTTCCCGATGCTTCCCTGTGTGTCATTCCAGTGATGTTAATGCAGCTGAAAGGGAAGGGAAAATTGGGGGCTATTTGGTTGCAGGATATGGGGAGCTGTCATGTGGCGGTGCTGGTTTGTTTTTAATAGTTTGGACTCAGCTGATGGGGAGTTTCACTGCTCTTCAGTGATCTGCTGTATGGCTGAGGCCGCAGGACCTCTAGGCAGGAAAATTTTCTTGTTCTTTCCTACTTTGGGCAAAGGTAAAACACTAGCTGGTGATTGTCACTTTGTTTTGTGAGGTTTCACTGTCCCCTATTGCATTACAAAAAAAAAAGGATGGTGTTATCACTATCGTTGGTGGTGAAGGTGGTTGGAAATGCCATTTTCCAATGTTCCCAGCCCTGGTCTTTGATTGGAACCGAAGGAAGAAGCTGTAGGAGGTCATCGATACCCCAGTGTGCCGTGCTTTCTGAATGGGAGGCCATCCTCGGAAGTCAGGGGTACCTTTTGGAGCATTGTACAGTCACCAGGTGAAGAGGCTGCAGGGAGAAAAAAAGGAAAAAAAATCCTGGAGCATGTACTGGGTTCAGCTCGGGAGGGAAGAGCACGATGTGGGAACAGACGGGAACAGATTTTGTTTAAATTTAGCAGCGGCGCTGTGGCTGGGAAAGGCTAGTGGGAACTTGGCAGCTCGCTGCTCACCCCGCGCTGTGCCCTGGGCCGCCACGGGCACCTCGCCGCCCCGGGGAGCACTGCGTGTCCCCAGCAAACACCCTTCAAAGAACCTGCCTCTTCCTGGGGGCCATGTCCCCAGCCAGACCATCACCACAAAAGGTTTTGGCTCCATTATGGGACACGGGATGCCCCTGGCCAAGCCAATCCCTGCCCCATGGCTCTGCCTCGCATGGGGATCCAGCAGCAAGCGGGAAAACCCAATGGCCTCTCCATACATCCCACTCCCCATGCAAAAAAACCAGTGCATTATTTTTCCCTCACTGGTGCATCTGCATTGGGAAGCAGGGCCGTGTTTCCCAGCTGTGTCCTGAGCCCGCGCGTGGCGTCGCTGCAGCGGGTGCCCGCGCGGTGTCACCCCACGGGCGCGTGTGCCGGCGCAGGGGGAGGCGAGCGGTGCGGTTTCGGTGGGGAGCGGTGTTGCCGTCGCTGTCAGCTCGTCATGGCTCTTTTCAACACCCCTCTGTTTGCTTTATTTTGGCCAGCGGAGTTAATGACCCCTTAAATGAATATTTATAGCTGCCAATTTTTTTTTTTCAGCTCAATTGGGGGGGAAAAATGCAATGTCTTTTTAAAAAGCCAACCACCTCTGCTTCATGAAGCAACAACTTGTCCCCCGCTTCCTTGCCTTCCAGATTGCACCCATCCTGCTCAATCCTTTTCTCTCCCATGTTGGGAATTCAATTGCAATGGATATTCTAAGCACCCCTGGCAAGGACCCAGGCTACACATAGTGACTCTGGATGCTAGCTCAGGTCAGTAGCATTTGTAATACAGAAGGACTTGAAATGCCCTGAATACTGAGGATGGCTTTGGACCCTCTCCTCTCATCCCAAGGGAGGTGAGGAGAAAGGCTGGGTTAGGACAAGCCATAGTCTTCCAAACAAAAGCAGAATGATGCACTGAGAAACTCAGGTGAGCTTCTGGATGGATGGCAGTTCTTAGAAGTCTAGTAATGCCATAAATGTAACTATTTTGGTCAGTGGTTTCCTGTACATGTGGTGATAGCCGGAAAGGGTGTTCCTGCTGAGGCTATAGGACTGGACACTGGAAAACTGTCTGCTATGAGCGATGGCAACAAAGGTCTGGGGGTGACTACAGCTGCTGCCAAATCACATCTTGGAGCTCTTTTTGCTGTCTTGCACCAGAGACTAGATTACCAGGGCACAGGACCTTTGTCAAAGTGATTTTAATGGCAAGGTGAAATTTAAAAAGCTGTTTGCACTGGAATTAAGAAGAACTTTCTGATCATGGGAACATTTAGGCTTGGCTCCTTCAGCCAGTGCTGTGGTGCAGTCTTCACCCTCGTGTCCTCACAGTGGGAGTCATGTTGTCCCTGGGGCTTAGACCCACCAAGGTGACACTTAGGACTCCAACGAGCAGAAGCTGCTGGACACCTGGGTGTCCATCACGCCTCCAGCAAGGATCAGCAGGGCTGGCCGGAGGAGCTGGCAGGGAGCATCGGCGAGAGCCGTGGGAAGGAGAGGAGAAACCGTGTCCGTCTTGTCGAAACAGAGCGGGCTGCAGCTGTCTGCAGAGCCGCCCTGTGAAGTGATGGGGCATGTGTGTGCTGGGGGAAGGAAAAGAAGTATGGAAAATCCCGATAGAATGGGTTGGTTGGCAGGCTGCAGCTTCAGCGGAGGCCGCGATGGTGCCTGTCGCCATCCGTTAGCCTCCACAACAGGTGCCGGGTGTTGGGAGTGCCAGGGCAGCGCTCCGGCTGCCATCCCCGTGCGTGCCGACGGGGTAACACGACCACGGGGGAAAGGAGGCCGGGACGGCGGCCAAATGGGAGAGCACCCGAGAGAAAAAAGGATGGCGCTGGGAGAAGAGCTTTGCGGGTGACACAGATGGACTTGGCTTCGAAGGTGGAGCAGCTCCGGCAGCAGTGGGATCACAGAATCACAGAATATTCAAGGTTGGAAGGGACCTCTAGAGATCATCTAGTCCAGCCTTCCTGCTCAAGCAGGCACACCTACAGCATGTGGCACAGGGTGACATCCAGGCGGGTTTTGAAGACCTCCAGAGAAGGAGATGGAGCAGGCAGGACACAGCTGAACCCAAGGAACAGGGTTCTCCTGCTTCAGGCTGTTCTAGGGGCCAGGCTTAGAGTTGATCTGGGGCTATGGGGGTTGGACTGGACCTTTCTTGACTCTTGCCAAAATCCCAAGGAATTCCAATATAGATATAGGAACTAGGGCTGTGAGGTTTTGTTGCACCTTGTGTCCAGCTCAAAATCCTTCTTATATATGTATGTATATAGGTTTGACAACCTATTTTTTTTTTATGAAAGTCATTAAAAATGCTACATGTCTGGCTTTATTAACTTTTCCTGGGGGGAAAAGGTCAATAAAAATCCAATATTTCAGTGGGAAAAAAAAAAAAAAAGTGCTTTCCTTTTTCTTCCAGGGAATATTTACATTTTCAAACACAGTGACAACATGCGTCTTGGGCTCTTGCAAAGTAGTATGGTTAAACCAGCTAGCAATGTAGCACTTGGCGTGTGCAGGTGAGCAAATGGCACTCCGATTGGAAGATCAGCTGGGGCTGAAGAGTTTGAAATGGATGCCTTGAAGAAACATGTCCGTGTGAAGATCCGAAGACTGTAAGGTGCTAATAGTTGGCTATCAGCATGGTTAGCAAAGCAAACAGACTGTCAGCATGCTTAAAAATGTATTCCTCTCCTCCAACTGAATCTTATTAGCATTAAAATCCAAACAGACTGGGATGGAAATGTGCTTATACCATATGCATGAAGTAGATAATCTTATATCTGCAGTCGGCCATGAGATTCCTTCTGATTCAATCCATAAGTCATCTGTTTGTTTTTTAAAATCAATATACACCTGTATCTTGCATTTGTCCCGGACAAGAACAGTAGACGAACTGGTCTGTTTCAGCAGTGCTTGACAGTCATCAAATCAGATATCAGAAACAGCTGATTGTGGCCACACTGACAGGATTTTTGCAATTGTTGGTGAAATGCTGCAGTCAGTATCTTTTTCTCCCTCTAGTGTTTATTAAGCAGACTTTGATTTGAGTAGGAAACCAGTAGGTGTGGAAAGTATGTTTCTACAATCAGAGATGGCACTGCAAGGTATTGTCTCAATATGGAGTTTTTTTGTTTGTATGTTTGTTTTGCATAATGCTGGAATAATTGCAATAGCTGATATCAATAACTAGTTATTTAACAGCGTATCCTGGTTGTGAGATCTGATGCAAATTGTCTTCACACCTGAGGCCCGTGCACCTCCCAGCTCACTCATACAATAGTGGACTTTGCACTGAAGGTTAAGGCTTAGGGCGACCTGTAAAAAAAAGGTTTTAAAAAAAAGGTATTGTTTATTACTTGGCTCTGTATTGCGAAAAAGATTGTTCTGTTTTGGCTGTTCTTTTTTTTCGGGGGACAGGGACACGAGAGATTTGCACCCCCAGCAAGTCTAGCTCCAATGTGGTCTCTCCTGGCTGAAGCTGGAAAGGTCCACACAATACTTGGGAGAATGCTGTAATTTTCCTGACTTCAGAAGAGTCAGCTGGCACATCTGAGAGGGCAGGGAAGCATAAATGGCTATTCAGAGATAACAAAAAGCAGAACAAAATCAATGCAAACTTTTTGTGCTTGCGGTTCTTGAAAATGGGCATGGTAGTCACAAAAATCTACATCCCTCCGACTTTGTCATGCATTCAATGGACAGAGCTGTGAAGCAGATTAAAGTTTCCCTAAAATTGACAAACAGGATCTTTGAGGGATCATTTGATGTTAGACAGGAAAGAAGTGCTTTCTGTATGCTTCTGTGAGGAAATTTTATTGCAGAGAGAAAAACAAATTGAAATATTTGCTTGGAAAAGAAGGTTCAGTTTTCCTGCTGCAAAGCATTGAATCCTTTTCTCTGAAAAAAAAAATAGATATAAACACACTTCGGGGTGATTTAAGCTTCAGTCTTTAGGCAAATAGCTCTTCAGTTCCTACTGATTGCATTGACTGTCACTACTGACTACTGAATTTGGCTGCCTCAATATACTTGTGTCCTAGTTTGTGGGTTCAATTCCACCCCTTAAATCACAGTCAATTTTAAAGCAGGTGTGATGGTTTGAAGACTGAAAGTGAGTTTAATCTCCATATGGTAAAAGGTCTGTTGGAAAATGCAGAAATAACCGCACAAAGCAACTGGCAAAATGAACCCCAGTCGTTTCCTGAACTCGGTAACCTGCCGCTACATGCTCCATCTGGGCCGGCAGGATCTATGTGCTGAGCATGTGTTCAGATTATCTCAGAAAGTTCAGGAGAGAAAGAGAATTTGGCTCTTCAACTCAAGGAATTCAATGTGTCTTATTTCAGCAAAGAAACTGCAGACCAAAAAATGTTTCTGAGACTCGCCGAGGCTGTGCTTCATGGCTGCTTCTGATTTTGGGAGAGATCGGATGAGATTGGGTGTTTCTCTTCTGTTTTTTTCACAAAACTTTATTTATTTTGGAGGCTAATTTCCTAAGCATGCATAAAAAATAGAGTGGAAAAGAGTGCCTTGGATCAACTTCAGGTTTCTGCAGCTGTTCTGAGTCGCACTGTTTCAAAGCCTTATGCAATTGCTAAAATCTGACACTGGCAGAAACTTTCTGCATCACCACCAACAACCAAGATTACAGATTACAGCTGGTAATCTTCAGTGAAAAATAATATCAAACGATAACAGCTCTAATTATGACCATGTCCATCTTTCTAAGTCTGGAAGCAACTGTTTTTTTTCAAGGAAAGTAGGACACTGAATCTTGTGTCAGTTTTATTAACCCCCCAAATCTTTCTGATTTGGGAGCCAAAGCTCAATATTTTCAGAAGTAAAGGTAAAGGACTAAAGTAATGGGTCCTAAATATATCTCTTTTATAGGGAATAAGGCATCAGGGTATGAATTCTGAGAGGTTATTATATCAAATACCTTAAAACTGCATTTATTGACCCTTATCAAGCAAACCTGAAAGACCATTAAAAAGATAGAAAGCTAGTCTTAAAAGCTTTTTTTTCCATAAATTATGCAAAGTGTAATTATTTACAGTTATTATTAGTTACAGCTTATTTGAGCAACTCCTTTACCTTGCCCTAACATCTGATTTCTCTCACATTCCCGCAGATTGTGCTAAAATCAGCATTAAGAGAGTTTCCTAAGCAGCTCTTGTCAGCAGTCCTGGTGCAAACTATCTGGATGTCCTCATATTAAGATCTGGTACTTTACCAATGACTATGATTTATCAATTTGGTTATGGCTAGAGTGAAAAGTAAGCATTCTTTCCTTATCATAAGGACACATTATTTCAGTTTCTCCCAGACAGGGGATGGACGCCACTGTTTAACAATTCCGAATTTCTGCACTGATAAGTGATATTCTTAATATTCGTGTGCTAATAGTACTGGTGGAGTTACTCTTGTTTTTAGTACATTCAGACATAAGTCTTTGGTCATGTATGTATTTCCTCATATCCTTTTCCTTATTATTCTTATTATATCCTCTTTATTCTGCATCTCCAAGATGTTCATGCATTTTCAGTGTTTACAACACCTTTTTTCCTAGACGTTCATTCATTCACACATTCGTCCATTCATCTTTGTTACTCATTTTGCCTGTTTTTTGTAGCCTAGCTTTTTTTTTTAAACTATGTCAGGACATTTTCTTACTGTTTTTTTTTTGGTTTCTTTTTTTTTTTTTTTCCTGGCTAAATAATTTAAAACTTTTCAGAATAGGCATCACATTTTAGTCTTCAGTTCTTTCTTACAGCTAATTTGTACTTGTTTCAGCTTTGTAAAACTGGCTGTCTTGAAATAGTTTTAACTGGGTTGGACAGGAACCAAACATAATTGCTCCTGCCTTAGTTTCCACTAACTTTTACTTCCTAGTTAGAAAATTGTCATTGATGATTTGTAGAAATTCCAGAGATGTTAGTACTGCTAGAAGGAGATCTTTCAGTGAAGATCTTTGTTCTTCAGAGTGATGTTTCCCATGACGTTCCCATGCTCATTACAGACAAATGGCTTTGGAGATGCCCCACCTGTTCTTGGGGGTGATTTAACAGTCTGGGACAGAAATTCATTATAACCTCACTTTTTACTTTATCTTTTTGGACATGATCCATAAGCATTCAAAATAATTTGCTTTGGAACCGTTGCACGTACAGAAAACAATCAATGCTACATTTGATAGCAAATGCCAGCCTCGATCTCTGTTGCACACCTGATCCTTCTCTGGGAGGTGATGATCACTGTAAGGTAGATGTTTTCTCCAGACTTCTCTAGTACCTGTAGAACAAAAATAGTGATTGGACTGGAACAAATTTTGAGAAATATATTTCACAACTGTTTGCGTGTATGAAAAAAAGGGTTTTTTTTCAAACCTTACAGTTTTGAACCCAAAGCCTGAGTTTCCTCTTCCCTTAAACACTACTTTTTTTTTTTTTTTCTCACCAATGTCCTTTCTATCTAGTCTTGCCCTTTGTCTGTGAGCTTCTTTGCTCCATGTTGGAAAAAAAGGGAAGCCTTTGGGAAAAGGTTTGGGAAGAGACAGACAAGGACACCGGTGATCTGAGTCTTAAATGTACCTGAAAGGTAAATATCAACCTCTGACAGAGCCTGTGGGGATTCCCAGGAGTTTTCCAAATAACCAGAGATTGAGATGCATCCTTTGCTATTTATTTTATTAGGTAAGAAACTTTTTAAGACTGGAACTCAGTATGAGCCTAGTACCTGCACTCTTTGAAGAGTTATGCATGTTTTCAGATGGGGAAAATGCTAGTTAATTTAATTACTGCCTTTTTTTTTCAGTTGCTAAATGGATCTAGTAACAATGAATCTTGTTTCATTTATTTAATAGATGAAAGAGAAGCAGGCTTCAAAACAGATAATGAATTTCTTCTAAGTTGTCTGGAAACTGAAGATATAATTCTGATTGATCAGATATGGTCCGCCTCAGAGAGACACCAGATGTGATCCAGATTTTAAATAGATGATGCTACTGTCAAAATGTATTCGCTCCCTCCTGGTGTAACAAAGTGAAGTCCATCTGTCTGGAGTTGTGTACTTTTTTTAGTGGTAATAACAGCTAACATCAACAATAAGCTTTGTCTCATTAGTATCACATAATCCCTACTACCAAGTCCCCAGTTTCTGGTCCCCATATTATCTGTCTCACAAAAAATAAAGACCACAGCAGGAGCTAAGAAGGTCAGTGCATTCTCAGGGTAATCAGCTGTAGTAAATTCAATTCTGACAAGACAAGGCTTGCAAATGTCTGGGGAATTAAGGGATCATCTATAATTTTATATGTTGAGTGGGAAAGTGTCCTTCCCAGCATTTATTAATTACAGATGAGGATGCATATGGTTGTCATCCTTGGAGAGATTTCTTCTGAATTAAAGCTAGAAAAATAGATTTAACTGTTTGACTTTTCCTCTTGGGAAAATGTACTTCTTTTAGACTTCTAATAGTTCCAGTCAGTATTTTTTCTTCCTCAGTTTTTATCCCTCTGTCTTAGTTAATGATGCTTGTCACCCTTTATAAAAATTTTAGCATAAAATTTTCCCTTGCCATCCATAGGAAAGCCTTGCCTTGACTTTAGTCTGGGCTCAGTGCCACCTCCCCAGTGTTTTCAGCCCTTGAGAAGTAGCAACTAAAGAACTACAGACTGAAGAACTTTGCATTTACAATTGAACCTTTAACCTGAAGATCTCACAGCACTTTAGAAATCTTAATTACTCCCCTCTGAGGTCTGAACTACTCTCTCTCTTTTATAGATGAGGAAATAAAGGCACAGTGAGGCTAGAGGCGGACGATTTCCAACTTGGCAGCGCTCGTTTCTTCCTCTGGAGGAAGTGCTGAACGCTTTCAAACTCACTGTTGCACCCAGGTTTAGAAAATGCGGGCTATGAATTAACCCAAGAGCTCACTAAAAGTCGCTTGAATTGCTGACAAAATCATTCAGTTTTCTTCCAAAGAAGAGACTTGAAGTGAGTGGCTTACTTCCCTCCGTGAAATCAAAGTGGTGGAGGGGCTATGAACACTCATTCTAAATGCATTAGAGGCCTAAATACCCAGGAAAGAAAAGCGGTATTTAAGTAAAAGAATAAGTCTGACCTGAGAACTAACTGATATCAATTAACCAGACATAAACATAGGCTGGAAGTGAGGAGGAGGTTTGTGAGGAGGGAGATTCTGGAACAAACTGGGGCACTAGGGACAAACAACTGGGGTTCAGATGATGTTGCCTCAGTCTGCAGGAGGGATGAGGAGATGATGGACCCAGGCCTGCGAGGGACTGGGTTTGATGATCGGGCATATCCTTCCCGTAGCTGTGTTCCCAGAGCTGCAGGCTAATGCCCTAACCCCAGGATACACACCAGCTGCCAGGACCAAATAGTTTCTTTTTCCCTGTGGAGACTTGTGGATTTTTCTTGCTTAGGTTATTTTGGTTGGAAAAGGCTACAGCTGCTGCAGGAGGAAAATAAATACCTGGTGATATCAAATACTGCCCTTCTTTTTAGACCTGAAGTGCCTCATATGCCAGATTGCAGCTATTGTATGAAGAATTTTCAGTTCCTTTCTGTGCTTGGCAACTGATTGAAAGTTCATATTATTTATGGCAGAAAACAGCAGTATACTTTTGAGCCTGAGGAAGCTGGGAAAGTGCAGTGTGTGTCAATCAATTAAGCCATTCAACTTATTTATGAAACAAGACAAAACAATGTCTCGGATATGAATTCCCATCTCAATAGGATCCTCCCTGATATAAAATGTCAGAGCTGAAAGGGGGTCATCTCATGACCCTTGAATATTCTTTTAAACTATTTGCAAATCAATACCTCTTCTTTGGATTTGTTCAGGGACTATCGTTTCCTTTTATTATAAGTCACGGAGCATAGACTGCTTATCAGCTAGTGTGGAGACAGATCACTGCACTAAAGGAACAGCTGGCCTTGGAGAAGCTGGGCCTGACTTTCATTTATGGGGGCACTTCAGTTACCGTGGGTTTAAAGTTAGTATAATAATGTTTTTTAATGATGGCCTTCTTAGCCTGTCCTGGCAGAGTAAAGAAGCTCTTCTCTGTGTATTCAGTTAGGATTATTCATGTCTTATTACTGCCTTACATTGCCAATGCCAACACTGTTGGTGCTGATAGGTAGGTGATACGGTGTCACCTACCATTTTCTCTTCCATGTGTTTACAATCTTCTGCCTCCCTTTGCAGTGGGTTTTGGTTTTGCAATTCAGTTCTGCCAACAGCAACCTGCCGAATGCAGGTAAAGCTTGAACAGACAGATGGCCTGATCCTCTGCTGGGCATCTGGCCTGTTAAGCTGTCTAAAAAGGCACCATCTTTACAAATCTTATTCTTAATCTCATTGCCCCTTGTGTGACCTGGTGGGGTTCAGATCGGTACCAAGGAGAGGGGGAGGACCTTGACCAGGAGCAACTCTGAGCCAACAGGGCATGAAGTTGGCGATGGCAGGGCAGTTTGGCTGGGTTGAGTGCTGGAAATGTGCTGCTTTCTGAGAGGCCAAATATAGAGCTACTGTTTGGACTAGAGAGTGCACCATGAGTCTCCATGGAGGACATGAGCAAAATATAGCCTTGAAAAATTGCTGTTTGAGGCTTTTGGATAGATTTGCCTAAGGCACCTGACGCTGCCTCTACTTGTGGTACCTTCTTTCTCATGTAAAACCATGGTGTCATCTTATCCCCGTTCAGCAGCACATGGAGAATCTCAAGTCCTGGCAGGTGAACTACCCATTCTGGTAGGATAGGAACTACCTATCCTATCTAAGGATAGAATATCCGCTTTTTGGAAGAAACGTCCAACCATCCACTGAATTATATCAGTGAGAGCAGAGCTTTTGGCAAAAGAAAGAAGAGGAAGACAAGAGTTTGCAAAGCTGTTAATTGCTTGTGTCTGTGATTGTCTACTGACAATGTGGCATTCCTCAGAGGAAGTCAATACACACTTTTTTTTTGGCAAGAAGGCCAGACATGTGCTATATCCATAAAGCATCTGTGGAAAAGGGACTAGTCCTCTCACTTCCTGTCATATAATGAACTTGAAGACATATTTTGATGGTGGTAATAACACGAGAAAAAGAGATTTTCAAATAGTTTAAAATTGCTTAGTGCTGAATGACATGACAATTGTATTGAATTTAGCTCTCGGTCTGTCCATTCCCTCCAGCTATGGACAAGTCTTGATGTAGATGTGAATTCCAAAGTTCTGTAATGGACTAACCCCCAAACTCAAGCCCAAATATTGGAGAATTAGGAGCAGATTTGACTCAGATACCTTAGAATTAGAGCATTAAATTAAATTAAATTCTTAGAGCTCCTTGAAATCTTCCCTTGCAGAGTTCAGAGGCTTTAAAAAATAAATAATCACATTAAGTTCTTAATAAGAATCATAAGTATAATTTAGATAATAATTTTAGAATTTAGAAATAATTTTAGAAAAGGTCCTCTTCTGTTTTGCGAATCTCAAATATTAAAAAATGCATTTTAAAAATTCTTTATTCAACCCTCTTCAATACCTGGGAAGTGAGTAGTTTTGATATGAAGAGTATGAGCTGCAGGAAAAGGAATCCGTGAAAGTCTCCACCATGTTTCTACAAGAATAGCTGGACACCTGGACATGGTTCTTCGTGTGAGCAGTCACTTGTGCTCATGAGCTGTGATGTAGGCCTGGACTGATGTCTGCTCAGCTAGGAAACAAGAAACAGAAGTCTATTAAAAATTTTTCTCATTGTTATTGGTAAAGTGTTTTTCTATAATTTGGACATCCTAGAGAAATAGCTGTTTTTGTGGATCTAAAATGTGAATTCCTAGATCAACACAAAAGGATCAAAAGGAAGATCAGCCCTCAGGCACAAGCTGATCTGTAATGCACCTTCTCTGTCGCAGAGAAGAGCTCTCCCAATTTGCAGCCTTCAGGTTAAATTCTGGATTTGGACTCTTATCTAGCAAACCCATTTAAGGACATTCTCAAGTGCTATACCGTACTGTATAATACCATTCTAAAACGCTATTCACTGGAGTAGTTTTGCTTTGAAATACTTAGGGAGGTACTGTAAAACTAATACTTGTCCCAGAGGAAGAAATCCAAACCGTTCTGGATGAAATTATAAATAAAACAGCTCATTTGCTGCTAAATCACAATTACAAGAAAATCAATGAAATGCAGTCCAAAAAAATAGAGACGTTATCTATTAAGTCCTGATTATAGAAGCAAATACATACATTTAATATAGTATTCACTGGAAAACTTTGTCCCGACATAGAAAAGTGAAACAAGATCAGATGAAAGCATCTCAAACAATGGAATATGTGTGTTGAAAAAAAACAAGTTTCCAGTCAGCTCAGTGTCTGGTATGAATAGCCCCTGCTGCATGGTATTTCTTAGAAATAAATTTGGAGCGGGACATTCACTGCAATGTAGCTTATTAAAAAAAAAAAAGAAAAAGAAAAAGCTGACAAATTGCAGTGGCTTCTCTCTAAATAAAGAGTAACTAGCCAAGGAGCCATCTGTCAGTGTATGATTACCAACTTTCTTTTTGTCTTTCAAAGCAGCCGGACGAGACGGACCCGCCAGCCATCAGCCCTCGAGGATCCCATCCCTGCCGCCTTCTCTTGCTGCAATGATTTCACACCGAAGGTTTTCATCTGCTGAGACTGCATCTTTCAAATGCATCCTAAGCAGCAGAAGGATTTCTTTGCAGGACATTTGATTGGTGTTGGTGCAGCTGAGGCCAGCAAGGCAAAACTTTTCTGAGAGAGAATTCTTAAGAGTCCTCTCTCTGCTTGTGAAACCAATGGTTGAGCAGAACAATATGAATTCATTTTTTTCCCCCTGCTGTTGAATAGTAAAAAGCCTGGGATACCCTGGGAAAACATATTCTTAATGGTTTTCTTAAAGCTGAATGCCCTACTGGCAGTAGCAAAGACAAAGCAGTAAGATCTAAGGCCTCTTAGTCTCTAGAAAATGGCATAGGTTTTATGCTGGAAAAATGAGGGATTTATTTCTTTTTTTGGTCAGATGAGTTCAGGGTCAGTGTACAATTTCTCTTTTTGTTTCTATTCTAATGACCATCTATTTTGGGGTGTTTTATTCCCCCAAATTCCATCTGACTGATAAAATTCAGCGCATCTGGCTCTTTGTTGCAGAAAGGCTTTGCAGTGTGCATAGCTCCATGCACAGAGCTTATACAAAACCCAGAACCCCACAAAACCCTTTGTAAAAGAGCAAAGGACAGCAGTTTTTTTTTTCCAGTGTGAAGCTACTCACATCTTAGCCAAATTTATATTTTCTACTTTATATTTTCACAAATCCCCCCACTCCCTTGTCTTCCCCTCATCTTCTCCTCACCCCTGTGTCTTTCTGGGTCCTTCCTAGGTCACCTTCAAAAAAAAGAAAAAAAAAGATTCCAACTCCAAAATGCATGTATGTATGTCAAAATAAGAGGTATCTTTCCCTGGCTTGGCCACCAAAACCAGAAATACAGGGGACTTACAGGGCAAGCCATGGTGATGTTAGGAGGGAGCTCCAGGAGGCAAACAGAGGGATCAAGTGATGCAACAGAAATGTTTCAGCTTTAAAATCTCTCTCCACTCACCCATCTGAACTCACCAGGATAAATCAGTCTGGAGGGGACTTAAAGTATATGGAATTACAAAAGGATTCCATTCCATTTCTTTCTTTCTTTCTGTCTTTCTTTCTTTCTTTCTTTCTTTCTGTCTTTCTGTCTGTCTGTCTGTCTGTCTGTCTGTCTTTTGTCTTTCTTTCTTCTTTCTTCTTTCTCTCTCTCTCTCTCTTTCTCTCTTTCTCTCTTGAGAGAAATTAGGAACTGTTGCAAATATTTTGCTTAATTTATGCATCAGAAGAGCCGCTCTGTAGAGCCACTAATTTGCTCTAAATGCATGAAATTAAACGGAGCCTCTGTTGGCAGGATCAGGGCCTTGCCTTTCAAAAGGAGGCTTAAGATGGGAGTCCAGATAGCAATAGCTGGCCTGCGACTGTGTGAGTGAAGCAACTGTTTACATGTACATCTTGTCAATAGGATATGTTCATGCCTGATTCTTGTCATCTGCAAATGGGAAAACTCCCACTGAAATTTCTATTTTTTTACCTAGCATGCTGATTTATATCTTCCTGCAAGGCCTGGTGCAGCACTGCTTAGTGCCGTGAATATCCTATGGCCACAGAAGGAAGCAAATCCATTTGAAAGCAGCTCTCATAAGCCCCATCCTATTGCAAGCCTGCAAATTCTTTAAGACTCATTAAGCAGCTAGCAAATAGGATGCATTTGTCTCCCATTAAAAAGCAAATTGCAAGTATTGAAAGGAAACCCATGCATGGCTGTGATTTGTCAGAGGGTGTATTAGCAGGAACAGCCACAGTAGGTTTAGCATTTGAGTGTGAGTTAAAGCAGGAAATGGCATGAGGGGAACTATTTTAAACAAATGAGCTCTATTAATAATCTGAAGGTACATCTAAAAACACCAGCAGCTCCAGCTATCTTTGACTCTTGCAGGAGGAAGTTTCTGCTTCAGACCTGCTGTTTCTCTAACTTGACACTCAATATGTGGTTTCCCTGCAGTTTTGGATACGTTGGGCTCCCTCCAGGACGCATTTGGAACTGAACTGATCCTTATAGTTCCTATGTAACGATGAGGTTTACTAGTTAAATCATCGTGTATCTTCAGTGAGTCAAATAAACATCAGGGGCATCACTTAGGGCTGCCTGCTGAATCCAGGCTGCATTCGTGCAACCCGAGCTGGTCGCCCATAAGACCAGGTTAGTTCACCCAGGGTCGCGGAGGGTGAGGTCGCCTTGATCAGCTGCGGGCTGAAAAACAAACTGAGGTTTATGTGAAATTACAGATTTAAGGCTTAAAGAAATCAATGCAGTTTTAAGTGTCTTGAAGACCATTTGGTCCCTCCTGCTGATGAGGCAAGCCTCTGCATGCAGTAAAGCTTTGGTGTCTCGCTTGTACTGTCTGAACCCTAACACAGTAGCCTTGTAAGCAGGTGAGACACCAAAGAACAACTTGGGATGCCAGCTTTTTCTGTGAACGTTTTTTGGTGACATTTAAAGCTTATGGTTTTATTAACCACAGCTATGTCCCAGTGCAGGATGAACTGGGCCCTGTATCCCATTTCTGTGGAGTTCAGTGCTGCTGGGATGAGCTTTCCCCTCATAGGCATTATAGGGCTTGCTGGTTTGGGACTGTAAGGAATTAGCAGGACAGGTTAAACATATAAAACATACTGAGTTATCCTCACTGTGGGGTAGCAATCACTTTTGATTTTTACATGTCAGGCATCTTTACTAAAAGAGACATATGTTTTAAAGATCTAAAAATATTTAAGAGGCTCTAGAAGGAAGAGGGGCCCAGGAAAGCTGGTTAGTTTTCAAGCGGCATTTCCTCCATGCCCAGCAGCAGTGCATCCCTCTGCGTAAGAAGTCAGGCAGAGGGGACAGGAGAGCTGTGTGGGTGAGCAGGGAGCTCCTGGCAAAACTCCAGCAGAAAAAAGCAATATATAGAATGTGGAAAAAAGGACAGGCCCCTTGGGATAAATACAGGAACGTTGTCAGAGAATGCAGGGATGCAACAAGGAAAGCTAAGGCAAAATTGGAATTAAATCTGGCACGGGATGTTAAGAGTAACAAGAAAAACTTCTTCAAATATATCAACAACAAAAGGAAGGTCAGGGAGAACGTGGGTCCACTAGTGAATGGGGTGGGTGCCCTGGTTACGAAAAACACGGACAAAGCAGAGCTGCTGAATGCTGCCTTTGCTTCTGTGTTTGTCAGGGGCAGCCCTCTGGAATCCCAGGCCCTAGGGACACACGAAGAGAGCGAGAGAGAGGAAGGCTTGCCCTGGGTAGAGGAAGAGTGGGTCAGAGAGCATCTAGGGAGCCTCGACACCCACAAATCCATGGGCCCTGATGGGATGCACCCCAGAGTGCTGCGGGAACTGGCAGATGTCCTAGACGAGCTGCTCGCCATCATGTTTGGAAGGTCCTGGAGAACGGGGGAGGTGCTGGAGGACTGGAAGAAAGACAGCATCACTCCAGTCTTCAAAAAAGGCAAGAAGGAGGACCCGAGTAACTACAGGCCGGTGAGCCTCACCTCCATCCCTGGGAAAGTGATGGAGCAGCTCATCCTGGCTGCTCTCTCCAGACACATGGAGGAGAAGAAGGTGCTCAGGAGTAGCCAGCATGGATTCACCAAGGGGAAATCMTGCTTGACTAACCTGATCACCTTCTATGATGGAATATCTAGCTGGATAGATGAGGGCAGAGCGGTAGATGTGGTCTATCTGGATTTGAGCAAGGCTTTCGACACTGTCCCTCACAGCATCCTCCTGGGCAAGCTCCAAAGGTGTGGGATAGATGTGTGGACGGGGAGGTGGATTAGGAATTGGCTCGATGGCAGGGTGCAGAGAGTGGTTGTCAATGGTGCGGAGTCCAGCTGGAGGCCTGTACTTAGTGGTGTCCCCCAGGGGTCAGTTCTCGGTCCGGTCCTGTTCAACTTATTCATTAACGACCTGGATGAAGGGCTGGAGTGCTCCCTCAGCAAGTTTGCCGACGATACCAAACTGGGTGGAGTAGCTGATAGCCCTGAGGGCTGTGCTGCCATCCAGAGGGACCTGGACAGACTGGAGGACTGGGCGGTGAGAAACCTCATGAGGTTCAACAGGGGCAAGTGCAGGGTCCTGCACTTGGGGAGGAATAACCCTGGACACCAGTACAGATTAGGGGTGGACCTGCTGGAGAGCAGCCCCGCAGAGAGGGACCTGGGTGTCATGGTGGACGACAAGTTGACCATGAGGCAGCAGTGTGCCCTGGTGGCCAAGAAGGCCAACGGGATCCTGGGGTGCATTAAGAAGAGCGTCTCCAGCAGGTCGAGGGAAGTGATCATCCCCCTCTACTCAGCCCTGGTGAGGCCACATCTGGAGTACTGCGTCCAGTTCTGGGCTCCCCAGTACAAGAGGGATGTGGAGCTGCTGGAGAGAGTCCAGCGCAGGGCTACCAGGATGATCAGAGGCCTGGAACATCTGCCGTATGAGCAAAGGCTGAGGGAGCTGGGCCTGTTCAGCCTGGAGAAGAGGACGCTGAGGGGGGACCTGAACAGTGTCTATAAATACCTCAAGGGAGGGAGGGAGGAAGAGGGGGCTGGCCTCTTTTCAGTGGTGGACAGTGATAGGACTAGAGGAAATGGCTTCAAACTGAAGCATCGGAAGTTCCACAGGAACTTAAGGAAGCATTTCTTCACTGTGAGAGTGACAAAGCACTGGAACAGGCTGCCCAGAGAGGTTGTGGAGTCTCCTTCTTTGGAGATCTTTAAAACCCGCTTGGACGCAGCCCTGTGCCACGTGCTCTAGGTGACCCTGCGTGTGCAGGGGGGTTGGACTCGATGACATCTGAGGTCCCTTCCAACCTTAAGGATTCTATGATTCTATGATTAAGAGCTTTATTTTTTGCCAGTGTCACATTAACTCCTTACAGGCTTCGCAGAGGTGGGTTTGGGGAGCATCAGTCCCTGTGGGGAGCAGAGCAGCAAGAAACTGCAGTCTTTTAGCTTTGCCACTGTGGATACACTCATGGAATTGCATTCACTTCTGCCACAGAATAAAACCAGATGTGTCTCCAACTCGTAGTAAGATCTCCAGCAGATGTTAATAAGGGTAGCAGCTTCTCATGGCTCTCCATCACCCACACTGGGCAGAGCAGTTCCTGCTCTCTTCTTGGATGCTCACCCAGTCTTTGCTCTAAGGACATGGAAGGAAGGAGGCCACCGTTTCCCACCCACCTTGTGCCACAGCATGTCAAGGATTCCCTGCTGAAGGATGAGGGTAGGAGGGTTTCAGCTGGCAGTTTCCAGATTGCATGTCTGCAGTGCCAGAAGGGTAGGGATGAATGTAGGCGATGCATGGTTGCAAAGACTTGCTCTAACACCAGTTGGCTGAGCTCCCATGTCTTGTCAGGTGCCATGGAGGTGACACTGGTCCTCACAGTTTGCCCAGGTGGCACCATATGAATAGCCCAATCTGCTGCAGCTCTACTCCCTGGTGATAAACCCTTGTGCTGGGCTATGTAGCTCATGGCAGAAGATCCACCTCCAGCCAGTGCGGGCAACCAGAGGGTTTATAAGGATATGAGAGTCCCAGAAGAATTATTTAAAAAAAGGAGAATGAGGTCACATTACTGAGGATGAGATCAAGGAATAAAATAAGCATGTAGGGCAGAAAGGTTGCAGTGCTAAATGAATTACAACTACCAAGGAGTGCAAAGAAACAGGCAGAAAAGTGCTATAAATACAGTAAAGTAAGAGAAAGACAGCAGCAGGCAGAAGCCCATTACCTAATGAGGAACAAGAGAGGTAGGGATGACCTAGAGAAAGCTGACACAAGACAGAGTGCGAACAGAATAAGCAAGGGAATATACTGTTAAAGGGAACATATTTGCCAGGGGGCATAAAGAAAAGCAGGGAATCTGAGGGGTCAGATATAGTGTCTATCCTCAAAAGAAAAAGGAAGGGAGAAGATTGAGCTCTGTCACAGCTTCCCGTGTGGCTTTGGATAGATGCAACAGTCTTCTTGTCCCTTGTTGAAAACTGAGTGTTTATCAGCATCCCATTTTACATCAGGGAACAGTGAGACTTTGTCTCCTTTGCAGACTCTTTGGGCTTTGGATTAACTTGTGCGATGTGTCTGCCCAGAAGACTGTTGCTTGTCTCTTAGACGGCCCTGAATGCAGGTCACAGGGACGTGTGACCCAGTGTGCGAAGTGCTTGGCCATGAAGGGCCCTTCATGAGGTGCTGCAGGCTGCCAGTGACAGCAGTATGAGAATGTAGAGGAGAGCAGTTCAATGAGATTTATCTTGCTTATAGGCACATGAGGTGTTTCAAAATACTGACCAAGTTAAAGAAGGCTGAAGGTCACTGATGACTTGGTGGGAGGGATTTTATTGGTTAAGTTGGGGCAAGAGGTCAAAAGAAAGAAGGAGAGGCAGAGCTATGAGGGCCCCTGAAAACAAAAGAAAAGGAGATGTTTTTTAGGATTCCCACCTGCAACCCTAGGATCATGGCTTTGAACGGCTTGAGATTTGTGGGCCCTAGATAGCAGCCCCTAGACACCCAGAGGTCTGCAGACCACAGGGAGAAAGGTCCTCCCTCTGAGCTCTGTGTCAAGGGATAGCCACATCCTGACCTTTTTACTTTGGGGTGACTTGAGCTGAAGTTGAGTAATGCCTTCCAAGCCAGACCCTAAAAAAACAAGGTGAAACTTTGCTTACTTTATGGCAAAAAAAAATGGAGCTTGGGGAAGCTGAATCCGCTCTTCATTTTCTGACTCAAAGCCACATTAGTCATTCCTCCATCAAAACCTACCATTCTTATCACCAGCCATCTATTTTCAGAAGAAAATTAGAAAAAATCTTAGGCCTTTATTCCAAAGAAAGAATGATATTTAAGTGTTATGCAACAGGAGATTCAAGCCACGGAAATACAAGATTTTGTACATTCATAGGGCTTCATGTGTAGTATTTAACAACTGTGCATGTGACAGAATATGAGTTTCGTGTGTTGCAAAAGCTTTGGTGTATTGATCAGAACCCAATGTATTCAGCTTATGGGGTTGGTGTTACTCTTCTATTTATGTGGTCTAAGAAAAGGAAAAGAGAGAAGCAAGCCTTGAGGGGCAGTGACCCTTTCTTTATTCAAACCTGAACAGAAGGAGGGTCTTTACTTCCAAGAACTCATTTTTCTTTCTTCTTGCCACACAATGAGGGCTCTAAAAGAATAGGTCCTCGGAGCTAACAAGGTTGATCATCAAGGAAACCTCTGTGCCTTCTGAATCCTAGGGCTAGGCAAAAGATTTAGTGCTTCACTGAACCACCCTTTGGAAACTGAAGTTCTGAGAGCCCTATTTAAAGGCTGATTTTAGGACTAGCTCCACACAGACATTTTCTGCTGTTTCTGAAACAACACAGCATGGACCGCTGTATGTATTCCTCTCCTGAAGAGACAAATAGTGCCCAATATTTCCCGTATGATTGCGGCAGATGCCTTCAGCAGCCAATGGTGGGCCCAAGGCTAATGTTTAATGTTGGAGAGAGGGAAAACACAATGGCTCTAAATTATGGTCATTATAATGGTAGGTTAAAACCAGTGTTGTTGCAGAGAGATCGTGCTGGGAATTCTCCTCTCAGGGGGGTGTTAAACAGAACAGCCTGCCAGAAAGGACAGCATGTAGAAACATAATTAACAATACACAAGAGGAACAAACATGTACTGCAAGGTTAGGGCTGCACTCTGAATAATGTTAATGTGATGGTTTTATACCCACTTATTTTTCACATCTATAACATGATGGTTAGTGCAACGAAAAGTCTTTTAAACTGTTGGGATACCTGTCTTGTCTCTGCTTTGAAATGCAGCCATGCTGTAGTACTGACTTAGTTTGCCCTGTCTTGAAAAATAAAGATACCTACGTGACACTGTACTTTTGCCATCAACCTTAGCTCCTCCTGTGAGACTTCTTCAATATGATTGTTGCCTTCATGATATACTTAAACACGTTTACTGAATGTCTAATTCTGGAGAGGCAGAGTTGTTTGCTGAGACACTAGTAAAAATGCTATTAGGTGCCAAAGTTTGGAGTTGGGAGCAAATAAACAAGCCCAGGAAGAGCGTGGTGCCGAATGGCGTGAAATAAGTTTTCCTGCTTCTGTCCTGACCTCATTTCTTGCTCTCCAGGTCTACCACTGTTGTTCAAACAGCATGGCTGGGCACTTGGTGTGTCTGAAAATAGAAATTTGATCATCCACAGCTCTGCGCTCAGGTATAAGAGTGTGAACCACATATGAAGCAGGCCCACAGCCTTTGCTTTGAGCAAGGCTGGGAAATGTGGAGGGCTGGTGAAGGTAAAATGTAAGTGTTGACATTGTACACAGATCTCCCTGACATCTCTGGAGAGTCAAATGCATGAAAGCAGTGTGGGAATAGAATAAATGATGTGGGAATAGAATAAATGTTCACTGATGTTCATCAGTGAGGTACCTAGGACATTGGACTTGGTCTGCAATGTGGCCATCATCAACCAGGCTTAGTGGTGGCCTGTTGCGCTCTATCTTCCTTGCCATTCTCCAGAGCTGGGAGGTAGCACCTGCATGGGCTCTGCTCCATTGATGGGGCAGGGCAGCATTTCCCCTGGCACCCCTCTTCCATCCCTACCAAAACGCTGGTGAAAGTGGGTAGGAGAATTTGTGGGTCTTGCGGATGGGGGGACAGGTTTGCAGGACCTGGTCTTGGGTCCTTGAAGAGGCCACAACCTCATTTGTACTGCACAACTCCTCCTGCTCACATGGAGATGAAGTAAGGGGAGGGCATCTGCAGGGTCATGAGTGCTGGGTGTAGATGGGAGCTAACACTATCCATTGGGTGCTGGGCAGCAGATTTGACAGGGGTCGCAACAGCCAGCACCCACGGAGAGAGGTCAGTGATACATGGGACTTGACCTCACATTCCTCACACCTCCCCGGCCCCCATTGTAGTCAATCAGACCTATTATGTGGCATCATTAACTTAGAAGATTTATGGGCTTTGGACAGTGGGAGGGGAACCCCATTTCATTTACAGCATAGTTTCTTGCGTTCCGACCCACACTCATGTTAATGACAACAGGCGCAAAATTTTATTCGGCTCAAGTAGCCAGGGAAACGGTGCTGGCCTAACTCTGTTCCCAAGCAGATGCTAACTGCTTGGGCTTATTATTTAACTAAGTTGTGGACGACTAATGGTCTAATTGGGGTAGCAATTGATTTCAGATGGCATTTTAAAACTGTGAACTCAGCTCAACAATTTATAACGGCAATGGTGGTTTATTGCCTTGACAGAGTTAAGTGGATTGATTGGTCATAAACTTCCATTGGTTTCTTGTTACCATGAACTATGTTTAATGCTTTTTATTGATCTACCATTTGCTGAAAATTTAAGCTTCCCTGGGAAAAAAAAAGAGGCCTCTACAGTCCTGTGTTTTATAAAGAATACTGTCATGTAATGCATGCATGTGTTTTAGTTACAGCACATCTTGGTTCTCCTCTCACTGGGCCCGTTTCTGGGAAATGTGAGGGTTTTAGGCAGTTTACTGAGCAGAGCATGCTCCACTCTTCCTGCTGCCTGAACAGGAGAAGTTTATCACCGGATGACAACCTGCTTTTTTTAATCCAGGAATTATTTGGAGATGAATGTGCCTGAAGGACAC
Organism: Nothoprocta perdicaria; assembly: GCF_003342845.1. Classification (NCBI taxonomy): domain Eukaryota; kingdom Metazoa; phylum Chordata; class Aves; order Tinamiformes; family Tinamidae; genus Nothoprocta; species Nothoprocta perdicaria. Next base: position 2,331,045 of record NW_020454538.1, on the reverse strand, counting down.
GAAACGAGGGTGTGAGCCTGAGAACCGACTGTCATGTGAGAGGCGTCTCAGCACAGACCTGCCACATAAATCCCCGTTTCCTGAGCCCTGACTGAGCCAATGGCTGCCCTGTCTTTCCGTCGACTTCAGTGCATTTCCAATTCACCCCCCTGCTTTAGAAAGCATGGGATCTTTGGCACTTTTAAGAACAGCTCAAGGAGAAATCCTCTGTTGGCAAAAACCAAGTCACGCAGTTTTGCTGCCTGAGCTCTTCCCATCTGCAAAATATGGACGAGAAAACCTGGCTGCTTCAACACGTTGTGAGGATTAATGGATTAAACATGTCTGATCCTGCATGCATTGAAGGTTCCCAGTTGCCAAGTGTGTTGAACATGGCAACACTGTGTTTGTAAATATCCATTTGTTAATTCTTAATTATTACTCTGAATAGTGAGGTTCTTCCAAGCATCTCCCAGGATTCAGCCCACATTCCCTGGGCCTGAGCACATGAAAAGAACCATGACAAATGTAGTCCATCCCTTTGCTGAGTGAAAACAGTTGGCACTTCGCACTTTTGGTTGCAGAAACCATCCTTACTGCTTGACATCAGCTGTAAGGTCTCTGGGAAAGGACACTGTTGCCTTTGCTGTCAAAATTAAGGAGCATCTCATGGGCAGGAGGCCAGGTGTGCATGCAGAGGTCCTTCCACAGGGCCTCCCAACACTACTACAAAATAGCAATTGGTCCAGAAGGATCCATGAGGCTTCCCTGGGAGTAAAGGCAGGCAGGACCAATGTGAGGCAGCAAAGCTGGGGGTTGCACACACTGAGCAAGATCTCACACCCTAGAACCCGACCAAGCAACATGAGGAGCAACGAGGTGCATTAGTGATGGGCTAACTCAGTGCCAGAGCCAGTGTATACCTCTGGTATGGTCAGTGAGGTGGAAGAAACACTGCTAAATCTGAGCCCTTGCACTGTATCTTTCCTGCCTAGCCCCACTCCAGCGGAGCCTCTGGAAAGCCAACTTCCCAGGAGTTTTAGCCCATGTTTTAATCAGTTGCCTGCTGCCTGCTACAGAGCCCAAAACCAGATACTGGACACCAACTGGGGTGAGAGATTATCCAAACGCAAAAAAGATAATATTCTCTGCACCACTAAACTGTGTCAGATAGCTAATGGCAGGACAACAATTTTGGGGCAATTTGTATAACTTCCAAGACTGAAAGTTTTTTTTATTATTATTTTAAAGTGCTTGGCACCACTGAGGCAGGATGTTTTGGCTTAACAGTTATACAACTGAAGTGCAAAAGCAAGAGGGCCTGAGAGAGAGTAAGTTTTCCTTTGAAGATTATTGGAAAAAGAGCCAAGTTCAAAGGCAAAAAGGACAGAGAAGAACTGAATAACTTTGACATGTAGATTATGACCATCCAACTTAGAAGTGGATGAAGACAGTATAGTTAAAGATATAAAACCCTGAGCAGGGCTGAGAAGGTGAATAAACCCAAAAACTCAAGGGTTTTTGGTTTTTTGAGTATCAGATATAAAAATAAATGATGCCAAAGCACTACATTTTTGCCAAGTGGAATTGTAGAAATCATTGCTAAGGATATTGCAGAGGCCAAAATTATAAATGAGTTCAAAGAGGCAATTTCAAGGAGGAAGAGTCCATGAAGAGTAATTAAATACAATATTTTTTCCAGTTTGAGACATCTCTGAATGCCTGGATTCTGGAAGGCTATATCATGGAAATACTTGCCCTATATATGGAATATTTATTTTTCCTAAGTCACAGATACTGGTGAGGACAGGACTAGGTGGAGATATCTTTTGATCTTATTTTTATTTTTGCACAGAAATTTCTACACAGAATCAGAAATTAATGATTTTATGATTTCAATCTAATAATAGTCAATGTCCTGGCATGTAGTTCTATCTACCATAGACCCAAACATTCAGGATTCATTCACATCTTTAGCAGAAGTTGGGGTCCTAGATCTCATTAGCAGTGCTGTTCTCCAACCCCTAAAAAGAACAGGCAAAACTAAGATCTCTTTTGCAGAATACCTTCTGGATATGTGAGCAAATTCTTCTTTGAAAGAACTAAATGTGTTTTTCATTGCATCTCTGAGATGTGACCTACGGACATCTGAGGGATCTCTAGGCGGGCTGCTCCATTCTGTCACTCTCTCTTTGGGCTTTTAGGTCAGATAGACCAGCTCTGAACACATATCCACCTCTTTTCCTGCAGATCTGAAGTCTTTAATGAATAGGCCAGATCTTCAAGCTTGTGCAACTGCCAGAGCTCCACTGCCTGCAGGAAAGCTACAAGGATTTATAAAGTATTTCCAAGTACTTACGTTCATGATTCTTTGCATCCACCTCAACCATTTCCTGGAGTTCCTGTATGAAAATGTAGCCAACATCTGTTGGAAAAACGATATTAAACAGCTTCAGTTTAACATCTTTACCAATGAAAATCTCTTTCAGCATGCTGGAAGCAGGTATTCGTGAAGATTATTTTCTTCTTTTTCCTCCAGGTATCTTAAATTTATGGGATAAGAGATGTTTTTTCTTCAACTCTTTCGGGCATTCTCTCTCTGACGGTTTGAAGTTGTGCTTCTTTATCTTTACCAACGTTATGTTTTCTTTTCTATGTTTTCTTGGTTCTGATATCTTGAGACACTTGCAAAGTTTTTTCTTTCTTCTTACTTTACTTCTGGAGTTTAAGAAGACTATTGAAACCAACCTCTTTGAAACTAAGAATTCAGCAAGATTCAAATTGAAATTGGACATTTATATTATTAACAAGTACAGAGAGAACTATAATTGTAAAGTTAACAAAATCAGAGATTTGGAAACACTATCAGACCTCACTCTTTAGGGGTTAAGTCTTAAAATATAAGAATTTAGGATGAAATTGTCCTGGCAGACAGATTATTCCACAGCTGCATTAATTTGCATCTGAAGCACTTGTTGCTGACTTGTATGTAAAAAATTGTTCTGCATGGGGGGATATTAAGCCTAACCCAGGGCATCCATATGGACAACTGCCTGATTTACAATATTATGTCTCTTTGCAGAAGCATGTGAAAAATCACAAGCAACTTTTCTGGTAATCAGAAACAGTCCCCTCTTTTTTTTTAGGTATTGTTTCAAAATTTTGTAGTCAGGATTTTACTTTTCTATATCTTTTAAGATTACTAAATCTCTGTTGGAACAAACACCAGGAAATCCATTATGGCGTGATATTTGAAAAAAAATCTTTCCTACCTGGAACCATAACAGAGCTCACTTATCATCTGTAAAAACCTGCATGAGTTGGTCTGGAATAGTTAAAACTGAGATCCAAACACTGGATACTGTTGGACAGAAATGTATAGCATAAGTGATCCAGTAACCAGAATGGAAAAGCACACAGTACTCTTCTGGTTTAGGAAGCCTCCTGTGCATCTAACTTTGTCTTAAAAAGAAATGCTAACCCTGATTTCGAATGAAATGAAGATCAACAAGGGATTGTGTAGAGTCTCCAATGCCTAAGAGGTTAGGCAAATCCTCCCAAAGAGAGGATGGAGGCACAGACCCAGTCTAAGCACTGGGAGATGGCAGAAAGCCATAGTCACAGCTACCATGTGGGATGTCGAAAAGATAAATGAAGGGCAAATGAGGAAGGGGAGCCAGGTCTTTTAGGCTTTTTGGACCACCTCTCACCATGAGCTCTCTTCCTCATTGCAGTTTTGGCTGTGTAAGAAGCTTTCTTGGTCGCATATATTTCCACATGGCACTGTCCGTGTGAAGCATCATTGGTAAAACTAAGGCCATTGCTTCCAAGGGAAGCCAATCTCAAGTAGAGACATATTCCTTAAAATATTTATTTATACGCTATATAAAGAAAGAGACCTCCTGAGGGCATTGGAACTGCTAACAGAGTAATTCAAAGACCATTTCAGTACAGGGATTTACTGTGGAGAAAGGCAGGAAGATAGGACCAATACATGCCTATAGGCTGATAAAATGAGCTAATAGCATCTCTACAGGGTTTGTTTGTAAAGTCCCTGTCCTGTACTGACTTTGCTGTTGTAGGAACAGCAAATGCTGGTTTCCCGTTCGTAACAGTCTTCCTGTGACTTGACTTCACAAGAACCTTCGCTTCTCTTGCCCTTCTTCTGCACCAGAAAGAGAAGTTGCTGTATGATTTTTTTTGATTATGTGTGTGTAACTGGGAATAGATCCTAAGTCAGTAAAAACTTGGTATCCTTCAGGCATCTCTGGCACTACCCACCACCTGGCCCCTGAGCATTTTTCCAGGATTTCGTTGCCACATAGTGTCCAGATATTCACACAGTTCAGCACTGGGCAAGAACAGTGCTGGGCTGAGAGGCTGCTCTGACGTTGATGTGAAATGACAACGAATGGAAATGCAGGATTGAGCAAGCTGGACCTAGCAAAAGCAGTTCTCCAGGCTGTCCTGGTGCAAGTCACTCTTCTGCATGCTGTGGAGCAGGCCACAAGCTCCATTCCGAATGCAGAGGCATCTTTGCTGAAGCTCTTGTGCTCAAGAAGAGCACAAACAATTGCCTTCTCCACAAATGAGCACTTTCTAAAGAAAAAAAAAAGTGTTGAGAAGTTCCTGATCCTCTATAATCAGCATTTCTCCTGCTATGTTCTTTACAGAGTTGGAAAGCCTTTTTTTTTCTCCCCCCATAAAGTCGGCCCACATTGATGTCTATGACCATCAGCAGCAGGTTGTTTGCATTTTGGGCTATGTCAAGGCCTCAACCATTTCTGACTCAAAAACTTCCTCTGCTTTAAATAACTGAATTTTGCCCAGGCAGAAATCTGGACCTGCAGGACTTGGCTTGTAATTCCCCAGTTTTGTCCCTACAAGGCTACCAGCTCCTTATGTTACCTCTCCCTGATCTTTGCCCTTGTAACAGGTATATGTTTTTGCTGTAGGCTCTTTACGCCGAATTCTTGCCAGCCCCTTCTCCTCAGTATTAGTCTCTTCCTTCTGCTAAAAAGTTTCCATCTCAAGGCTAACATAAGGCAAAGGCACCTCATGCTGTGGTGCCCAAGGCCACCACTTCAGGAGTCTTGTGATTGCACCATCATTCAGCTTCCATGCATTAGGAAAAACAAAAATCTAGCTTTCATGCATGTAAAACAGGCTTATTTTTTTCCCTATCTGTAATCAGCATTAGCATGAGTACACAGTGTCTGCAATAAAAATAGCATGAGTAGGATGCTAATCCCAGCACTGCCCAGTGTGTCCCAGTGGGCTACGTGTGCACAGAAAGGTATCTGGCGGTGAGCTGGAAAGCTTGCAATTGCCTGGCTTTCCAGTAAACAGGAATGTGCTGTTACCAGCTACTGCCCCTCTCCTTTCAAATCTGCGACAAAACCCACTAGAAATATTTGTTCATGTTCCTAGACATTTCCCTTTGTCATGATCTGGCTGATTTTTTGTTAACAAAGACTTTCCCACTCTAGAAATTTTCCTTTTTTTTTTTTTTTTTTTTTTTTTTCCCCCAGGACAAAAAAATGCCATCAGTAAAAAGCTGCCAAGAGTCTGTATGAGATTCCGCCTCTGCTCTGGTGGGTATCAACACTTTATGGGAAGGGACAACATCCAGTTCCAGACAAGTTTAAGATAATCCAGACAATGCTCTAGCTAAGTCTTAACATGTTCTTTAACAGTTAAGCATATATTCAGGCCAAGAGGTGTAGCGTTTCTCCCATAGTCCTGTGGACACTGGACAATAATACCAGTCATGGAGCTGCCACATCCCTGATCAAGTCTCACCACTGCCTCCACGGTCCTCAGCCACTCTCTAGTTCAGGCATAACCTCATGCTTTCCAAGCCTTATTTTAAAGTCGCCACCCACTTGCTGTTCTCTGAAACGTGAACCTTTATGAGGCTTCTTGGTATGATTTCCATGGGAAATATTTGTCACACAATGGAGTCCTTTCCCATAGTTTCGGGAGCAGAGGGGCATTTTTTTTCTCATAAACTGGACTATGCACCATTGTGCGTACTGTAAACCTCTGTCAGAGGCCTGAAGAAGGCCTGAGTTCCTCCAGCTAACAATACCACTGGGCTAATTGGTAGAAATAATTATCCCAAACACTGGAAAAACTCAATTAGAAGCAAAACACATTAAAATATTTTTCCCAGATACCCTCCACCTTCATTATAAGAGACCACCCATGTGGGTCAAGTCCTCCCACTCTTGTATAGAGGTGTTATTATTTTTAAAAAGCAGCAAATTTCAGGCATGGTAGAGAAGAAGGCTAGGGGAATCTGAAGAGACAATATTAGAGGAGTAACAAGCCCTTAGCGAAAGCCAAGTGCTCAGACTTCACTTTTTTAATAATGTGTGGTCCAAAGCCATTGTATTAAATGTAAATGGAGAGGGAAATTATATTCCATATCGTCTACCCTGTATTGTAGTTGCGCAGACAGCTGGTTGCAGCACACAGAGCCTGAACCACCTCTCCAGCAGTACACGCTGTCCTCACTGAGGTCAGTATTACTCCTTGTCCTGACAAGGATTCTCAGCTCAAAAGACTTCAATTTTTTTGTCTGCTTCAAGTAACAGCAGGGGGTATGAGCAGGGCATTTTTCTCAAGTGATGAAGTCTGTTCCCACGGCTGCGGGAAGGATAGAGGGAGAGGGAGGGAGAGACAGAGACAGGCAAAGGGGTCGGATATGCAGAAAGATCCAAAATTTAGGCTGAAGACTGGGCAGAGGCCCTGAAAGTAGGTTTAAAACAGGAATGTTTTTCAGGAGCCAGGAGGCAACTTCTCCACAACAGGTTTCCAGCAGAGAGTTTGCTCTGGCTGATGTCTGAGATACAGCTGAGCAATTATTTCTATCATATTTCTGAGCTTGAAAGCAAGTAAGCACGACGAAAACCTTCTTTGTTGGGTCAGCAGCATTCATGGCCCTGGCTGCTCGGTAAATATCACTAGGAGAGATATTTAGGATCCCAAACGTGCGCAGTTTGAGCTAGACAAGAGGCCGGGCTGCTGCCTGCCCCGGCTGCTCAATAGTGCTAATCATCTGCATTGCTGTTGTGCCCAGAGGCCCAGGCTGAGACCAGGGCTCCCACTGTGCCTCTTATCTGCAAAACTGCAGCCAGGAGAAATCCCTGCCCAAACCGTTTATTAACCTAGATAGTCAAGGCGTGGGGGGAAAGGATATTCCCTCTGCATAGAGGGAGACTTGCAAAGGTTACTTGCAGCACCCAGGTTATCAGGTACTCATGGTTAGTGATTAGGATATCTTTAGCAGGTAAAAATCTGACTCCTGGTTGATCCAAAGCGTGAAGAAGCACAAGTCAAAACACAGATCTGCTATGGCCATAATATTAAGAAAGTTGTGCATAGCTGAAAGTGAAAGGGGATAAGTTTGAGATGTAAGTGGGAACCGAAGAGGAAAATATTCATTTCTCCTGCTTCGACCTGAGCTGGATGCACATTTTGGATTGCCATGTTTGGTTTGCTATTAAATGGCTGTATTCATGCAATTGCCTCGCTCTGCAACCAGTAAAGATAGATTGCTACCCATTTAAAAATAGAAGTGCTGAAAGACATTTTACAGCTTAGAAACAGGGAAATTCTTCCTCCTTTGCTCAACACATGTATCCCATAACATGAGGAAATATGGCAAAATGCAACTGTATGGCACATGTTGAACGTGCAATCTGTCTGGTCTTCTACCTTGAGATTGAGTTTGGAAAGGACTTACCATAGGAAAAGAGCCAAAATGAAGCAACAATATACTGTTGAGTGTCATGCAAATCAAGTTTTATTATATGAACTTTCTGCTCCCTATGCTTCTTCCCATCCAAACACAAACATCCAAATAAACCAACCCACACACTCCACTACTCTGTTCCAAATACACAGCAGCTTTCCTATAGACTCATGAAAAAGTTAAAATAACTCACCTCTGCATAGGAATTTTTATTTATAGTTGTCAGGTTACCTTAAAAAGGAGAGATATCATCATTTAAAAAGGAGTATGTCATCATTTTATAGATAAGGAATGAGTAAGAACTTCTTTGTAAGCCTGGGCTACAGTTGGCCATAGATCAGATTAATGGCCTGGTGGCCATTAAAATTTGAGGAATAGATGACTATCATAGTTGAGTGTAAGTGACTGTACTTTGAGTATGGAAAATACATAGATATATAATATATTCAGATATGTCTGATTCTGGGAATCTTTGGCAGATGTAATCCAGCCTTTCACTCTGTGGAGATGCTCCAATTTCACTTGTCCCAGCTCCGGGGAGAAAAGTGGCTGATCACCAAGAAAATGGGGATTTTGTTCCAGTAAGGCTGGTGGGAATGCCAGCTGGGTTCAACAAGGTCCCCAGCTCTGCTAAATTCAGGGGGAGTCTTTCAAACTGGAGCAGGCTTTATTTGGTAAAACAATTCCCAAGTCACTTGGGGCAATGTTCTCCAAGCACATGTTAAGCAATTGCTAGAGCTGCTGCCTCTTTCATGGCACTTCTCTAGGACAGCTCTGCTGAGATCCAGGCGGAGAGCAGCCTACGCAGCCACCCCCAGCACCAGCTGAGCTGGTGGCTTTGCCGCAAAAGGGCAAATATGCTCCCTGACAAGTGCTAATAATGGCTAACGACAAGTATAAATACATAAGATGCATAAAATTATGCAGACATGTGCTGTAGTCTTTTTAGATGGATGCATTCATTCAGTACCATGAAACAAAGTTTTAGAATTTCTTGGGGGACATAGTGGGTGCATTTAAGGGGTAAATAGTATTAATGATGTTACTCAAAAAGATCAATGCCATCATATTACAGAGTGCCCACAAGTCCAAAGAGCACATCTATTAATGAACTTATGATTAAGATGTACTGAGCAAAACAATAGTTAATTGAGCAATGGAAAAAAAGAACACAAAGAAAGATTTTATCTTTCATGAAAGCAGACTAAAATTGTCTTTGAGGTGCGTAGGATCAGGATTGCAATCAGAGAATGTCATCGCCTGTTGGACAGGACACAGGAACTGGCCACCGTGGGCTTTTTGCCATCCCAAATTAACTGCTGAACATCTGACATGGAGGAGCTTCAGCACATCCTACCATTTTACCATGGCAATATCTATGCCAGGCTGTTGCTTCAAAGGGCCCATTGAGGGCTACTGAAGTAAAAGGAGACAGAAAAAGTAACACAAATATCGAATGTCTGCATTTGCTAATGCGCACAGTAAGAAATCCAGGGGGTGGTTAACTGCAAGGGGGTGTTGCAAAGTATCAGCAAGGAATGATAACTGCTTGTCTGCTTGCTCCAGCACCATGGGATGTGAGAGAGAACTGAGCCACCTTGTCCAGAAGGGGCTCTGCAGATCCTAGCTGGAGGGACCATCCCCAGGAGGAGCTTGGGGCTGTGAGCCCTTGGTATGTAGACAGACCTGTTGCCCCATTGCTACGAGGTATGTACGTGGTGGAAGGTGCAGGCGAGGTGCTTTTTGGCCCTTGCCAGCGTCCCCTTGTCAACTGACTGTGTAGGAGCCTGATGGTGAATTCTCACAGTAAGGGGGATGTGTTTCTGTCTGTGGTTGCATGCTTGGGTCAAAGGGCCTGGAGAGTCCCCAGACCCATTCATGCCTGCGTCTGTGGTCTGTTTTCCCATGTTTGGTGTACAAATGACACAACAAGGGACAGCAGAGATGGACTTCCCCCATCAGACAGTTGTTTCTATGAGGAAGTTGGATGACTTGTGTCTATGCAATGCTTTTCTAGGCAAGACCTTTTTATTTTTTCTGGGATCTTTCAACTCCTTTTATGAGTAACAGCCTGGCAAGATCTCTCCTTCAACAAGCTACCTCAAGAAGCAGTGTAAAATTTTACTGAAAAACTTCTGAAATCTCCAGACCTGTCCTAACCTGCAGTTTCTCAAGTGGTTTCTGTTATTTCAAGAGCAAAGTGGCTGTACTGAAAATCTTCTTTCACTTCTTCCGTCTTAGTTCCCAGATGTCAGCAAAGACACTTGGATGAAAGCGCATCTTTGGTCATCTTGTCTTTGGGACTCTGCTGCCAGAATGTGATGGCCATTGCCTTGATCAGCCCAAGGCCAAATGCAGGGTGGCCAGATCCGAGGACGCCCATCGCTCCGGCAGAGTGGGGTCTTTGGGAGCAGAGCTTTGAGTGGGAACATTGACTCCCACACCTCCTGCTGACTCCATGCCTCCTCATGTGCCATGATGTCCACCTGAGGTCACCTCCCTTCTCAGTGCTGTCAACATGGGGAAGTTTCATCTCACAGCTCAGCCACTTCATTGCAATCTTCTGTGTCTTTGTCCAAGCATTTAGTGTCTGTGGGTAGCACCATGAACCCCTTCCTCCTTATAGGCAAAAATCATGCATCTCATTTTCTAACTCATGCCCTTTTCCTGTACAGGCCACATTATACATGGCTTTTCCTTCAAAAACTAATACTCCCCCAACAATATACATCTCCCTCCCTCCATCCCCAGTACATGCCTAATTCCGCTTGCACTCCATGTGTATTTTCATCGTTCCTGAGCCCTGCCTTGGCACTGCAGTCGGACACCTCATTCTGCAGGAGTCAGTGTGATCTCACTCTGGTCACAGTAATTTTCTTCCTGATGGAAAAAGAACATTTGGGCTATTAGCAAAGAGGAAGCTCGCAGTGTCATGCAAGTTTACATTGAACAATTGTTGTACCAAAAGCGCTGGAAAAACAGTTTTTTTTCAAGCACCACTATATCATTTCCCATTTTTTTAAACAAAAGCTCAACAAGCTGTAAAAAAATGGACAATGGATTAACTCTTTATATTGCCTATAGCTAGCCAAAAAATAACTGGTGGTTAAACCCCAGAACCATATTTCTAAGCCTACATGCTGGATCTTTATCTAAAAGTCATGATTCAAAATAAGCTGTAATAAAAATTAAGCACCAGCCAAGGCAGGAAATAAAATACTTGCCCTACCCTTTCTATCTTGTTCCCCATGATTACAGGCCTATTGAGCGTACCATAATGAAACACAATAGAATGAGATTAAATAATAAATGAAAGCAATACTTTAGTCATATACTCCTTTAGCCTGAAGTAACTTTTACCCTCATTTTCTCACCATAAGACCATGCACAGAATAACACATATTACCCAAGAGGTAAAGCAAAAACCATCTGAGCAGCAGAATTCCCTGTCCTAGGATAGCCAAGCAGTAAGTAATGAAGTCTCAGCTGATTTTGCTGGTGATCTCATAACAGGGATTTCCCAAAGGAAAGCCAAAACTAATCTTAAAAGACATCTTTGTGCCCCAAAAAGACAGGGGTGCAAATGAGGAACTAGGTTAAGAACTAAACATTCACGTAGCCCAAGAGCAAAATTTGGGAATATTAGACCTCTTGCCTGGAAGGGGTGATGTTTTGGAGTACAAACCAGCCTTTTACTGAAGGGCAGAGGAAGGATAACTCCCCTTGCAGCCATGGCATTGTGTAACTCCTCCACTGGGGACATGACACTTCGTTTGAAGCAGCAGGTATTGGCCAGCGATCACACAAACCTTGGGTCTGCCCTGAGCTTTCAGCTCCTATTTCACTCCTTCCCTGAGCTATGGCACCAGGGGGATGCTTCCAAGGGCAATGCTCCCAGATGACCCAGCAAAGAAGGTCATTATGAAGAGCGATGCTCTGGAGGGGTCTTGGATCAGGCCCATGGCTACCAGCTGGGGCAGTGGGAAGGAGCATTTTAATGAATTCATCATCTGACACGAGGAGCTCAAACACATTTTAGCTTTTGGATTGTCATCTGTGAGGTGATTTAAGTCTCTACCGGGTATTTGCCCACATAGAGTTATTGTGTTTAGGGGAGTAAAACAAGTAGATGTGAGGTTTCCACCAGCCAGCGAATTCCATGGTGTAGAGGCATCCAAATAGGGCTGCTTATTCTTGGTACTAGGTTTGTGTTCAAAATAGTTGCCGGAATATTAAGTCTGTGGGATTTTTTTGAATGGTACCATTTGCCCTTGCAGTACAGTTAAAACCCTCAAGCAGGTTTTTGGAGGAGTTTTTCTCTCCTGGTATTTGAAGGCTTCTAGTCCAATACCTGTCTCTCACATTGCTAGTGCCAGATGTTTAGAGGAAGATACCCATAGCACTCAGTTATGACATAACCTGTTTGCAGGAAAAGCAACCCCATTGATTAGTGGTTTGATTAACCCCCACAGAAGAAGATTTTATAGCTTTTGCAAAGCACTTTTTTTTCCCCTTTTGTTTCTTTTGCTGTCATAATTCCTAACCTTCTTGTTATTCTTGTACATGGTCATTGCACTGGGGAATTTGGTGGCATTTTCTCACACAGGGCATGCACACAATGGAAACAAAAGTACCCAGAAATTGTGACAGCTGCACATCATCCAAATACGCTTTCTACCCAGGATTTGCTATAGTCACATGCTGGTAATCAAATTACAAATTAATTATTTTATTGCCTTTCAGTGCAACCTCACCACTTCTGAAGGAAGCCATAAAATCTATTGCTTAAAAAGCTCTGGCTGAACATAGTAGATTTTCTGCAAAGAACACACCAGCTGTGAGTGAGATCCACTGATCTCTCTACTGGGGAGAAGCAAAATGCCCTCGCATGTTTTTCATCCCAATTAATCTTTGATGAATTTAGTTTGCTGACATTTGGGCTCTGTATTGGTCCCTAAAGAATTGCCCTAATGTGCTAACCCCAAATTTGGGTTATTCTGAAATTATGAGACCTATGCTGAGATTTTATCTTATCCCTGGTTTATTTCCTGTAGTCTAGTGACAAACTGGTTGGTAGTCACAGTGCATAAAGGAGAACTGAATTACATGATGTAAGCACATTTATTCTGTATTCTGATGCTAAACAAATTATGTCTTATAATGAACTCCTATACACAAAAAAAAAAAAAAAGATTAAAAAATATACAGGAGAGCAACTCTAAGAAATTATTTATCTTTTTGTAAAGCTGCAATATTGTATGCAAGTTTAGTTTTGGAAACACAACTTTACTGCAAATCTCTTATTAGACTTTGTAACCTAAAGGTTAATAACACAGGATGGAATACCATTTTGTCTGTGAAATGTTTAGCAAAAGCTAAATATCCTTAAATTACACTCATGGCAGAATAAATGTTTTGACTTCTTTTGCAATCACAGTTTTGTTAAGCAGCAGAATTACTTGTGTTGAACTTGTAAACTTTCCAGTACAGACTTGCTTTTGTTGACAGCATTTTTTTTTTTTTGCAGTGTTTTCAAGATAAAAAACTATTTTGATGATCAGAAGAACCTGGCACTGTTATAAGAAAATTAGGACCAAATGTTGACTTAAACATTATTTATTGTTTTATTGTGGTAGGAACTTGCAGGGGTTTTGCAGAGGATAAAACCCATTCATGAATGGGAGCTGATGAGGCATGAAGTTAATAAGAACAATGTAAGTACATAAGTACATAATTGCATGGACAGCTGCATGTAGTTAGAGGTTCAAGCAGTCATCTGTATTTATTGACTGGTCCATAAGCATTTGCTTTTGCTGGGCATTACTAGTTAAGAGAGAAGAAAGGCCATGGGGAAATTTTGGTGCTAGGTGCTAGGACCTGCAGAAAGGTATGAATTTGGGACTAAGCTTGGACTGACAAACACTGTTTCAGTGTGTTCTGGCTTTAAATTAGAGCTGGGGTGGTTCTGCTTGGTTTCAAGGGGAAGATCTGGTTCAGGCTGTTTCTAGTTGGGCCTTTTCTTTGAGACTTTGTGAAACAAAACTGTTGCCATGACCCTCCATTGGTTATAACCATCTCAGTGTGGCTTCTTGTTTGTGAAGTGACTGTGGATTTAGCTGCTGGAGCATGTTGGTAGCCCTTTGCTGTGTATTTTGGAGAGGATGAAATAAATGCTTCTGCATGCAGAATATGAAAAGTGATACAAATGCAGATGGGGGGGGAAAAATAAAAAAAGTAGGTAGGCAGGAAATATTTCAAGAAAAAATCCATGAGAAAATGGATTTTGTGGTGCATTTCACTATTGCTAGGGGTGTCTATGCAATGAGAAAGTTTATTTGCTTGCCTGTAGGATGTATTTGCTTTTAAAAATTTTCTTTGAAAAGAGCAGAAGAACTGGAGCAAAAAGTCAAGTTTCTCCTCAGCTGGTGATTCAGACGGCTCAAGCTGAGAGCAGCTCTGTGATTTCTCACTAAGTAGCACGTAGTTCTCCTCAGCTTTGGTGCAGAGACCCTCTTGAAAGACCATTTGGACCAGCTACAGTTTATGACAGTGTATAAAGCTAGCAAGCAGATGGGTTTTTATTGGAAGAAGAATACCCTGAATGAAAATGGGATTAGCTTTGTGGAAAATCACCTGTGCTAAAAACTAGTTTGGGCCAGGGACTGATGTAGTGGTAGCTAATGGAAGAAGCCAAACATCTGTTTCTCTAGATCCATTTGAAATGTTTCCCTCATCCTTCCATGCTGCCAAACTTGCAAGTATTCCAAGATCAAAGAGTGCCACTTCCTGAGCTTTTTTCTATATTTAGCAAATACCTGAATGGAGCACTGACCTTTTTCAATAAGAGATGAGTTGGCAACTGAACTATCTGATTCCTGCATGTGTGCACAGTTTTCTTCCAGGTAATCTGTCTGCTCATGAGAGCCAGGCTCACATGTCCTCTTAATATTGAGCTCATCTGGTATGAGGCCTTGCATCTGCTAATTAGGACTTTACAGCACCAGAATCTCCTGTACTAAAGATGCCATTGATCTGGGATGTGTAAGATCACAGGAGGGCAAGGCCTGGGTTTCCATCCTCTGTAAATTGCCAAGATTTTGATGTTTTTAGCTTGAAACCTTCCTCTGGCACTTAGTGCAGACTAGCTGAAATCTTCCACTTTGATCATCTCTAAACCATTTATTTATGAGCCAAAGTATCATTATTTTGCTACAAATTTTTAATGAATATATACTGTAGCAAATATATGTGTATATATTTTATTATTTCTTCCTGAAACTTGCAATTAATATTAGCAATAGAACACTTCCCCCTCAACCCTCCCATTGGAAAGGTAGAAATGGGGCATTTTGACAATTTGAAAGCTGACATCCTTCCCAAAACTTTTTTTTTTTATTGCAGAGTCATTGGAGAAATTCCCATAATTTCTATAATGAAGCTATTCAAAATAGACTAAACAGGCAAAGTACTTAGAGGACAATATTCCAAATGGCAGTTGTTACAGATCGAGGCACTGGAACATGCCACGTGCTTTCTGACACAACTATGTTCTTCAGTACATCGTGTATTAAAAACTGTTTCTCTCTTTTCTGCAACACTCTTCTTGAGGAGGGTGTGGAGCTTTATGATCCAACTCTTGAAAAATCTTGCTCTCCAAGCGCACTCAGCTCAAGGACTATTACAGTGGCAAAAGGTGTATTATTTGCCTTTTTGTTAAGAAATGTCAGTATACCATATTTTAAAGTAATCATATAATACTTGATGGGTTTTATATATATAGCTTTTTCCTATTAATGAAGCTTTGATTACATTTTAAAGAACAGGAAAGTGGAAGCCATCTGTACTCATGAGCAGCTTCCAAGAGAACTTAGGCTGCAAAAAGCTGACTGAAATGGATAATTTTTGTTTTCTAGAATTTTTCTCCCTTTTCCCTGTCTCATATCCATACTGACATGATTGCCATTTTAATTACATAATATTGCACCACTTCAAATGACATTTTCTTGTTATATATGTAATAACTGTTCTCCCATGAAGATGCATAAAAGCATATACAGTTGTGGGCGGGGAAGGAATTTAATATATATATACACATATATATTTTATGCAGAACTCATCTATACTTAAAAAAAGAGCCAATTTCCACGTGGAAACAGATTTGGCCTCCTTTAAAACCTGGCTGGCTTCCCTGGAAAATGTTTCCATTTTGGCCAACAACACTCAAAACCAACAGAACTTTCTTTGCGAACATTGTGAACCCAAAGCGCAGCACAGAAATCTTTTCAGGATGAGTTTGTTTGCTGTTTTATATGACTGCAGTTGTCACCCAGCTATGAAATTGGCTCGATCTCATGGTGAGTAGCTTCAGTCTTTCCAGCAGTGCAAAACAGCAGTTACAGCTATGAGCAACTGGAAACCTGGGTTTATCCTCTCTTCTGGAGCGTGGTATCAGCCACGATATAGAGCTCCTTAGTGCCATGCTGGGCTATTCATTCCATATTTACAGAGAAGGAGGCCACCCCCAAGCCAAACCCCAAACCAGCCTTGACCCAAACGTACCTCAGGGTCTGAAATGGCCTGAGCAAATTACCCAGGCACCTTGAAAATGGAGGGGGGGGAAAAAAAATGCTCCTTATGCTGGTAGTGTGAAGCTGTGCAAGCAAATTCCTGGGCACCGTGCTAAGGTTCTACTGTGTGGTTTGATTTGTGCCACAGATGGATTTCGGTATGTGGCTGTAATCTTGAAGATGCCTTCCCTTTACTTCTAGAAATGCCCAGATCAGTGAGGGATGAATACAGTTTTGGATGGTGTCTTCAGTGCACATGCTAACAAATCCATTTTGTTAGTTCAGGCTGGGGAATGAACAGCCCAATAGTCTGTTCCCAGTCTTCATTTTTTAATTGTAAACTGTCTTTCCTTCTTGCTGGACTGTAGTCCCAGTTCTTATTCTATGAGCAGTTGGCTTCTGGTAGCTGCCATTTCTTCTGCACAGCCCAACCAGCAAGTCTTGGAGCATGGCAGGTCCTGCTGAGCTGTAGGACACCTTTCTGGACGCATTGTGCTCTAAGACCAAGGCCCCTGTCTCCTTACCCACCAAAGCCCCAAAATGCAGTACAATGCTTCAGGTGTCACCTGCCACCATGCAGGACATAGGGTCTCCTTGGGTCTGGATCTGGGACTTGGGCCTCCACCTCTCTTCAGACCAAGAGAAGCTCAATGAGGTAGAAGTGAGTTGTTCTAGATTACCCAGTAAGGGAATGGCAGAACCAGTATTACAGCAAGTTCCTCTCAGCTTTAATGCACACAGTTCAATACTCAATATCTTGCTGCCTAAATAAAGGGCAAAAAAAATCTCCCAAGGTTTCTATTTTCACAGTGAGTTTTAACATGCCACTGAATCTTTCCTGTTTGTAAGGTATATTTTAAAACTCCAGAATCAATTTTTTCTTTTGCCAATGACAATGTTATAAGAATATTATTGTCTTTCAGGTTGCTCACATGCCACATGGGTTATCATAGCAATAATATATGATTATCCTGTTCAATTTTTTATTTAGGAAGTGCATTCAAGCTTAAGACCTGAACTGAATTAACCAGTTTTCTGAAGCAATCAGTATTATCCTGTGGATAACATACTTGGATGAAAATAAATGGGCAGTTCAAGGACTCTTTCGTCTTTCTGATAACTCAAGAAAAAGGTATAAAATTTTCTTTCCTTAATAGAGATATTCTGAAGACAGTTCAGCTAATCAATATATTTATGTAACAGGCAGAAGCCTGCCATATGGTGACATTCTTCTCTGAGTCTGTTCCTGACTCCTGACTGGGTCTATTCCTGGATTTACTGAGAATCCTCTCAGAATAACAGCTGGGTGTAAAATGATAGCCTGAGGGTGCTGTCCAACACACACTTCAGATTTCTGATTATTTATATATTTAGTCAGATAGTGATAAAGTAGAGCTTGCTATGCTTACAGTTTCTGCTTACAGGAAGCAGGTTTCTGTACAGGACCAGCAAATGCTCTACAACTTAGGCTGTGCTGCCCCTTTCAGAGGAAAGTGGTCTTAGTATAGGCACATTTATAAAATTAACCCACTTTAAACATGTAATTGCAGGTTTGAGGAGATGTTTGTCTCTAGTGCTATTTGCTATTGTAAATATTGAAACTGCTGGAAAACCCTGGAGACTTGGAGGGTGGATTGAGTTTAATTATTTTAGCCAAGGAGAGTCCTGGGGGAGATGGTATGAGCACCCTTCTGTCTCTCAGGTTGGAGTTGCACCTGCTTGTGCTTCTCGGGTTTATTGCTGTGTACTTTTGGGGTACTGTTTTGGTGCCATGGCCATTTCTGCAGGTGCACAGAGCAGCAAACTGCAAAGCAATTCTCTGCTGTGTTTGGCTAAACCTGGAAGCCTCTTATTTCCCAATCCTACTACCATCACCCATGTTACTTCCCTTCAGGACTATGGTCAAAAGCAAAGGAATCCCTCATGCAGTTTGCCCTCTTTAAGACCATATTAGGCCTATATTTCATAGAAAGTGAACTGTTTTTCAATATGCTTCAAGATGCAACTCATCCTGTGGGGTTCGTTCCCACCTTGCATGCACATGCAGCCTCTGTGCTGTGGCCCATTTGAACGGGCAGTCACAAATGTTGGCTTTTAATCTGGGAAAGGGAGATGTCTGCCTGCGGTTTACACTGCGAAAGGTATCAAATAGACCAGAATTATTCACCTTTGGAAAACTTCAAAGAACCCTACAGATTAAGGCAGTCTTTCAGTGGATGGACTGTATGGGGTGTGAGGATGTGGAGTAATAAGAAAGAGGAGAAATGGGGCGTTATAGAGAGGACTAGTTTAGTCTCCATGAGCAAACATAACAAATTGCTTGGTGCGCAGTAGTTGAGCAGCTCACACTTTCTTTTTTCCAAGAAGATGAGGAAAATGTGCACTGTGGAACAAATGTTGGTGTTATTTCACACTTAAATCCTGAGAAATCATACTGAATTGGGCGCAATTGCAAGGAGTGACGTCTCTACCCAAACCAGCCTACAGAGTTCAAGGGAAAACATGACTTCTAGCCACCCTGAGCTTTTCCCCCTTCCTGAAAGGCTGGCTGAGGTGGCCTGTCACCACTGCCATAGGAATGCCATGGTCACCACCACAGCAAAGGGGTCTTATAGCATGTGGTCACTACTGCTGACTGCTATGGACATTTGGGATGAACACAGCAGTACTGGCAGAGGCTGGATTTTTGTCCCTGATAAATGTATGTCTAGTGCTTTAGTGTCTGATGCCACTTGATCTGCTTCTTTTTTTTATACTGCTACCCCATTTCAGGCTAGGGCCTTCTCATACTTATAGCTTCAATCTTGAAAACAATTATAGCACCACCCATAAATGATTCACACTTCTAAAGGGAATTGTTCTCATAGAAGAATGAGTTGCATTTTGTACATAGGAGTGAATGACCCTATGGAGAGTAGAATATTTTCCTCGCTAGCTTGTTTCTGTGCAGGAAAACACTACTTGAACTCATTGGTTTCCAGATACAGCTTCCAAATTAACTGTGCAAGTAAGGTAGATCAGGCAGAGGCTGATGAATATTTCAGCCTGACCAGTCAGTGCTAACAGAAAGATGTGCAGGAACTGATTAGAAAATGACCTCTGATATGTCATGATATGACTTCATAGTCCAGTGCTGTACTGTACCATTAGTAGGAATAAATGCCTAAAATTCAGTAACACATATGTCACTTCCCATTCTTGATGGTGCTGAAGGCAAAGAGAGAAAGAGGAGACGGTTTAAACACAGTTTCATGCAGACCTTTGAAGATTTATGCTGGAAAGCATTTTGACATTTATGAGGCGTATTTAATCACTTCAGGTGCTGTTGAGTAGATACTTTACTACTGACACCAAGAAATTGCAGGAAATACTTGAATGTGGTCACAGTATAATGGAGGGTGTTGGTATCTCTCAAGTCCCAGCCATTAGCTCTCAAACATGTTCTTAGTGTTACCCAAAGAACAGAGGCATGGGGGCTGAGCTGAGTATTTTAGTCCTTTGTCCCTATAACTTTATGGCATGTAGGAATGATTTTGCCTCCTGTTCCCTGCAAATAATGCAGCTGTAGGGGAGTGTAGGTCAAGGCCAGATCAAGTACCTGGTTAATATAGTGAGAGCTGTTACCAGAGAATTTTAGGCCCAGTAGCTTCCTACCATTGTGCTTCCTACTGGTATATAAGCAAGCAGAATAAAAAACAACAGCATGCAGTTGGTTCAGATCTCATGAATTTGTCAGTCATTAGGTGAAGCCCATTCCTTTTTTTCAAAGAAGGCATTGAGCTGACCCATCTGCCTTCCACTGAATCCACTGAATTAGCCGTTCTCGAGCTGGTTTCTGACTAGAGATAGGGCCTATTGGTGCACTCAGGGTCCTGAAACTCTCTGCTATTTCCTTTAGGTTTCTTAGATTATCTTCACTGGATGAAAGGATGTGGAGCAGCAGCTTGGCGAGGTAAACAGGAATGTACATTCAGAGGTGTCAGTGTGTTAAAGGCTTCTCTGAGCTTAGCAGCCCCTGGGGGAGGCAACGAAGGAATATAAATGATTGCACTGAGCCAGCGTCCTAGCAGTTCTCTGCTGTGCTTAGCAGTTTATGGGTCTCGTTTAGTCTCCAAGAAAGCAACCTGTAAGTTCTGCAGGTGATTCCAGCAAGTGTAAGGCTAGGCTGTGTGTTTGGAAGCTTCTATTAAGAAAAATATTTTGCAGTTTCCTTTAAAAACTCAAACTTGATGCATTGAGAATTCTACGAGTTATTGAATTAATAGTTATGTCAGAACAATAATGACAGGTATTTTGGAATGTATACACTGCACTAGTATGACTGATCCACATAAGAGGGGGTCTGTCCTTAGTTGTTTCATGGCTAAAATCCAAATATAGCTTCATCTCATAAATATGCCCATAAAAAACATAGGCATCTTGCTGGTGTGTACGTTTGGAATGAATTTGCCATAGGCTCCCTTTATAATAAGGGGACGTAGAGGGAATCTGTGATTCAAATCTTAGTGAGTTGAACTAATATGTAGAGGGAAAGGAAGGCTTTCATTGCTCAGACTTGGTGTTTATGTCCCAAATGAGTTAAGAGATAAGGCTACAAGAAGGCTTCTGCAGTAGACTTAGGTGTGCCAAAGCACCAGCTGGCTGCCTTGTGCCAAGTGCATCTTCTGTCCTTCAATCAGGGTATCTCTATATACCAGCTATTGCAGCGTTATTCAAGAAGCAGTGATTTAGTCTGTTTGACACCCAAACCAAAGACCAAAGCTAGACAACTGATTCTTCTTGTCCATCTTCCTCATCTATGGAACTAAACAAAATGTGATCTTCTTTGCTCAGGCAGCCCTTAATCTAGAAGGGAATGTTTTACTAGTTCCCAAGTATCTGTAGTGTTCTGTCTACATGGCAGCGTGCAGCAACTATTGTTTTATGTTAGGTTAGTTAAGTTTACTTATATTCCATATTTTTCCATACCATATATTATTACCGTATATAATTTTATATACCATATTTTTCCAACCTGGATGCTGTGACTTAAGAAGCATACTTAAAACAGTTCTCTCCCTCCCAGGGATGCTTACTGACTGGAGAGTCAAGGGTTGTGAAGAGACATGGAGTTTTAAAATGTAAACTCTGTGTGTGTGTGTGTGTGTGTGTGTGTGTGTGTGTGTGTGTCTGTCTGTCTGTCTGTAAACTGTGTTACAGAGACTTTTTAATAGATGGTTCAGCTTCCCATTAGTGCATATAAATTCTTAGTAAAGCAAAGTGATCTTAGAGGCAGGATGATCAACACAGCATTATTTTTTTCCTGTTTGCTCATTCATAGCACATTTCTAGGAAGTCCCTCAGGGCCCAACTATTTTATTGCCTAGAGGGCTTTAATTCAGGGTTGCCAAGGGGCCTTCGGGCCATGGAACAGAACTGTAGCAACTGGCTCTGCTGATGTGTCTGCATTAATAACACTGATGGGGAAACACCAGTCAGGGAGAAATGCTGGCCTTGGGTGGGTGATATGAGCCAAAACGCTATAGTTGTTATCAGTGTAGGTGCTCAACCTGGGCAAAAACATAGGTGGTGAAGTGAACTTGTGCTGCCTTCTGCATGTAGGACCCTTGATGGGGAGTCCCAGGTGAAATACTACACAACCCTGCTCGGTGTCTAACCAAGTCTTTCACGGCACTTCAATAAATGGGGAAATTAGTTTTCTTGTCCTCAACATATCATGCCTATATGAAAGCCATAGTATTTATGCCTGTTTTGAAGTATAAATAAAAGTGAAATGCTGTACTGGCTGTTATCTTTGTGAGAATGAGGCAAAAATACTCTTCCTCCAAAGGTGTGTTTTTTTTTTCTATGCCAGCTCAGGCAGTGAATCAAATTTCCCTATTGGCAGCAAAATGAGATGCTGTAATTTCCGAAGGGTTAGGTTGGATTAAAGGGCTCGTCAGACAGAGGAAACATTAAAAGCTGGAGGACAGAAAGTTGCTTGGCTGCGTAGTCTCTCTTTGTACCCACATGTACCATCCAGATCTGACCTTGCTCCCAGGGAAGTCAGTGGAAGTCTGGCTATCATTCTCCATGGGAAAAATCATAGCCAGAAGTGGAAAAACACCTGCACGGAGCCCAGCCATTGACAGTTGCCAGTCTGAAAGATTCCAGTTGAAAATGAAAAGCCACAGCCAACATCCTGTACTTTTTGGTCAGCCTTTTCATATGGGCTGCATTGGTCTGCTACTTTAACACTGAAGGATCTGTATTCTACCTGACAGTCATGGAGCAACTGTCAAATGCAGAACACAGAAGCAAAAGAAGGTCTAACTGGCCTCCATTTCATTAGGAAGGGATCTATGTTTCACTGCTGGGTCACTTCTGCCACTGTCCTCTTCTGAGTGCCAGTGGACACTATGGCTGCCTTGCCAGGATCCAGCTGCTGAACAAGGCTGGAGTTAGATTCCATGTAGATATGTGGTGGGGAAAAGACTGGTTTCTGATTATGTTGCCTGCAAGGCAAATCTAAATAATTTTAAATTACCATTCTGAAAGATCACACCTCCACCTGGATCAATGCAACCCATCTGACATCAACTGATCTGAAGTCAGAGAAGCTACACCCTTTTCTGTCAACTGAAGATAAGGCTAAGCAGTATGTTCTAACAAGTAACAGAAAATGCCACTACCTTATCCTCATGCTAAACTTCCCAATGTGGAAGCTGTTGAAGATCTCACTATTCTCTTCAGTTCAGAGTGTTTCTGAGCCTGTGTCCATGGAGTACTGAATAGTCTCTGCAGGCTGAGTGAACATGAGTAGTCCAGTGCTCAACCAGGACCCTTGGGGAGACTCAGACTAGATTACAGCTTGCAAATGTGAAACTATGAATCACTGAAGAGCACTACTCTTGTTTACTTAGTAATTAATCAGCAGACAGAATGCCTCAGGGAGAAAAATCATCTTTGCTATGTGTGTGCATATACATATGCACATGTGTCTCTTTCTCATTATACACATATACAGTTATTTTAGTCATAAAAGACATATATACAGCTGAATTTATCCTTCTGTGAGTCTGATTTGCTCCCCAAGCAGACATAAGGGCTCACACTGTGGAGAGTGGAATATCTGCAACCTCCTTTCCTCAAGGCTTTGCCAGGTAGCCTGGTGTGAGTAGACACAGCTCAGAGTCAGCTCTTGGTATCCAAGGAAAAGTGGGTCCTAGACACCTAAAAGATGCAGTAAAGCAGACTGTTTCCAAATCCACTTTTGCAGGTAGGCCTTTCTGGACTGTGTAAGACATTGACAGAACTGGTGCTAATGTTGTCAACCTTTTCTGGATTAGACTCTGCATTATACAAAGAGTGAAGCAACTGTCATGAACTGTCCAAAGGGTAAAATGGTGATGCAGACTTTGGGTAACTTTAATGCCACTGCAGAAAGGAAAGGCCATGCAGAACTTGCTTCATCATTGTTGGTAGAATAATATTGGTCCCAATATTAAGGCATGTGCCATAGTGTTTTGCAAGGTTTTTTAAAATACGTGAAACTACTGAGAAATAAACTAAAATTACTAGGAAAATTATACTAAAAACCCTGAAAGCCTTCATATTTGTTCATGTCTAGACAGTCATACTTTGCAATCTAGTATTTTTGATATCTAATAGAATTGTGAATATATTTCTTGGATGTTATGATGTTGTGGTTATAAGGACCACGGTGAGAATCCCAGTTTTTGTTGGAATCGTTGAAAATTATGGGTACACAACAGTTGGTGCCCTGCAGAATATAAGAACTGCCTCATGCTTACAATTTTCCAAAGGTCAGTGTCAGGGGCAGATTACCAAATAATGCTGTTTTTGTAAGGGAAAGCCATGCAAGTACTTGTCTGTAGTTTTATCAGTGAAATGGGGCAAAACATTTCAAACTACTGCTACTAAGATCTGTGCATAATGCTGGAACTGGTAGTGCAGCCAGGAATAAGATTCGGATAGTCAATCACAAGTGGAGTATCTTGATAAAATATCTTTTAATGGAGCTGAATGCAATGTGTCCAGAAATAAGGACAGCAAAAATTAATTCAGAATTATCTAAGGATCACTCTAGTAAAATGACATAAAGCAAGTCTTCACTGTCATGTTTTACCAACGAGTCAATGTTAATGAAAATAATAATAATAATAATAATAATGGTTTTAATATGGAGATAATTCTATCCAAACAATGAAAGACTACACTTTGTCCTAGGTCCTCAGACTGACGGAAACACCATTACCATGATTTAAGTGTTAAAGACTGTACTTCGGGGACTTGAAGAATTCTCTATGTTCAGCCAATTTAAAAGAAATGAAATAGATGAATTGGCTGCAAAATCTAAATACCTCCGTGTGGGGAAAGTACCAGCTTTAAAAATGTTCTTTCAGTTGTGGAGAAAGCTATAAAAAGAATGATGGTCTACAAGCTAGACACATTCGAATTGGAAGTGAAGCATGAGTTTTAACAGTGATGATCATTCACTTTTGAAATAATAAGTGTTAAAGAAAACAGCTGGTTCTCCATCTCAAATTGTCTTCAAATAGAGATTGGTGGCCCCTCTAAAGAGAGCAAGGGACTTCAGTTTTGCACAAGAGCAAATTCTTAGTCCAGTATCAGATAACTGGGAGAAATGTAGTGTCCTGGGATAAGTGGAACGTTATGTTAATTGATTAAAAGGTCCCTTTCTGCTTTAAAAACTTTAAAGTAGAATTTCACTTCGGGCTAATTCAAGATGGACCATTTAAGCACCCCTCCAGAACACTTTCAACTAACAAGTTTTCCCAAATTCCATCAATTAGACAGTGGCAACTGCTGGAAAGGAATCTAGGGGCACATCTCCATTACGTAGGTACACCTTGCTGTGCGTGGAGCATTGGCGTGCCTTTTGGCTTGCCAGAGCCCATCAAGATGGGCATCTGCCCATCAGATGCATTGGAGGAATCCAAATTCCCAGCATTCCCAGATATAATCACTAGAAATATCCAGTATAAACCTCTACTCAAGTCCCTACTAACTAAATATTATTAGGGCAGCCCACTAATCAAGATCTGTTTTTTTCATTAACTGTATATGTTGCTAGATGTGTGAAGTGTGGCAGAATATCTTTCATGAGGGCTATAAAGGAAGGTGCAATGGTGAATTAATATGCATATATTCATTTTCCATCTATCCTGTTCTTGTCTGGATGGTTTCAGATTAGTTTTCCATTTCAGTTTCAGAAAAAAAAATCTCGAATGCAATAATTTAAGCATAATAATGTAGGAGTTTTACAAGCTTATACGACACTGTCCCCAACCCAAAGAACATTTTCTGTGCGACCAGGAAATGTGGGGTTTTTTTGTTTCTTTTTCTTTCTTTTAGATGGCTGGCTCAAACCAAAGGTCATCTCTCGCTGCTTTCCAAGAATTATCCATCTTCTGGCTGCCCAATAAGTCTGGATGTCCAGCAAAACAGCATGTGCTTCTCCTGGCTTAGCAACCACAAAAGCAAGTGGGATCCTGTAGAAAGCAGGGGGGACTCAGGAGAATCAGAGAAGGGGCAGGGGTGCTGGAGGTATCCCATGGGAAAGGCAGTGAGCATGCATTCTGCATGGATAGGAGGCGGGAGAGCCGGGAGCAAGACAAAGGACATGGTGGAGCATTGGCTTTGCATGGGGACAGTTGCAAGGGACAAAGCAGATGTAAGTACAATATCTGCTCCGCGCCGAGCTCCGACCGGCTGCACAGCAATGCTTCAAATAAGGGCACTGAATATTTAGCACCTTCCCCTAGCGAGGCCCTCACTGCTGATCCCTGAATATCTTTTCTACCCAGCCAGGTCAGCTTGTGCTTGGAGAGATTTAATATCAAACACAGTGTGAAACTCAATCTCTCCTGTTAGGCGAGCTCTGACAATGGAGCTGCCATGTGCTTGGTGGGTCATGTCAGCATTAATTTACTGCCCCTGGGTGCTGTGGAAATGTCTCAAGACTGTCACACTCCCACACTGCTGAGCTTTTGGCTTGCAAACAGTGACCAGGCAGAAGGTGATTGCAGAGATGGGGCCTTGCAGAGGGAGAAAAAAAAATCAAAAGCTGCTACAGAAACCCTCCAGTATTATTAGACTTGTTTAAATGGATGTGGACTGGAACATTATTGATGACACGAAAAAAAAAATCCACAAAATGACAGAGATTTGGCTTGGTAAAAGGCAAATGTGTGGGGATGCTCAGGGAAATGGGGAGGAGGGAAGAAATACTGTCATTATAATCAGGGGAGACTGAGAGTTTAAAAAGTTCCAAATCCCCTGCAACAAAGTAAAACTCATCTTTGTGGTACATGAAGCCTACACAAAGCTGTTATGTTTTTTGATGGGAGTAATGATTTTAAAAAGTAGTTAATAGCATATTTCAGCTGAGCCGCTTGAGTGGAGCTGGAGCTTTCTCATGTGCTCTCTCAGGAGTGATCACTGCTGCTTTTCAGACTGCTTTTCCTACAGCACACAAACTTAGAGCACATACATGGTTAATTCTGCAATTTTGCTTCTGTTTTGCACTGAGCATTTTGTTTTATATATTTCAAACAGTGCAAGCAATGAGGCACTATATTTTACCTATAGGAACAGAGCACGGAGAAATCAGACCAGAAACAGTTAAGACACTTTCGTTAAGGAGAAAATATTGGTATTTTATGGGCATAAAATACCATACTATAAAATACCATAGGCAGCCTGAGTGGACAGGGTTAAATTTTCCTCCACTGTGTAAGCTGGAGTCCAAGTGGATTTGCTGTCCCCACGCTGCCCCTCTCTGCAATTCAGAGATACCTTGTTTTGTGCTCAGCGCGTTGGCATTGCATGAAAGTGTATGTACTCCTTTATCTCAGATTAGCGGTCTGAAAGGGAAGTCAGGTTTAAATAGTTTAAAGACAGAGGAAATCTTTCTTTCTAAATAAATACTACAAAGGCCACATACTCATTAAAATACTGTTTGGGTAGGAAAGAGGCCAATAAAATCATGCAGAAGGGTGATGAGGCACAGTGAGCTTATTGAGCTGTCTGAGCTGGGCTCCCTCGGCAGCTGCTGGTTCATGGTCCTGTGGTGACAGCCAGGCCTTTCTTCAGCAACCTGGGGAGGGCAATCACTGTCTTTGGGAAGGATGTCCTAGGTGGGTTTGCCAAAAATCCAGCTTCTGCTTTCTGCTGTGGACTGTTGATCCAGACAACTAGATTGATGTCTAGCTCAGTGATTGAGGTCTAGCTCAAAAGGGATCCAGCTGGTATGTGGTGGTTCTTCTGACCACATCTGCTCTTTCAATGCAAAACACATAGGTGGTCGCTAGGATTCTCTGTCTCCACCCAAACAATATCCTAACCCTGGTGCCATTGATTGCCTCTGGTCACATGAATTTTGTGATGCTCTGAACCCTGGAGTGGGTCTCAAAGGCAGCCCTGACTCTGAGCAGACCGAGGCTCCTGGAAGATGTGGGATTTAGGGGCTTGATCCCCCTCAAGCAGAGCTGGGAATTGAACCCAAAGCTCCCACTGCCTGTGAACACAAGGAACAGGCCCTTTAAAGAATAGGGGTACCACCATATCCTTGAGGAGAGTGTTGCTGCGTCCTAGAGGAGTAGCAGGACTTTGCAGCTGACTGATGATAACTCTGAAAGCAATGTGGCTTTCACTCACATGAGTTTCCCAGGGTTGTGAAGAAAACCTGTGGCCCTAAGGGCTCCATTCCAGGGTGGAGTCTTACGTCAGCCTCCAGTTTTGCTTGAAACCTCATCAAAAATCAAGCAGCACTCTGATCACTCTTGATGTGAAGTCAGACTACTACAGCCCCAGGTTGGAAATTATCTCACCCGCTTTGCACATCTTCAATCCAACCCAGTCATGTAGGGTCTTGCTATGTCCAGTAGAGATAGACACCTGCAGACAGCAAGCTATCCTATTCTAAAAGAGATGTCTAAACAGCTACTTGTCTCTTCCCATAATCAACAGATGGACTAGATGCCTTGTTCAAGCTAGGTGGCTAAGGATGAAATCTAACCCAATCTAAGGATGAAATCTAACCCAATGAACCCAATCGAAGTCACAGCTTCTTAGTCTTCTAAGCAGAACTTTGGCCATATGAAAACAGCATTTTCTCTACCACATGTGCTGGTGGTGCTTCTAGGTAGCCCTGAGACTCCTCGGAGCTCAAACAACCTTCAGACATGAAGGCTATAGCCAAAACTGCTGTTTCAAGTTCTCTGCTCTTTGCTGAGAAGTTGTACTTTTTCTTATGTGAGGCTATTATACTTGTTTCCCGGGCCCTATCACTGGGGGAAACGTCTATGGAAAAGATGTGTCTGTCATTTGGCATCAGGCTTGGAAACAGTCTGATCTTTATTATCAAAGTGTTCCCCAGCCTTCAAATTACCAGGTAAAAGTCTATCACTCATAAAGAAAGTCAGACTGAAATATCATAATGGTCCCTCCTGGCTATTCAGGATCTTATTCTTCCCACATCAGTTTTACACCTGTTTACCTCTAACAATTACAATTATGAGGGAGTACTGAACCTTCTTAATATCCCTGTGCAGATACTTGGAACTGCTTCTTCTTATGAGGATTTGCTCAAGGGATCAGTGTGCAATGAGTACAAGCCCTTTCTGTACAGGAGCGAGATAACCATAGATCATATCTGTGAAAAACATTAACGCAGGCCCTAGATCTAGCCATGCTGTGCATAAAATCACTTCCCAGTGCAAGTACCTCAGCCCTCCAGTCTTCTGCTGGCCTTGCAAAGACACCTTTTTTCCCCTAAATTTGTTGTCGCTGCAGTTCAAATCCTATGGCCCCCATGTGGCACTTTCTAACCATACAATTCACAGATGAATGTGAAGTGAAGTCGCAACCCAGATCTCAGAGAGCTAACTCACAAACATCCTCGTGTCTCTCCAAACACCTTCTCCTCTCCCCACCATCCCTCCCTGCTTGTCATGTGTGGAAAGGTGCTGTCTTATTTGCGGGCAGGAAGGAAGCAAAGGGACTGGGACCAGGAGCCGTCACTGCCGCCTGCTTGGATATTCACACCAAAGGGCAGCCCAGCAAAACCTGAAAATGTCACCAGTATGAAGCTGCCCAAGCCAAGTCCATCGCTGGCCCCTACACGCAATGTTCATCCACTCTTTGGTCTCATACATTTGGCTGGGGGATAGAACCTTCTTGGGCAATGTCCCACACGGGGAGTCCCTTATGGTGGTTGCAATAGGATGGTCTAGGATGGCCAACCTTGTGCGGGATGAGCTCTGTGCCCCATGGGATCTGCAGCGTGCTCTTCTGCCCACATACATTGCTGAACCCACCCTGTTATGAAAGAGGCCCTGGCTGCCTGCCCTGCTGCTCCAAAATTTGCATCTTTATCCTGAATTAAACTCCAGTCCAAAGTCTGCTAGTATTTTTTATTGTTGTTATTACTGCTGTTTGGAAAAAGCCGTCCCTAATAGCTTAATATCCTGGAAAGTCTCCTAAGCAAGTGTCAGCACAGCAAGATGGAGGTGGGCTTGCTGTTCCTCCCTTAATCTAGCTTGGGCGAGTTAAAACCAGCAGTGCAAATGCTACCACAGAGACATTAACTCATGATAACACCCACAGCACTAAGCCAGGCTCTCTGGGAGATTTGTTTTCTGGCTACATTCATGTGCTAATATCCAGGCCATGTATTTCACGGTGCAAAGCCAGATTTTCTGAAGCAAAGGACCACTTGCAAGGAAAAGGGAGGAGACGCTGCTTGAGGGAGTGCCTGACAGCAAAGGGGTGAAGGGCTCTGGGCCACGCACAGGGTGTGGGAAGGAAATAAGAAAAGAGCCCTTGTCACTTGTGGGAGGGGGCAGGCTGAGCTCCTGAGGTTAAACGAAATGCAAACAAAATGCCAGGTGCTTGTGTCTGCAATTCACACCTTTCTTTTACCATACATTCTATATAAACATTTTTTTTTTCAGTCACTATTATTGCCTTTGTATATGCAATATAACCTCACTTGGAGGCCCAGCTCAACCTCCTTTCTGCCCAGGGGTCCTTTAGATAGAGTTCAGCAATTTATTGCATGAGAACAGCAGAAAAGTTGCCCATGTGAATGCAGCGTTGTACCCGGTGCCCTCATGGGTATGACTTCACATTGGTCAACACTGGATCTGTATTATTAAATCAAAGCAGGGAGGAAATGAGAACTGGAAAACAAAACACCCTCTTTACATGTTAACTCCTGCACATGTTCAAGAAAGCAGAAAGATGGCTGTTGTCAACTCTGTAGGGGTTAAAAACGACTGAAAATATTGTTTTGTTGTCCTGTGAGTATTTTAAGCACCACGACCAAATAGTATATTACTGGTAGACGTCCATCTTGGGACATGTTGCTACTCATTTGAGTAACTGCTCCTTACCAAGGTCTGGAGATCAAGAAGCAGGTGACCCAGGTATGTGAAATACACAGGACCTTTTCTCAACATATCTGGAAACCAGATTCACTTAAAACTCAAATAAGGTACTGAGTGGTGAGGAGGAGCCATATGGTAACCTGGGGACAAGTGAGTGCTCTGTGAACAAACAGTAAAACACCCTGTGTCATGTGAAAGGACGATAGATTTATAGAAGTTTGTTTGTATTAACTGAGTGTGTTTTAGTTACAAGATGCATCATTTGGCTCCGGATCTAAAGGTAATTTTTATTGCATGTTTTTATGAGCATTTACAGTATGATTTTAAGAAAATAATAGAATAAGAAACATATTGACTTTCCTGAGGTCTTTAGTCTGTTAACTTAGTATTGTTTTTCGTTGTTTATATTAAAGATGTAACTAAGGATTCAGCTGAGTCCAGGCTGCCTTATGGAAGGTGCTGTGTCAGTGTTTACCAATGGGACAGGTGGTGTCTTGAGCTCCAATACAAAAGGAGCAGGAGAGATTGGCTAACTCTGGGATTAGAGTTTCTCGTGGGCTAATAAAATAGGCCTCCACTCCTAATAGTGCTGCCAATTTCTTGTGTGGTCATGGTCAGTCTGCTAGAGCTAACTATTTGAAGATACCTATATACAGACACACACAAGAAGAGCTGTTTATGCTATTGGTTTCAAGAAGAACTTGGTCTTTAGCTGGGGGACACAGATTCACTGTTGATTTAAGTGCCATAAAATTGCGCTTAATTTTTAAGTATATTGTATATACTGTATATTACAGCACTATGAAAAGTTACTTGGAAGCAGTTGAGCTGGGTCAGTATGGCTCTCCTTGCCTTGCTAGTTCAGGTTGTGCTATAGAGCATTGCCCTGTATTAGGTGAATGTCCCCCAGTACTTCTCATCCACTGGCATCTGCAGCCTTGAGTTAGTCTTCCCCTGCGTGTGATTTAAGCCAGAACTGAGCTCAGTGGTGAGCACAGGATGTTATTTGATTGATGTTGAAGGATTAGCTTGATAACCAATGCTACTGAAATATCATTCACATTAGCAGAAGGCGAGAGGTGAGATGTTTAAGGAACAGAGGGCAAAATTCTGGACTGTGTTCCCAGCTGTTCTGCAGACTTCCTGCAGGGAGGGAGTTAGTTAATGTCTTGGTACATTGGTTCACCGTTTGATAATAATCCTTCCCTCCTACTACTCTTTGTGTCTATTTAGCTGTAAAGTCTCCAAAGCAGGAAACATCCCTGTGATGTGCCTTGGCTGGTACCAAAGGCCACTGTCAGGTGAGGAACCTTTTGGTGTGCTAGTGTTGGAAATGTCTCACGGATGTGGTAGTCAGAACCAAAACCTTTGTCAAGCAGAGAGGGGAGAGGAACCAGAGCTTGAATGGGCAGGAAGACTACAGTCATCACACAGAGAAGTGCAAGCCCTGAGGGAATTGCAAGGGAACTTGCCTTGCCAATGCTCATGCTCTACCTGTTCATAAAAGATTGTATATCACGCTTCAGGGCTGGCAAGCCAGGACTTATGTACTTAAAAATTAGTTCTGATAGAGACTGGATGCTATTTCTATGCCTCAGGCTGTTGTAACCTATTCTCCTTCAGTACCAATTCTCATAGAACCCAAATCCAAGGTATAGTTCTCGTCATCTAGAGATGTAGGATCCATTGCAAAATCTGCAGGCAACCATGCTGGCAGCTTAGGAGTTGCCTCTGGGCCTGGCGTGTGCTTAAACTACTCATGAGCTATCTGGGCTCCTCAGCAAGATTTCCATCCTTGTTTGACTCATCTTTTATTTCAGGAATTGTTTGCATTTTTATGCCTTTGAGACTAGGTCCCGTGGGAATCCTTCCTAAACTCCGCATTGACCTCCTGTATTTCCAGCACATAACCCCTTCTCGGAAGAGGTCATTTGATTCTCCACTATAAATACATGAATCAACACCTTATACTTTTATGGCACTCTTCCCAAGTCTCTCTTGCTAGAAGAAGTATAGAAAGCTACAGTTTTCATTATGTATTAGTGGGTGACTTGAACAGAGTAGCCATGCATCAGAGTCTAACAGTTGCCCTTAAAATATCAGGGCATTAGTTGAGTCTTACCTCAGAGGAGACTATACAACCTAGATCAAACTCAACACCCCTGAAAACTTCATTTAGATCATGAAAGGCTCCCAAGGCAAACATACTTTGCTTATAAGGCTATATAAGGGTCAAAGAACAAAATGTTTTGCCAGGAGAACTGCAAGTTCCCAACTATGCATGAGAGATGAACTGTGAGCAAGCTGTGTTCAGACCAGAAGAACATTTTCATAAAGCTAAACAAGTTCTCTAGTTATCAAGCAGTTAGTTTCAGGTGATAATTAGCTTTAACCCAGCTAGTTAACACTACGTTAAAGACATCTAATCTAATCAAGAAGTCTAGAGAGAGAAAAAACTCAGAGATAGCATGGATAAGTAACACAGGATAGGGTGAAATGCCTTATGAACATACTGTTAGTGTTGTCCTGTGGCCCTGCTGGGAAGACAGACAGCACTCTCAGAGTGGGTGAAAAACTTTAACACGCCTAAAATGTTAACTTAAGTATGGTAAGGGAGACTGTGAAATACACAGGCATGTCTATGTATACTTGGAGGAGTACCTGCAAATCCAAACGTTTTACTCTCTGTAAGCATAAGGGATTCATATAGTATCCACCAAAGCTCATTTTGACTTATCTGCAGTTTTGAAATAAACCATGCAGCCATGTAAGTGCATGGACACTAGTAATCACATTTCTGAAAATAATCCAGTGTAATTTTAAATAGGAATCCACAATGTCAGTGGCCTTTCAGTGGAAAGTTAGATGGAAGTTGCTCACATTCTTCATTCATTATATTTTCTGGGTAGATGCTACTTCCTATGGCTACAAGCCAAGGCAAAGATGGCAATGCTCATAAATGTATAACTAATTTAAGGATATTAAAGCCCTTTTTGCTTCTGTGTTATCCACTAAGTCACCTGTGTGATAATATGTCTATTACTTATCACTCAAGTCGGCTGTTTGGGTGCATAGGATAATCATCAAAGAATGCATGTCCCTCCCAAAATATCCCCCCCCCCAAAAAAAATCATTCCAATAAATTGCAATGAAAATAATAACCAAAGTTGAACTACTCCTTCTGCACCTCTGACTTGTGAGTTTTCCTGTGACACTCTTATCCTTCGAAATACTCAGGTACCTTCATCCATAAAATGTATGAAAGAAAACATGCTTACAAGGCCCACCCATTGAGCAGCTATATTAGCAAAGGTTTGCAAAGACCTTTGGAAATTTCTTGGCCAGGCACTATCAGAGCACTGAAATGCCAAGTGCTGAGGAGCCCAGTGTCCGTGCTGGCCTTCCTGCTCCCTCCTGGCTACACGAACTGTCACATAGACCTGCCCACCTCACCTCAGCAAGCACATGAAAGCCCAAGAAGGGGAACCAGGCCCAGCTTTGCACATACGTTGGTGCTCCTCAGCTTCTGGAGGAGCAGAGCAGCTCCGGTGGGAAAGGAAGGCTGCTTGGGGCTGCTTCCTGGGAAAGGAAGGACCGTGAGGCACCACCTTGGCTAAAACCAGTGTCTCAGGCTCTCCTCTGATGTGGTTTCCACTTGCTGCAGAAATGCTGCAGCTGCTGGACCCGGAGAACAGCCACAGCTCTAGACTGTAGGGCAAGAAAACGTAACCGAGTCTTGCTGATTTGCAATAATGTTGCTCCATCCTGGGTGTTATCCTGAGAAAATGAAATTCCTCAGTCCCTTAGGGCTTGTGGTGAAGTGAATGGCAAAGCCTCAATCACTTCAAGAGCAACAAAACTGGGCTTTTATTCAGGTAGTTTTTTTTTTTTTTTTCCCCTCCCAGAAATGCTATAAGGTCATATCCTGCACTGAAATCACACAGTATCTTTTGTACTTGTCAATCATAATTTCCCTGCCCCCCCATACACTGATCTGCACACACATGCACGCATACAGAGTCAATGCAAAAAAAAAAAAAACCAACCTTTTTCTGAAATCACTTTGGCCACTCTCCTTTTATTTAACAGGAAAATTGTGATACAGTGCAACAATACAGCATGCATGCCAGAACAAGAAGAATGCCACTTTTGTGTAGGTAGGGAAATAGTTGTGATGCACTAAAGAGATATTGTTTTTCCATTGCTGTAGCCAAACTTTACACTTAGCCTCTCATGTAGAGAGAGGGTGTGACAGTAGATAGGATGTAGACTTTGAAACTCCATCTCCGCAGAGAAAAGACAGATGGGATCCAGCTGGCGGATATCACACACATTTTCTGTTCTCCTTGATATCTGCGGATCTGATAAACGTGGAAGAATAACAAGCCTTTATAGAATGCAGATGAAGAGAGGAGTCTATCTGTATGTAAAAGAGAAGGGCCTCAGCCTGCTGTATACTTATTTCTGCTAAATGAAATTAAACTTCCACAATCTCATAAAAACAGAATCTACCCATTCAAAGTACATATCTGATTATACACCATACAAATTTATTGACCTCCCATGCCTGCTAT
The DNA here is from genome assembly GCF_003342845.1 of Nothoprocta perdicaria. Lineage (NCBI taxonomy): Eukaryota > Metazoa > Chordata > Aves > Tinamiformes > Tinamidae > Nothoprocta > Nothoprocta perdicaria. The sequence goes on along the minus strand of NW_020454538.1, from coordinate 2,295,752 downwards.
TATCCTGGTCTTATTTAACATCATGTCATGTCAGACTCATATCAATAGCAAGGAGGGGGAGGATGCTCAGGCTGAGCTCACCAGCTTGTGCGTCTCTGTCTGCAGGAGCCTGACTGGTAGTCTGTCATCATCCAAAATCTGCACTCTGCTTTTAAAATAAAACCTTAGAAACCTGGGAATAATGTGCTAAGACAAGTGATGGGAACCAGGAAATGGTAGCTGCGAATACCTGAGTCTGTGCATGAGTCATCCAGCAACCTCCTTTGCCTTAGCCGTGTCCTCCTGTGACCTCTTCATCTTCTCTGCCTCACATAGCATTGTACGGCTCCGTTACCCCTAGCACTCTGTGAAGTGATTTTGTGCTCCCCAGCTAAAACACAGCTATTAATAGGAGAAGAGACCTAACTGAAGATCTGTTGTTTCACGGGGTATTACTGTTGGTTTCACCTGCGCAGATACTGGGTCAGAATCTAATGTGGTTTTGATTAATACAGGGTGAATTTTGATCTTTTACCCAGTAGGACAGCACTGTCTTCTGGCTACCAGATTTCAAACCAAGACAACAATCCCAGAATAGTTAAATACCTAAAACCAGAGGGACTTCTAAGAAGATTTGCCTGAAGCCATCTGTGCAGAATAGAAAAAAATCTACTGATAACATTTATCAAACTCTTTCTCCCTTATATATATATTCACCTTGCTCTTCAAACTGAAATTTTGGCTCTGTAACCTATAGATCCGATGCTGGCAGATACTTATATATATATATGTACACATCTGGAAGCATGTGAGTAGTTTTACTGAAGTCATTTTTTTTTGCTTGGAGTAAAGCATGGTATGTATTTTGTTGAATCTAGGCCTAAATTCCCCAGTGCCTTTGCCTCCTGTGCACTCTAGTGCACATTAGAAACACCTCCTGACTTCCAGCTCTGCTTTTTTCTACTCAGGACAGCAAGCATCTGCTGTATTTTTCCACCTGACATCTAAAAAAGAAACAGACCAGGAGATAACTGCTTCCCCCATGAAGAATAAACAGGGGTTTGCAGACGATAGGTTTCATCTGTCTGATAGCAAGATAAGCATAAAAGCAAAAATTCGTTAAGAAATGCCTCTTTTGAGGGGAATTGTTTCCTATGCCCTTTATATTTTGTTCTGTGTTTACTGAAATCAGCTAGTAACCTTTCTAACATAATTTCCATGTTTTCACCCCCAAAAGATCACGTATGTTATAGCATGTCTATGTAATACAGTATATTGAGGTTTTATATGATTGTTTTCCCTGTTTTTCTATTGAAGTTTCAAGGGCTCTTGGCTTATCTGTTTTTTGGTTTTTTTTTAAACTCTTTTTTTTTTTTTTTTTTTAAATCAAGTTTGATTTAGATTTAAAAGGTTCTGGGAAAGAGAAGGGCAAAAAAAGGCCACATCAATATTGCCTCTTAATGCATGGAAGGGTTCCCCAGCAACACATGCACTACAGAGGATTTCCTGTTTTATTGCTTTAAATAGATTTCATGTATCATTTGGGATGCCTGAATTCTAAATGTCAGTTCTGTACAAGCAAATGGTATGGGGAGAAAAAAAAAAAAAAAAAAAGGAAAATCTGACCTAAACCTGTAAGAGCAAAAAGTGAATCTGGCATTTAAAAAGAACCAGGACTGAATGGTGGCACATTCATTCACCACAGAATGCTCTTTTTCTACAGAAAGAGTAAAGATTTGTTTGTTCCTTAACCAGTTGATTTAGAAACTTTCTTAGTTCAGGTTCTGTAAAGCACCAGCTTTAACTCCTGAAACCTTCAAATCAAAATCATGTGAGAAATGCCACATTGCTATAGCTAATGGCTGAGTTGTTTCCCCAAGGAAATAAGTGGATGAATTTTGCCTTTCCAGCCATTCCTCTGGGGCTCACATTTTGCACTTGCAGTTGTGACAGCATACAGGGTAGGTAACATCTGAGAAGCCTACCCTAAATCCAAATTTTATCCCAGACTTGTAACCTCTACAGGTAGGCAACCCTCGCCACAGCTTGCAAACACCAAAGAAAAGAGTAGCAGAATGGAAACAAAACATATTAAAGTCCTGAGTGGTCTAAGAAAAGTTTATCTTGTTCAGTACACAAGTTGCAGATTCACCAATCATGTCACCTTGAACTATAATGGTTGTTGACTGTGAAAATACCAGGCTTGGCAATAAACAACTGAGAAGCAAAATCAAGGAAAAGAGTGAAAAGAAGGAAACCTCATCTCAGTGTGAAAATTATCTTACTGTTTAAGGATTTTTTTTCCTCTTCCACGTTTTGTTGCATTCTCTCTGCAGAGTTTGAATGTTTCCACTGCTGGCTGATAGCTGTTACACGGTCCTCTGGTTTGGTCCCAGCTGAGATGTTCTGGCCTGAGTCCTACGCTCTGAAAACTGCGAGTTGATCCCCTGGGGTCTGTGAGTCCGTGAAGTCTGGGAAGAGCTGGGGCTGTATCCATGGGGTGAAACAAAGGCTGGAAAGGACATTTAACAGAGAATAAATAAACTTTTGAAGGAAATGCTCTTGGAGCAAGTCACAAGAAAGATAAAAAGGAATAAGGCCTAGCAGGTCAAATAGGCTCATCTACTCTATTCCTCATTTCCACTTCATTAGGGAGGACTGGTAAATAATCCTGAGAGTTTGGGGGCATTTTCATTAGGTGTCTTTTAAGGTTTGAAAGACACAACCATTATTTATTACTAAAATACACAGTAAGAGCTTGGGCCTAGCTTACTATTAGGCTAAGCATTAATACTTTAAACACCTGCCCTGCACTGAACCCCTCAGTGAGTCTCTCCTGGCTTGGCAGCTGTCAGTCAGGTGGGGAAATGTTGATGTCTTTTTTTCTTGGGGCAGGCTGAAGCTTGATCTTGCTGCTGTTCTGCTTCTTTCTGCTGCTTCTCTTAAGAGTTTTACACCTTTTGATGTTTCTGCCCTTTTCTCTGAAGCTTTGAAGATTTCATGTCTTCGTTTTTAGCTGTTGTTAATTAGTATTGACTCATCCATCCCACCATTGTGCTCTGCTTTCACACCTTGCAATTCTTAGTGCTCTCTCACCCACAGACTAAGATGATCAGGCTCACACAGCTCATCATGGCCCTTTAGCAGCAGCTAGTGGGCTCGGAGGCCTGGGTAGAGCGGAGAATTTCCTTCAAAGCTGTAGATCAGATCTATGTTCTGGGTGGAATAAGGGGACACAGACCCTGTGGACATAAACCACAGACTATCACCTCTGTCTAGATCCATACTAGAAAAGGGATCCTTTCGATACCCTAAGCTCTTGCACATCTGCTCCACAAACAAGCTACAATTTATGATTCAGTTCCTACAGCTTTTCACCTTCGCAGATCTTTCTCACTATGTATTTGATACTGCTCCAAATGCGACCCATTTGATCCCCACCAATGGTACACCACAAATCTAGGCTTCAGTAACTGGGGAAAGGAAGAGAACTGCAGTCCTGGGACTTTCTTCTTGGCAGAAACAGTCCAACACATATTCTGTGCCCCAGAATGGGAAGCCTCAGTGCAACACTGGCCTGTCACAGCAGGGCTGGAGTCTCTCACAGTCAGGATCCTGTAGCAGATAAATTTGGTAGTGTTCCTCATTTACTGTGCAATAGCACAGAATTACACCAAGCAAAGGCAAGTTTTAAATGGTACCACTCTAAATATAAATGAGAACAGAATCTGGCATTGATTCACTTGCTTTGGCTACAGAGCTCTTACTGCACCGGAAAGAAGAATAAAGAATATTGTTTGGTAACTTCCTTCTTTTATCCTCCACTCAGTTTTCTTTAAAGCTTTCTAATTATTGCATTGTGGAAAAAGGGGAAAAATGCCAAAGGCAGACACACAAAGTGAAAGAAAAACATCCCTGAGATTCAGCAGCAAGTAACTTGTCAGCCTGACTGCTTTTACCACAGACATGAAAACACTGTCGGTGAAGAGGAGAGGAAGAAAACACAGATAGTGAAGGGCCCTTTAATCTAGCAGGAAAAAAGGCATCACAGGAACGAAATTAAAGCCAGACTCATTCATATGAAAAATAAGTTAGCAGCAAGGATGATTAACCATTGGAACAAAGTACAGAGGGAAGTTGTAAAATTATTCCCCATGTTCTGGTGTCTTCAAATCAAGACTGTATTCTATCCTGCAAAATATGCTTTGATCAAAGAAATTCCTGGACAAGACACGAGGAGGTTAGAGTAGATAAGGGGATCTGACCTTAAAACTCTACAAATAGGTACTCCCTGAGAGAAAGGCCAGTCTGTGGTTACAACCTGGCACAGGGACACCTGAAATTTTGGTTCAAGGCCTGGCTCTGTTACAGATTTCCAGCACAACTGCAAGTTGTGTAGTTTATCTGTGCCTCTTTTACCCATCTGTAAAGTCTGAAACTTCTGCCGTTTAGCTTGCCTTTAGCTTCAACTTTAGCTATTTGGGGCAAGAAAAGCAACTTACTAGGTGTGTTCAGGCCTTTCCTGAAGGAAAGTCTGTGAGCATCACTGCAAAGCATATGTTCCCTCCCATAAGGAAACCCTGAAGATGCAGAAGGAAAATACATCAGTGGGAAGGCAAGGAAATGCTTAGCTTTCATCAGTAGCCTCCTGAGTGCAGTAAAAAGACAATACACCAGAGTACCGGGACGGTCACACAGCCAGAGAGTTATGATTTCATCCCAGAATGCTTCTGAATGCAAATAGCATCCAAGGCCTCCTCGTGAGGGAGCCTTTCACTTCCTCCAGCAGCATTCGTAACATTGCACTTATTTGTGTTCTGAGCAACAATAATCAAATAACCAGTGTCTGTCTCCAGCCATGCACAATGAAGACTTGTGCTCTCTTTGCTTAGCTAAGAAACTTTGTGAGCTTCTGCCAAGAATAGAAAGATCATCTTGAATGGCTGGAACAAATTCAAGCCATGTTCCAGAGAGCTGGAAAGCTCACAGCCTTGTCCCCTGGCCAGCTGCTCCTCCCTTCCTTAGATCTTCATTGTGGTGTCCGTCAGGCCGTATAGCTGCTGGACCTGAATTAACAGAGGGCTCCACCTGCTAGCTAGGCACGCGTCTAGCTCTATCACCAGAGCTGAAATGTGAAGAGTCTTTCATGGGTGTAGGAAGTACATTTTAGGAAATGATCTGAGCAGGAGCTGGGCTCCCACTCAGCCGAGGAGAAAAGGACTGTGTCCCAGCTGGAACCTCATAGTAACATCTCAGCAACTTTGGATGTGAACTGCTGTTATTTACATCTGCTCCAGAGAGCTTGGGATTTTATGCAGCAGTCAGCTGCTAAGCTTGCAAGTACCAACTAGGTCCTCTTTGCTCCGGAGGTCTGCTTTGGTCTCTGATGATGGTCTTGTATATATAACAAAATATATCTACTATGTAAAACATATAACATCTGACACATGTATATATATATCCATGTGTTAAATATTATGTGTGTGTGTGTATATGTATACATATATAACATATACAGCAACACCTTAGTATCTGTCTTGCTTAAAGAGAAAACAGCTTAGGAAAGAGCTAACAGAAGAAAGCAATAGCCACCAACACATTTTCTAGAGCTACCTAGGGATTACAAGGTGAGCGTAGGTGAATATTATTCACAGAATAAAGAATATTGCCACACTATTTCTAACAAACCTCATAAACCTACAGGTGGGGCCAGTGAGAGAGTGAGGCAGAAGCTCAGAGAAGCTAAGGAAAAACACAGCTGGTGGGATGAATGGAGAACCACAGCAGAAATACAGTGAGACACAGTTCTGCAGAGCTAAAGGATGCGCTTACGTCACCCTGCAGATCCCCCCTTGGCACATTGTCCCTCTATGTGATCCTCTTAGTCTATCAGTGGTTCTCTGTGATATGTGTCTGTCTGGTTTCTCATGGCTGCAATAAACCCTTCTACCGAACTAATCTCATTTAACAGTTCCACTGACTTGAAAAGAACTCTAGTAAGATTGCTGTGCAGTTTCTGCTGGCATTATTATGGCTGTATCACTTGTCAGTTTTTGTAAGCAAGATAAATATAGTTAAACTTAAAGCATCAGATATGAATAAATTTGGCGTGTTATAGCAGTCCGTCAGAAATATTTCTTGACATGTACCTCATAAAAGAAGGAAACAAGAGGATGCCAGAGAGGATAACAACTACAAGATTTTCCTTTGCAAAATCATGTTTTTGCCCAAAGAGGCTGCAAAAATTTAATGTTCACTGCCATGCCCTGTTAGCACCATATCTAATTCTGCTGTCACATAATGCAACCTGTACCTGGATGTTCCTAAAACAGTGGGTTTTGGTATCAGTCTCAGTATCTTCCAGTGCTTCTCATCTCCGAGCGCACCAGAGGCGAGACCACTGGAATCCAGCTCCCTTGAGGCTGGAGGATAAAAGGCAAGGCGGCGGGAGGCATGCAAAGCTGCACGGGAAGGGGGAAATGTTCCTGATATAGGGCACAGGGAAAGCCCCTAAGCACAGTTGATTTTGAACGTGTTTGCACAACAAGAGGACACCCCACTGGAAGGGTTTGTGTGAAAGACCATCCCCCACTCCTCCCCACACAAGGAGGTGGTTTGTGCCTGCAGCTACTGTGCACTCGGAAGAAGACAAGGATCTCCCCTCTAGCACCTGCATGGAAAGACCCAGCCCAAGAACACTCCCCACGCCCAGGAAGTACCCACACTCCATTATCACCTCTGGGAGCATCCCATCTGGGAAGGTGGGATGGAGGGAAGGTGTATATTCACAGCCCTACATATGGCGACCAAGGAGAATGAACGGGAGTCTTGGTGGATCTTGAAGGGTGCTGCAGGCTACAGGCATAGAGAATTACATTCTCAAGGCAACAGGGTAACTACAGGTCCCCCCACTTGTAGCAGAGCCCCAAACCCTCTCAGACCACATGGACATCAGTCCGAATGATGAGTATGAGTCAGCCATGGTGAGACCTGAACTGCCTGCTGTTCCAGGCAGCGTGGATACTTCCTGACCTGACACTGGGCTGGCCTTTTCAAGATTCTGTGAATTCTGTGATTCAGAGTGCAAAATGCCACAGGAGAGGCTACTCCTGGACAGCAAGGAAAAAGGAGCCCTCCTGTCTTCATAGCACCATTAAAAAGTGCTAGATTATAAACATTAGTATTAGAGGTCACAACATTAATGCTGAGATGATAAAATGCTTGGTTTCTACAATAGCTTGAGTGCTGTACAGTCAATAAGGAATTCCAGTACACAGCTCTTGTCTTTTGTGCTACCGGAAAAAGTAATGGGATGGATTTTCAGCATTAAGAGTCTGGGAAATTTAACAATCCAAGCTTTTGTTTTGTTTCATGCATACATGGAAATAGCGGATATCAGGGATACACCAGAGATTCTTGAGACGAATACTGAGGTAACAAAATAGGCAGGCAGATTAGGATAATATGGTCGAGTAAGAGATGGTTTTTTTGTGTTAGAACATGTTGCTTTTGCTGAACTCAATTTCTCTCCATATTCTAACTGAGGGAATATTTCAGAATTGCTTCCACTGTTGCAATGAAGAGTGAAAAGCATGCAACATTTGCAATGAGTTCAAGTGGAAAAATAGTTGGAATAACCTGATTATATTATCTTCAACGATTTCCTTCAAAGAAATAATGAAAGATTCTTACTAGAGTTATAAGTGTCTAACCACAGTCTGAGATGTATGAATTTCAGTCTCAGTTAGGACTTATCCAGATAACCACTTTCAGTTCAATCTTATGTAAACAGGTATTTTCTCCTTCAAGATAGGAAGCTAGAAGCAGTATAATGTCAACTATTGCAATTCTTTCTAGGCTGTAGGTTATGAAGCCAGTGCACCTAAGTACCCCAGGTCTTACTGTGTTTAAACAAGTTAGGAGCAAACAAACATCTGCAGGCTCACATGAGTCAGGAAAAAAAAAAGATTCTGGCACCCCAAATTGTCTGATGCTCAAAAGCAATCAGGGAAAACAGGCAAGAAAGAAGCTTCTAGCTAAAATGAGCTCACCATTCCTCTTATCACTTGGGCTATAGCAGGCTTCCTCTCTACCAGACCATCTGAGTATGGTTATAATCCATATGCATGCAGAAGAGGCATTTCCTACTGCCAACATTATTTGATTAAATTCTCTTGCAATAATTTTAGGAAACGTCAATAAATAGCCTTAAAAATATGTTTTAGTATCTTAGCATATGAAAACTGATGTGATCTTTTGTATATCAGCCAGTCATTATTGATTAGAATAATAATTTTTAAAATGTATGTACTTTCTGAACATTTACAACCTTTTAGCTAATTAGAAGGCCATATTTATAATAGACAATAATTTACTTTATAGATAATTTAGTCTCAGGATTACTGGTCATCAACTGGCCATGATCCTTCAGCATTAACAGAGTTATTTCCAGTTCTTTGAGGACTGTATAACAAATCTAAGTAATTGACTGCATATATTGAAAGGATCAAAAAAAATCCTCTTTCTTATTGACTTTTGGCTACTTTAATAAGTCATATTTAAAATACCTCCTCACTAAAGGAACAAAGGAAGAGGCACTGGTATAATTGTCTTAGGAGATGAACCTTCACTATTTTCTCATATACTTCAGGTATTGGTAATGATGTTCTTAATATGAGTGCTACTATTACTCAGAGTTATCCTGAAGCTATTGAACTGGAGCCATGGAGAGCAAATAGGATTTCAACCAGTTTTGTTTTCCTCGGCCTCTGACCTCCTGTGTGAAATACAGCTGAGCTGGACCTGAGCTGGTCTCTGGTGGGACAGCTTCAGCTGCTCTTAAGTTATAGCAGTGTCAAGGGCAACCAATTGTAAGGGAGAAAGAGCAGACAGCATGAGTTGAGGAAGATTATGTCAAGAATACATTAAAAAGTGTAATCAGAGGCTGGAGAATAAGGAAATAACTTCATTATCATGCCACCTTAAATCCCAAATACAACAGCATGCTGTGTCTCTCCCCATTTCTCAGCCCATGGTACAGCAGTCCCAATGACTCTTTTGTCTGTAGTTAGCAGAACAGCTCCTGAGCTGTGCAGGATCCTGCTCATTCTGGTTTTCACCACCTGCAGCAAGTGGACATGAACCCACAACATCCTTAACTGCATTCCTTTCCAACCAAAACACAAAAGCTAATCATACCGTTACAAAGTCCTTTGGCCGCCTCAGAAGGAAAGATTTATGTCCTCCAAGACTTGGCTAGGCCATTATTGCTCATTCATTGTGTTTGCCTACAAGTTATGACTGTTCTTTCCATTTAATTTGTAATGTTGCTATAGCCTTACCTCACTAAGCTCTGGTAAGACTGTAAAGGCACTGTCTGTTATTAGGAGCTCACAATCTCTCAGCAAAAGCAGCATGTGCAAGCAGTTTTCTTATTGCATGATAGTTCAGCACACCTTGCTCTGACTTTTATGCAAGACCACGTTTTCCTTTAAAGCAAGCATATAGTTTTAATTTGCTCCCATCAGAAGCTTGAGCCAGAGAAAATAATAAAATTTCCCAGACACATGAATAAGAATTCAGTGAACATGTCTGAATCACGCAGTATGGGTCTAGATGTGGTTTACTGTTATTTATAAAGCTCATTGATGTTCTTACTTAGGTTTTCTCTTCTGTTTCATTTTTCGTGGAGTGTTCATCATCTTTGGTATCAGAAATCTAAATCCTGTGAGGAACTTTGGTATTTCTATTCTTTAGATTTTTAATCCAAATCAGGTGTTATTATTGTGATAGTGACTTTGGTGACTTAAGATGTCTCCTCCATTCAGGAGTTCCTAATTAGGTAACATAAATTTCTGTTTCTTTCTAGCTTTCAAAACTCTTAGGTTCACTACCTGAACTGAAAAGCCTGAGGTCAAAAACACATGCTTGTGTAGATACCACCATCCAAATACAAATAAAATTTTCATAGAGAGACAGGAGATGGTCTATCCACTGCCATTAGCAGAGCCTGATGGCACAGTGTAGATGACCACACAGAACACTACAATAAGCCTCTCAGAGCCCAGGATTCATCCAAAAGGCAGGAGATGCCGGCATTCCTCTGAGCCATCCAAGATTTCCCAAAGGAACAAGAGGTGCTTGATGCTTTCTAAGAAGAGACAAGAGTGAAGAGGTGTAATTTCACATGATCCTGGTTCAATTTCCTTCTTTCCCAACCGGTTGCTTCAGGTCCAGTGGCTGCAGCAAGTGGAAACCACATCAGAGGAGAGCCTGAGACACAAGTTCTAGCCAAGGAGCAGGAGGTGGTGCCTCACAGTCCTTCCTTCCCCAGGAAGCAGCCCCAAGCAGCCTTCCTTTCCCATTGGAGCCATTATGCTCTTCCAGAAGTTGAGGAGCATGAACATGTGTGCAAAGCTGGGCCTTGTTCCCCTTGTGGAGCCTCCTTGCGCACATTGGGATGAGGCAGCTTGTGGAGTCAGAAAGGAGCAGGGAGGCCTGTGTTTGGTATAGCTCCTTCATCTAGATGGACAATGTTGGTCCATTGAAAGGACATTTGGGTCCAGGCCTCTCCAGGTCATTCAGGATTGCAGAGGGATCTCCACTTGCAGCAGAACCAATGGGGACAGCACCATCGATCCCTCACCAGGAGGAACTGTGAGGTTCCCCAACGCCCTCCGAGGTGCCAGTGGCCTTGCCTCAGCACACTCCTGGAGCTGGAGGGATGACCGGGCAGACCCTGCCCTAACCTGCAGCCCCCTCCGTGCCTCCCTTCCCTTTTGAAGGTGCTGCAAAGCCAGCGGTGACTCAGGCACTTGAGGAACCCGTGGGTGTGGACAAGTCTGTGCAGGGAGCAGAGCAACTCCTGCCTGCGTTGCCCATGGCAGGGCCTGCAGTGGCGGGGAGGACACCCTGGTTGCTTCCATCCTTGCACCATCCGTGTGCTCCACAGCCATGGCCTGGGGTTGTATGGATACGCTGGAGTCCAATTGGAACTAGCAGGCTTCAGTGTTTCCCTTCGTGCTTTCTGTTTGCGTTTCCTCACCATGGCAGCAAACCTGTGCAAGAGTAATCATAAAAACTACGTTTGACCAGGTAATAGAAAAAAAAAAAATCAGATGGGGTTTGCGATTGGTAATCTGGAGGTCATAGAACAAAATCAGTGTACCCAAGAAAAATGAAAATAGAATTCCTTTGTTTATCAAACAAATTAATAAGGTTTTTATGCATCGTAGAGTATGCATGATGAAATAAACTGGAAAATTAAGTGAATTTAAATAGCTTGGCTCTGTCTATATAGTGGTGGTGAAGCATGCCTTTCATTCTTTATTACCTCTTACAAATAAATAGCCTGGCACAAAAAAAATTTCCATTGAAATTATTTTCATGGGCAGAAATGGCCTTTTTTTTTTTTTTTTTTTGGCAAAATGAATTTCCTCATGACAGCTGTCTACTTTCTGGGGGAAAAGTCACTTTTGTATCAAAAAACAACCTTTTTCAAAGTGTAGGTTATAGTTAAGATTAGTATTTTCAAATGTCCAGTCCAGGCATATAGGAAAAATTGAAAAGTATCTAAATCTACTTATTTGTTCATTGAAAGAAAGCTGTCCTTTGAAACTAGAACCAAGAAATCATAATCCAGGTGATCCTTCAAAATACTAAGCACTTCCAATATTGTTTTGGAAAAGTGGCGCTGCGCGTATTCTTGACCTGTGAATAGCCCTTCAAAATTACTTTTTAACAGTGAAATGGGTGAAACGTTTGCTTTGCTTGGCCAGTCCAAACCTTAGGAAATTTGCTGCTGGTGTAAAGCCCAGTGAGACACTCCCTTTGCCAGTTGGTGCAGGTGCCTCGTGGGCACCCAAGGCTAGCAATCCCCGTGTGTTCGATAAAGCTTTGCTGATCTTCTGAGTTTGTCCTGTCTGCTCTCTCTCTAGATAACCTACATCTAGAAAATCTAGATTTGCTGTGCTGATGGTGGATCAGTAATAGCTGAAGGAGACATAACCTCAATGTCCCAGAGCAAGTCCCAGAGGATTGCAAATCAGGTTGTCCACTGCCAACTTCTCAGCTCTCCACCAGCTGCCCGACAGCAGTTGCGTGGAGGAAGGATGGAAAAGAGATAGAGCATGCCATACTTGTGTCTGAAAAGACAAATATTAATGCCATCACATAGATTCAGTATTGCTCATGTGCAAAGAACCTAAAACTTTCTGTGAGCCATTTCCCAGTATTTATTATAGCCTCTACTTGTGGCATCATTATGTTTCCTCAGTGAGCAATTACTGTGAAACAAATTGAATTCTAAGAGATAATTTTGCTTTGGGATTAGCTATATCCTGGGCATTAATCCTGTAAAACTACTGTGTACATGCTAATTGACAATGCATTACTCTTAAAAAATAAAGGCCACTATATATTTATTTCCATTTTTTAGATTATAACATTGTGATAACAGCTTCAGCAGAGAATGTCTCCTAAGTGACAGGCTGAGGTTAATGGCTTTGACTTCGCCTCTGGCCATACAAACTCCTCCCAGCTAGTCATTAATTCCTGAGAAAAATCCTCTCTGTTAAATGTTACTGGTTTAAGCCTGATTTTAATTCCATGCCAACTGCTGGGAGTGGTGTCTCTTGTGCTATAAAGACAATCTCATGAGTAATAGCTTCATGCACCCTCTCTGTATTTGGCCTAGCTTGCCTCTGAAGTCAAACAGAGAGTGAACTTAACTGTGTCAATAATTTGGTGATGAATATGGCTGTAAGGGCACTAAGGCAGAGGTGGGGACCCAAACCCGCTATAGTGTTTGGATGTATCCCAAGAAGCGAAATGAGGGTGGAGATTGTGGATGGCAGGAGAAGCACATAAAGCTCAAGCAGTTTCCTGGTTCCCCCTGGAGCTCCTGGTGCAAAGCTGCCAGGCCTACACGGAGCAATGTTGAGCTGCTGGACTCATAGGAATGCACTGTTAGGTCCTGTGGTCAAGTGGTTAGACAGGCAGAAGGAAGATCTCCATTCTATCACCAGTTATTCTGCTAGATTGCTTGGGGAAATTGTTTAGGGATGTTCCCTCGCTTCCTCCAGGTTACAGCCTAATGCAAGGCCCAATCAGTCACACTAAGACAGAATAACTTTCAGAACCATGATGTGTTTTATGCTCAGATATACTGAGATACTGGTAGGAAACCATAAGTGATCACTGTTCAGACTCTGCATTAGAGTGTAAGATGGAAAGAGCTGAAGTACATGATGTTTCCTATATATGCTGGAGAGAGAAACATGTCTCTGAAAGCACTGGAGAACGTTTTGTGTAGTACTACAGCAAGGTGCCTTTCTTTCCACTTATACATCTTTATTTCTTGAGCTAGATATTTTGCTGCTATTGATGAGGATAGCCTATCAAGTGAAATTTGTATGCCTGTTCAAATTCCCATTTAAAATGCCTTTCCCCTGCACCTTTTTCAGCCACTCATTCCCAAAGCACAGCAGTCAGCGCTCCACAAAAATAAGATGGATCAAAAATAAGATGGATTTGCACTTACCATGCTTTGTAATGCAGGATGACTACAAGTGCTTCTGCAGCTGCAATGTCTCCGTAGTGATGCTCAGAGTGAGCTGACTTTTAAATGGCATCCACTTTGTAGCTAATGTGTCAAGGAAACAGGATGGAGCACTTTGCACCTCTTCCAGTGTCCTCAGACTAGCAGCCCTCAGAGTCATTTAGCCATCTCTGCCAGCCACACAGGAAAGGATGCCAATGTGTTGTAGTGGGATGGTGGAATGATACAGCAAGGAAACGCACACTGGAATGAAAGAAGGCTCCATCGTTGGATGAATTAAAAAAAAAGGATTAGAATTTACTGCGTGCAAACTCCACACTGATGAAATTTTAGATATTTAAGTTCACGGTGCATGATGATGTGGGAGATGGGGCTTTCTGAATATCAAAAAAAAAAAAAAAAAAACCCACCCTCTACCAGTAGCAGAAGTATTAAGACATTACAGAACAAAAAGCCAATGCTGATATTTCTGATATTTTTAGGTTGCAGAGTCACTCTGGACAAAGGTTGAACTTATTCTTTGACTTTACTCCTTCATTCTCTGACACATATCATGGATGCTGGAAGGAAAAAAGTAAGCAGCTTTGTTTGTTAATTATATTTATTTATAGACAAATGAGTATTTGCCACTTTTCTTTGAGGAATAGGCTGGCTAGACAAAATTTATCTTGACAAAAGCTTCCAGGGGTACTTACTGAACAGCTAATTTCCCCTGTTTTTAGCAAGAAGACACATGCATTGTTACTACATAAGTCAGCTAATGTATATTGTTGTCACTTGTACTACAGTAGCAAACAAAGCTCTCAGTCATGATCAAAGACTTGTTCACGACAATGTAGAAATACCTGAAAACGCAGTCCATTATCTGCTTTCCATGAGTCCTTTTCTTTTGTTTTTCCTCTCTCCATGAAAACACTTCTAACTTCAGGACCTAAAATCTGATGATTTTCAGTGGATATTGAATGGCTTCCCTAAAAGAGGAGATGCTTGGGTAGGGACAGAGAGAGCAGAGGAAGAGGGCATCCCAGCAAGCCACACTGCTAACAGTAGCATAGCAGTATTTCTGTTGATGGAATTTCCATAGCAGCCAATTAAGGTCTGCAGTGTAGATTTTTTCATGAATTGTTGGAAATGGATATGACGGGGCCATTGGCATGGATGGACTTCCGCACCGCTGTGAGGTGCTGCAGTGGAGGGTCATTTCAGCAGCTGAGTAAAGAAAAGGATGTTCTTCTGGCCTCAAAAGAGTGGGTGGGAGGCCATATAGAAAAACACCTACGCTGAATGTTGCTATTAAAAAAAATGCCAGTGATTTTATCCTGAATGCTAAAATTTAGAACCGACTTTCTCATGAGTTTTGTTCATTAGAAAAGTAAAACTGTACTAGTCAAAAGAGAGTTAGCTTCTTATTTGGCATATGTATGTACAGTCCATATATTAACTTTTTACACTTCTCTGTATTTTTACATATATCTGCAGCATCTTCTGTTGTGATGTGAGCAGGCATGAAGGTTCCTCTTAGAGAGAAAGGGACCTTAAATGTTGGTTACTGAGCCAGTAACGTCTTGTTGGAATAGCTGGGTGACATCTGCTACCAAGGTTTCATGGTAAATAAGCATTTCGGATCCAAAGACTGAGGTCTCCTTAAAAGGTCTCCTTAAGCCCATACAGAGATGTATAGGACATGATTTAATCCAGCTCTGGTAAGAATCAAAGGGTATCTGTTGTCTTCATTCCTGAGGTATTATCCTTATTTTCACACCAAATTATTTCTTCCTCCATGAAGGATTCCACTGAAGTCCATGAAACTTTCTCATGCCCTGTGAAGTTGGCTCATCATGGTTCTCTAAAACAAGTACAAGATTTCCAAAGAACATCAGAATTAAACACAGTTATTACAAGCATTTTCTTATATCCCTGTTAACCATGGCTGGTCATTGGCTTTCACTCATACTTACACTGGCACTGACCTTCCCTCTATCAGATCTCACCTCCTTAACCATCATCTCAGCAGTGTTCACCTGCACTATAGGAAAACATCACTGCTCACACTGAGAATAACTAGACAATTTTTATGATTCCCATTAGCTGGGATATAACATAAGATAATTACTGCTTCACCTTCAGACCCTACCGATTTCTAGGTCTATTTGAATTTAAGGGTGAAACTGCATTCTTCATAGCAAGTCCATAACAGCAAAGTCATTTGTTCAATGAGAATCTAGTGACAAGGAGTGATAAAATATGAGTGTGCTGCTTGACAAAAACAATGTCATATCAAGCTACAGAGTAAGCAGTGCTTAATTGGTGAATAATTTTACTTTTATGCGATTCTCTTACAGATACTTAACCACTTACTTAGCTATTGCTTGGTAAAAATGTCCGTTTTGATGCAGTTGCATCAAATGACAAGTCTATATTCCTTGACATATTTACGTTATTCAATAGCCTTAGCGTTAATTTGTTTTGAAATGTTGTTTGCAGCTGTCTTTAGAGTGATTACCTCAAATGACATGAATAGTGTTAATCATGAAAATTTGTCATTTTTAGCTTGTATAAATTTCTGTTTAAAGGTTGTATTAAGTGTTGAATACATTCATGGCGCTAGTCTGTGGCAAGAGCACAGCTAATTTTTCTTTTTTTTTCCATCAGACCTTACAGAAGCTCTCTGTAGTGGGATGTGGTTGTTCACATGAGACTTTCAAGCCCTTTGTTAGACCATTTCTGGGGTGGAATTAGAGCACTGTTTCCTTCTATGTTTTTCCTCTGTTCTCTGTCCCTCTCCAGCATTCCTCACCAGGAGGACAAGCCCTGTACACATCATGAGAGTTATAGGCTAATACAATCAAGATCACTGAGTCCATTCTTGAGGCTTTTGAACTTTACCCAGTAATGCCTATTGTGGAAGGAGTTGTGAACTGTGTATAAGCCACATATTTTTGATGCCTGTAGAAATCTCCCAGAAGAACCTGTGACTGCTTTATCTTGTGAAACACTCAGAAACAGTAAAAGTTCCCAAGGTTCAGGGTACCAGTGTCGAGCACGTGATGGATTAAGACTTCGTAAGAAGGCCAGAAAAGCCTTTATGCCATATAAGATCATTCCAGACTAGACATGCAAATCCTAAGAACAGCCTTCCTTTTGGCTTTTTAGTACTTTTGCTTCCAGATCCAAATTACATCAAGAAACAGAGAATATGCAATTACAATTAAAAATACTGTTCCCTGGCATCCAGAGTTTTGCTTTGATTTTCTGAGGAGAGGAATTCAAGTCCTCAGAAAAGACTTCCAGACTAGGATTGTCTTGAGTCTTCTGCTCTGGCTCAATTAGTGTTTGATGAAGCCTTTCAGCCATCCTTAGACATGAGGACATTGCTCTTGAGCTACTGAAAACTTTGTGTTGAAGCAGAGTCACAGACCTGTGTGTACAGCTGAAAGGTGTCGTATTTTATGAATGTTAGTATAAAGACTTCTCCCCACAGCTGTACTGACCCAAGGATCACAACTTAGGGTCTACATAAGATTTTACTGGTTTGTTCCACCCATAGATACATATAGATATATGTGCCTTGCTTCTGTATAACCCCCGTACACTGCCTGAAATTCGTGGCTGTTTGTGACATGTATTTACACATCAGGTTTCTCTATGAGGCCTAATAAAGTGAGCACAGCTTCACTGGGGGAATTATGCCAAGTTACATCACTTTAAATTCTTACAGATATGAAATTAGAAGTATATACTTAAATCGGTTGCCATTAATAATCATTATTTTGCCTACTTTAGTCTATGAGAATAGAATTCTAGATGAATTTCATTTTGTGCCTTATCCCCAGATGTCTGCATACTGAAGCCATAACAATATCCTGTCTCTCTCTAGGAAAATATTAAAACACTTTAAGCCCTATTTTTTATATATAAATACTGATATCAGCAACAAAATCCACTTATGGATCAATTCAGCAGCCAGAGCTCCTGTTCTTTCTGGTTGTCACTTTGATAATGCAATGCAATCACATGGGCTTGCAGCCCTGTCTGTTTAGTGTGCCATCATTTATAACACATTATCAGAGTGACAGCTGGCAGTAGCAAGAGGCCAAGCGCCAGATACGCACAGTGCATCTTACTGAAAAATATTTCCCTTTTAGAAAGCAGATAGGTTGATTAAGAAGTGAGGGAATTCCTCCCACTTTCCCCAGATGGCTGAGATGATTCATTGGAAACTAACCCAGACACAGTTTCACAGTGCACTGGCAAAAATCCATGCTCCACCTTACATCTCCTATTCAGGTTATATCCCACGGGCTTTATGGGCAGAATTTTCTCTGACAAGGATTGAAAACAGTGATCTATAAGCAATGAGGAATTACGTCTCCATTCGCTTTAATTAGGAAGGACAAAAACCAAACTCAAGATGTATTTTTTGTGCTTGAGTATACCCTGAAGACTATCGTGTTTGCACTCCGCTGGCTTTGTGTTTGACCAGCCTGCTTTCACCATGGCCCCATTTGAATTCAGGCACAAACAATGCGCTCTCAAAGCCTCCCAGTCACCGTAAATCCTTGTCTCCTTCTTTACTGAGACACCTCCTTAGGCATCATCCCAGGGGATTCCAACTGCCCTTCCCTGATCCAGTCTGACCTGATCAGCAATATTATTGAAGAATTACCCCTTTGAGTTTCATGAAGCTATTAAGTCCTCCTTTTAGCTTCACTCAATAGTCCTGTAACCCCCCCTTAAAGCTACTCAGAAGACAACACAGGAGTTGTATCCCCCCAGCACAGGATGCTAATCAGGAAGTTACAGTGAGTTAAAGGGAGAACATTACAGAAGAACACCTTATAAAGAAGTGATAGAGTTAACTGATTGCTGTTTCATTATTATGCCAGCTGACTGTACAGGACTGTACAATGTTCTCATGGATGTGGGGAGCGGTGTGTGTTCCCTGGCAGGAAACCAAGATCTAGATTAAAATCTCCCAGAGTTAATTTAGGAAAACAATAATATTTAAAGTTGGAAGGGTTTTTTTTAGGCTATATCCAGCCATGAAACATGTGATCCTAGGGCCTCTTTCTTTTCCACATAGACCTTTTCTAGTTCTATCAAATAGATAGAAAATCTAGCCCCAGATTTTCAAATGATGGAGCCTAACAGTGAGTACAAGAATTAATATTTTAGCATTCAAATAAATATTCTGTTTTTAATGTGTTGAACAGCAGTGGCTCCCACTGAAATAATTGCTACAACCCCTAATACTTAATAAACTTACCATCGTTAGTTATTCAGTTTGTACAATAACTCCAGTATTGATACTGCTCTTGACTGAGTCTTTATAACTTGTTGCATTTTCCTATAACTCTTCCACTGATGTAGAATTCCTGCCCTTTCTAAGCTCTGTCTCCAGGATGGAGAATGGCAGGACAACTTGCAAAGTGCAATGGGACCTGAACACTTCTCCAGAAGGCTGTTGCTCAGATCTCAAAACCGCACAGATGGCATCCTGCCCCTTGACCACTGTAGTAGTTTCATGGTAGGGATGATGTATTAGCTGGGGTCCCAGCTAATTGTCCAGTTTTCATTGGCAAACAGCTACCAGTGGCCCATGATGGGGCTGAGAGTGTGTTGGGGCAGACACTCATACAGATAGAGCAACTCTTCCCCGGAGGGTGTCTTCTCGGTGCAGCCCAACCACAAGGAAAGAAGATAAATGGACTGTTTTCTCTGGTGTTGTGATGGGGGTCATGGCTACAGCAAATCCCCAAGCTGTGGTTTTGTTTGCCAAGCTTTCAGTTAGTCACTTCTCCTTGTCGCATTCAGTATGTACTTAAATAAAGTTTCTCTGCCTCTCTTGGCAAGTAAAATCTTGTCATCTTTTGTCATCTTGCTGTGTGCTAAGAAAAGATAAGTTCTCTTGATCAAAGGCTATTGAGTCACTTTGTTTCAGGTGCCTGGTCTTCATAGACCTTAACTACCCTCTTAAGGAGGCAGAAGAGAGAGGGTGATAAACCAGTCTGGGAAGGAAGGAAGGCAGTAGGACTACCAGGAACCTTAATTTTAATGTTTTAATTCCTCTCTGAATCAAGAGTGTGGCACATGGATGATAAGACATCACTATTTGTAACCCAATACAATGCAGCTTGGTCCCAGTATCATCTCAGCTGTCCACTGGGTGCTATTTTCAACTCAGCTCTACAATATATACTGTGACTGGCTGACTGCATGATAGGAGCATTTTAGAAAAAAAAAAAAAAAAAGGATTCTTCATCCATTGAGATGAAGGGAGGGAGATTTTCAAATCTCCTTCATTTTATGAATGCAGTTTCTTTTCAGGTGCTTTCCTGCATATTGCAATCCTCATTTCCGAGTGCGTTCTCCATGCTGAATGGCATCTGCAGTGGGGCTCCCTTCTGAACAAGCGCTGAAGCACCTTTGGAAATCCCATTTGGTGATGGGTGTCTTTAGGTACCTACATCTGTTCAATACCTGCTTCTAAACTCCATTTTCAAAAATGGCTTTCGGTGGAATAGATGACTGCTTTACACATAAGTATAGGGATATCCTTTCTGGGAAACTGATTTTGTTCCTTAGTGAAGGTAGACCATGCTCCAGAGCAAGCACTCGCCTGAAAGTGTCAACGGCTACTTAGCTTTTAAAGTAAAACTGACCGGACAGCATTGGAACTGCATGCAAAATTGGGTGTACCCTGGTTTCCCCATCTGCACAATCTTAGTATGCAGCCACAGCCTTAACAGACTGTTTAAGTCATTCATAAAAGCAAGACTTGAAAGGTGTTCTAAGAAATTCATGTAATGAATGTAATCGCTTAAAAGTGATTACGTTTGGGAAAAAGACGATAAAAGGTTTCGTGACTCTGCAAGCATTCCTTTGTAAAGCAACTTTTTCTAAGAATACAATTCTCTTAAGATAGCTGGAGATGTATCTCTGAGCTGTAAAGAAGCCATTTCTGTGCTGCCATCACTCTTAAATCTTCACTTTTAGCAGCTACTCTCGCATTTAGTGAACCCACATTTGTGCTTCGGCTTTGCTCTATAAATATCAAAGTGATTGAAACTCTTTCTCCTCCTTTCTCTAATTAAATCAGTACAACAATTAAAATGACCTCACTGCTTCAGGACGACGTTGATGAATATGTTCTGAGCACTGCAGCCAATAGATGTTGATCAGAAACCGTGATGATACATGTTATTTGCAGAATGCAAGACCTGGCACAGAGTTTTGAATCTTTTAATATGAAATTATGTCTTCAGTGCAGCAAACTGCTTGAAGGTATTAGAAGATTAAAATATTTAAATACACCCTTCCATAGAGTTTTTACTTCTAAACTAAATTTGGGATTGACCATCCATTGATTTTGCTCTCTTCAGACACTGATTGCTAATACTGTAGTAGATTAAATTCAGCATGATTTTTTTTTTTTCACTTACAAATTCTTATCTCCTGCTGTTAACAGCAAGTAGCCAAATTTTGCGGGTTTTGCTGGGTTGTTTCCAAGTCAAATTCACCAGATCCTTCTGTTGAATACAGCTATGTAAATCAGGAATAGCTCCAATCAAGTCCATTAAAATTACATTAGTGAAATATTAGTGTGAGAAGAGATTTGAGCCTTTCAATTTCAACGGAAATTTACACAAATGAAGAAAGAATAAAGACATACAGAAACTAACCACTATTTTTGCCTTACGTATTCTGTCAGAACATTTATTTCCAGGGAAACAGGGCTGAAATAATTTCCAATGAATAATTAAGCAGTTGAATGGATTGATTCAAATGAAGTAGCTAAAGAGAAGATCTGGGGGAGAACAGCTTGATTTTGAATTGACCTAAAGTTGGCATCAAAAATTAAAACCTTTGCTAACCATTTGAGCTATCACATAAGACTACACTGTTATCTAGTAAAAACTGTACAATCCTGTAGATGCCAACCTGTAACGTAACTAGTGATGTGCTTCATGATGCAGGAATGGAATGGTCAGACTGAAGTGTGAGAAGATGATCATGCAGAAGAAGAACTGACAGGGCCTATTTGGAACAACAACAACAAGGATGTAATTAAGAGTAATGACCTTAAAGGAAATAAGCTGCACAATGAACACCTCAAAGCAGACAGGGAAAGTCTGTGATGTCTTCTGTCCCAAGATTTGTCTCCAACATATTCTTCTGCTGCTCCTTGTGTAGCTAGAAGGGGTTGCAGCTGGGGAAATGGGTTGCAAACAAATGCAATCAGTGATATGGAACAAGAGTCACAAAGGTATTTTTGTGTCTAATTCTTACTACCATCAATTCCAAAAGCAACTTTAAATTTCAGGCGTTGGCTCCTTTCCAGATGTATTTAGGTCAGTGTGAGTCGGTTAGGTTCTAATTTGTGCCCATTTAAAACAATTGCTATTGTTGTATATTTTTTCCTTACTGTGTCAATATTTACTCTAGCTTATAGTCCTTTGGAGCAGCGGTCCAGTAGACACCGGCTATTTTTAAGGTCCTGTCTTGGTCCTTGCATGCTTTTCTTTCAAGTTATTGAACCAGAGCAGCAAATACAGATTAATGAGTTATTAACTTTTGCCGAGGGAAATAAAAGCTAGTCTCTTCTCCAGTTCACCATGTAAGCACTGGACAGAAATGTTTTACCTTAGTTCTTTTAATATACCATTACTGGCATGACTATTCGTGTTCTGTGGATTTTTCAGCTTTTTTTTTTTTTTTTTTTTTTTTTTTTTTTTTTTTTTTTTTTTTTTTTTTTTTTTTTTTTTTTTTTTTTTTTTTTTTTTGGGAGGAAAAAAGTTAAAAACCCTTAAAAAACCACCTCAGATGGTCTCTGAGAAGCCCTTAGAGGTAACCACCTGTCAGTTGATCACTGAAGAAGAAAAAATGCCCCTGGAATAAGAATTTATTAAGAGAGTGAATAAATTGTTTCTCTCTTCTTTTGTCATGGCATTTTCTTTACCCTTTGGCATTCACTGCACTTGGAAATTCCTCCAAGTCTTTGTGTTCCTGAGCTTTGAGATTTCAGAAAACACTCCCTTGGCCCCTACTCCCTGCCAAGGTTACTACTTTCATACTCCTTTTCCTGTGGATTACAAAACAGGATATTATTGTAAAAACAAATAGAAATTGCTGTTTTCACTGCTGCTAATCTTGAAGAGAACCATGGGGAATGAAAGCTCTGCAATTCCTCCTTTATTAAGCAATTCAGACTGAGGACGGCTTCTGCTCTGCTACTGTCAGGTGAAGATCAAACACTTCTCATTGCTAATCACCAAAGGACTCGGTAGATAACTGCAATTTGCTGCCCCTCCTTTGAAATTTTAATGACTGAGAGGTGAATTTAAGTTTTAAGCTTTCCCAGTATGATTCATGGCAAAGAAGGGATCTTTTGTAAACCAAAGGCAGTTTATAGTTATTTCCCTGTTCTGTATATTGTTGCAAAGTGTTTCAGCATTGGGCAGGACGGCTGCTGTATGAGGTTTTCCTTCCTTTCTCCTGTGGGTTATGTAGAAGATGTTAAGAAATTTGTTTGCCCCTTCTGCAACTGTGAACTAAGAATATCCTATGGGCTTGTTTAAAAAAAAATGTATATATATACGATGCTGCAAATCTGAATCTGCCTTAATCATGTAACTCAGGGATGGGAGTCCCCATGATGTAACTGGAAGAGACACAGGCGTGAAAAGACATCCTTTTTTTATTTAGCCTCATCCCCAAAGTACTTGATCCCACCTCATCGGGAAGGGTTTTTCTCTCTGCAGATCTCTTGCAGGATTAGAAAGTGTGAGTTCTATTTTTGACTCATGGGCTCTGGGGTAAATTAGATTACTTGCTGCTGCTTCTGTAGGCAGAGCTGGGAACAGAGGTTGGGCCTTCTGTGTGGAGCTGCAACATGCAGCTCCAAATATGCTATGTCTTTTGACTCTACTGTCTTTGGCCATGGGGCAATGTACTAAACCTATTACAAGTACATTAAGCCCCTGAATAGGCTCATTAGGCATCTGCCATGAGGCCAAAGGGTGTCCTTTAGTTTCAGTGATGCTGTGGAGCCAAGGATAGCATCAGGTTGGATCTCAAATGGAAACGTGGTTGCCTTCATGGCCTGTCAACTACCAGCTGCTCCTCTGCATACCTGAATTATCTGTGCCTTCAGTTTCAATGCCCAGGATTACAGCACATGCTGTTCCCATTTGCAAAATGTAGTCCAATGAGTTCAGGTCAGCTGAATGAGTACAGGTCTCTGAAGCCATCTGAGATGCCCTCAGGCTGGGATGCCCAGGTATCCCAGGAGCATATAGGTGTCCTACAGATCCTGTGATAGGAATGTGGCCATCTCAGATAATTCAGGATGTCTCAGAGAACACTTGGATTAGGCTGAGCTAAGCTGAAGGTATCAGCATTCCTCCATGCAGGAATGCAGATACTCCTTCTGCTGAGAAGCTGGAAAGGAAGCTGGGTGTGCTTCACTCTTCATCACTGGGCTGTGCACTCTTGGGAGAGGCGCTCAGAGTGTGGGCAATGCATAAGAGAGTGCTCAAGGGCTTTTGGGAATAGGATCAGGCTTCTGATAACATGGAGGTGGTTCCCAAGCTCAGGCAATAGATGCGTGCCTGTGGATGTTTAAATAGCAGATGTGCCTTAAGCTGGATCTTTCCTTTGGTTTATTAGCGGTCAGGAGAGCTTTGCTCTCAATCTACATGATGTGTGGTGGCCTGGCAGATCAGTCTGGTGGCCTTTGAAGAGCTGTGGATCTCAGAGGTACAAGTTCCATTATTTTTATTAATCTTTGTGCTCCTTTAGACACTGAGCAAGAATGTTAAAAAGAAATTGAGGACACTTTCTTGATATTTTGTGACCACTTCCAGCAGAGAGATGTTAAAGCCTTAATGGGCACAAAATTCAAAGATAGGTTTCTAACTACCGAGGAATGTGTTGGGCAAATCAACATTTCAACTGCTATTACCATTCCTTTGCTGTTGGTGAAGAGAGGACTTCAGGGCTGTCTGTTCATTACCTTTTGCATGCCCTGAAATTGCCACACTTTGACTAAACTAAAAATATTAAGGAAAGGTAGGATCAGAAACCAGACATAAATCAAGTGTTATTTGGCAGCAAAGCCTGCCTGGGAGAGGTAGGCAGCTCATATGAGATAAATGACTACAAATCTAAGAGCAGGTGATATTAAGATTTATATTAGGTATGTCATGCCACTAAAACCCATGTGTGTGATTCCCAGGAAAAAAGCAGCTTGCATTTGTAGAATACTTAACATTTAACATTACTGACAAAAAATTAGAAATCTAATATGATTCTGTTGTTTTCCTGTGCTTTAAGAGTATAGAAATATTTCACCAAAAATGCTTGAAACTGCTGTTAGAATTTTTCATGGGCTTAACATTCCATAGACATTGTTAAAATGTCATTCTAAGCCCATTTTCTTACTTTTCCCTATAAAAGGATTAACTTGTCTTTAGAATGTTAGAAAATCTTAAATTATTTGATATAAGATAAGAAGTTTTAGTGCAGGTTCAAGGAAAGTTGGAGAATTTATTAAGAAAGTATGTATACTTTCTTTTGCTTGGTTGGCAGAAGTCAACCTCTTTATGGAAAGGCTCAGGCTGATGCAGAGTAATTAGAGTGCAGGTCACTTGAAGTCCACTTGCCAGGTACCTGATACAGCAAGCAGGCAAAGAGAGATTCAGACTCCAGAGTGGAGATCCCTACGGCAAATTGAAGTCCTGGTGGCAAGTTTGGTTGGAGCCCACTTCCATGTATGAATGACACGAAACCAACCTTCTTCTCAGTGTGTCCAATATTGATGCTTGTTATTTGCTGTATGATATGAAGCAATGCTTTGGAAGAAAATTTGGAAGGATATTGTAGCAGCAGAAATACTGCAGACAAGAGATAGGCAGAAATACTGCAGACAAGAGATGGAAAGAAACTGTTGACTTCTGGAGGGTGATGCTTATAAGACGGCCTAGCAGCATCAACTTCTAGGTGGCAGATCTGTCTCAGTGTCTATAGTCAATGATAATAGACAGGATAAGAAAGGAAAATCTGTGTTAGGGATGGCTGGAGATGGAGATTCCTTTGGTATGTATTGCCTAGTAGAATTCATGTTTTTGTGTGAGAAACACACAAACTTTATCAGAAAACTCCCTAAAGGAAGATGCTTTTGAGAATGTTAGACTAAGTAACTTGCTTAGCAACACACAGAAAATCCACAAGAAAGGTATAATCAGAGCACAGGTCTCCTGGCTCTCTTATGAAGCTCCCTCTATCAAAACATGCTGTTATTCAAAGCACATTCATCTCCCAATTATGTTCGGATTTAGCAAGGATCCAAGAATGAAAGAAAACATGCAATTCTTTCACCTAAGTTCAAAACTCCTTTTGCTCCATCCTAATATGATGGAGATCTCTATGTCTGTATGTTACAGAAAGGGCTCTGTCCAGTATATCTGTAAGAGATATATCTGCACTTTTAATAAGGATGAGCTGGGTGAAATTCATCCTACATTTATCCAGAATAGCACAAACACAAAGGTCAGATTCAGTTTGTGTCTCACTGATCTTTTTGTCATTTTTCCTTAGTGTATGTCACAGTAGAAAGATCTGCAAGTGCAACTTCTGGTTCTCATTCCACAAGGTTGCTGGGAAGCTTCTCTGGGAGGGTCATGCTCACCACCTCTTAATTTTGGGAGCATCTTATACAATTGTTCTAGTTGGTCCAAAGTTTGGGGAAAAAATGATATATGAAGAAGTTCCATTTTGCATCCTGATTTTGTGAAATATCCTGTTAACTCAGAACAGTAACTTCACCTCTATGGTTATGTTAGCCTTGCTATCCCTGACCAATTTCAAGCAACTGCTGGTGCAATGAGAAAAGACCCCACAAGTGGACTAAGCAAGGGACCTTCCTTGCTTTCCAGCTCCTTCGTGGACACCAGGCACGCTGGCTCTTACCCAGGAAATTATTGCTGGCAAAGGCAAGGGCAACCTCTTCGCTGATGACGTCTGTGGGCATTGCACGTATAGTTTGCACATCCCACACAAGCTTGGGGAGAGGAATGATTAGGTAATTGCTCTTCAAAACCAAGGTCCTAGCTGTGCCCAGAAGCTATCAGTCCTGTTTGTTGTTTAGCACTTCCTCTCTCAACTGCCCTTTCATTTCAAGCTGGCTTTTTCAACAGTCAATTTATACCATTCTTTCAACAGAGCTCCTGGATTAAAAATAAACCTCATAAATTGCCACTACCTGTTTGCTGACCATTGTGCTGCATGGCACCTCCTGCATGCTCAGAGAAAAATACTTCCTTCTTCTCTCAGAGTTGTATAGCTGGAAAAGACAGATAACTTCCTGTGCTAAATGGTAGGGTTGCCTGTTAAGTTGGGCCTTGGTTAACACAACTAACCTGCCAAGTATGAATCAGGAGGCAAATGTAACACTGCAAAACCCTGAGGATTCCCCCACCCTGAAAGTCATTAAAAACATTACCGAGAAAGGAAGGGTATGCCAAGCCTAAGATTAACAGCAGTTATGACTGTGAAAATCATACTGGGAACACTCCTACAGGCAAGCTCCAGTCTGAAAAGGCTGCATTATCTTCACTTGGCACCAACGTGCATGTCCAAGCGATAATTCTCTGCGGGGCTCACGTCAACAGAGAGAGCACAGTGCCTTGCTGCAAAAGGGCAAATAGCCCTTAAAAGCAAAAAAGAATTTCTCAGAAGTGAGCTGCATGAGTCAAAACAAGTCAATGGTATGCATGGAAAGGACATGAGAAAAGAGCCTGTTAAACCACTGAAGGGAGCAAGCCCTTAGGAAGGGAACAAGCTTCAAGATGCAGAGGAAGAGTTAAAGCCATGGTTCCAGCAGAGTTTGTCTTGAGAAAATAGGATCTTGTTAGTGACTCATTCTGCCCATCCTATGACATTTTTCAGACACCCATCCAGATAACCATGAACCTGATTCTCAAAAGTGCTTGGAGACAGTTTTCAAGTGCTAAATACACAAAGATCTTGAAAGATCTCAGTCTTTTGACGCCAGATACCTGCTGCAAGGAAGATACAGGGGCTGAAGCTTTCTGACTTTTTGGTGAGACTGAGGCTGTTGGATGATGGCAGGAAAAGGGGAGCTCACTAGTGGCAGATGTGTCAAAAGTTCCAGATCTAAACCAAGATAACAACTAGATGGAAATAATTTTTAAAATATAACAGCAACTTTTTTATATTCTTATTATTATTTTAAAATATTTGGTTGACTTGGTTTCACTCATCAGAAAACACAGCCCAGGAAAGAAAGTCTTCTAGTTTCAGTAGTACAATTAAGCAGAGACCGTGAATTTCAAAGAAACAGCAAAACATGAATGGTGGTAGCAAAACACTCTCTTGAAAGAGTTGTCTCAGCCGTTGGAGAGGTGAGCTGAGGGCAGCAGCCACCCTCCATCAGCCTGGTTGGCTGCTCTGGGAAAAGCCCTGCAGCTTTGTTCTCTCCCACCTTTCTTCTTCTCAGATTCCTTGCTGATAGACAGGTGTGACCCTGTCTGGGGGCGGCCGAAAGGAAGGAGCTTGGCAAGGCAAGATTCCCCCTTTTAACTCAGACAGAGCCCGCCACAAGTATGCTGGGTCTACCTGGTGCCTAAAGCCCCATTCTTGCCCTGGTGGCTCAGCTTTGCAATGTCAACCAGCACAGCCATGAATGGGTCAGATTCAGCTTGTTTCAATGGGTCAGAATCAGCTTGTGTCAGGCAATTTTCAGATGGAATATCAGTGTTTCCTTTCTTTTTTTTCAGCATGTAGCCGCACGACTGCTGTCAAACAGAGCCCAGCCTGGGAAAAGGGGCCATGCACACGTCCCATGGATTTCTGAGTGCTGCAAAGGCCCTTGGAGACCAGAAGTAGTCAGTATCATTTAACTGAGAAGTACTTTTGCTGAACTCGGTATGATGGGACTAAAGGTCCCTCAGAAGGTTTCCACCATAATTTTTTACAGAGACAAAAAGTATATCCTAAACTTGGGAGGAAGGTATTTTATGCATTCTCAGAACAAGACATTTTGGTAAAACTCAACGGAGGTTTTTTGTAGCTAATGCAAAATGTAAGTTCACACCTGCTAACAAATGACAAAAAAAAAAAAAAAAAAAAAAAAAAGACATACAAAAAGATGCATTTATTTATCTACATTAGGCTAAATTCCATAAAGGGTCTGTATCATTTGCATTGGTACCTGATTTTTTTTTTCTATTTAAAGGGGTCCATAATTCAAAGCAATAAAATAACAGCCCTGTTAGTGTGAATGCAAAATGGTAACTATGTTACTGGATATTTTTAAGCACTGAGATTTCATTAAAGAAACATTCAAAGGCAAAATAAAGCATCAGTCATCAAATGTTTGTGGATAAATGTCCCAGCTTATTGCACTGAGCAATGAAATGGTTTTGGGGGCAAAATTTGCAAGTGAGTAATGGCTTCTTTAACACTAACGTGACTTAATTCTGAATTAAATCCTTGTCCTGCAGACAGAGGCTGTCATAGAGATCAGTATTACTTCATCTCTTTTTTTTTTCTTCAATTAATGCCGTTACAGAAAGCCTAGTACTCCAGAAACATTTGCTGTTACCCAGCATGTATGTATTAACAATAACCACTTTATGCTCCTTTGAAAGAATGACCACTGCGCCTAGAAAGTACATTATGCTATAAAATAGAGAAATTTTGTGATATGCCATTGGAGCAAACAAAAGAATAGAAAAGTAATAACAACTCAGTATTGAAGCTTTGGCTTTAGAAGTGGCTGAACTCTCTTTAGAGAGAAAATATACTAAACTCTAAAGATGATTTTGAGATATATTAAAATTGCATTTAGCTCTAGAGACTCAAAAAGAAAATAAAAAGATTTCTACCTTACATATAGTGCTAGTGAGGAAGACAATACTGTAGATCATGACAACCAAATAAAACACAAATAGATTTGTTAAAAGTTGTAACAATTCAGGTTTCTTTACATTACATCCGCAGTTGAACTCTTGACTTAAAATATATTGGGGTCGATTGCAGGAAAGAAGCTCATTAAGCTGGGCAGTGAATGGACCTAAAGAGCTAAGCTGAAAGTTGAGTCCAGACTATTTTTTCTGTGGATTTCCTGGTTTTGTTGTAAGAAAAGTGCTAGTGATAGGTCACTTTCTGTCTCTATCAGACAGTGACTAATTTTAGTTTTAACTCTTTCACCTATGGCATGAAACAGCATGAAAAAAAAAGGATACTGCATATATCTGTTACTGGTCAGAATCAATGGATATTTGTGTCTGGGAAATCCATTAAAGGAAGAATAAACACCAGAGAGCCTGGGGTGCAAAAGGATTTGAAGTGGGGCTGACCTAGATGGTTGCCAGCTGAGCTATGCTGTGATTCTGCAGGTTGCCTTGATATACCCATGCAACCAGCTCACTTTATCTCATAGCTTCTTCCAAAGCTTCCCTGCAGCCTTTAACACAATCAGGGAAATATATATTTATATATGTATATATATATATATTTACAAAAATATAAATCTAGGCACAGAGGTCATCATCAAGCAGAAAATTAATTGCCCCAAAACATCTTCCAAGAGCTCTTGGCAGGGAATGAAATTCTCTAGTTGAGAGAATCAATCCCTTGATCAATGTAAAATCAATGTATTTTACAATACAGTCCAGCAGATGTGAATGGGATCTGAAGCAAACTACTGCCTGAGATATTCTCTGTCTTAAAACACAATGGAAGGCTGGATATGGGTACAACTGTTTAAAATTGAAGAAAACACATATTAAAAAAGACATAGAAATACTTTAAAGAAGCAGTTGAGCTGTCTTTTTAGTCTTTTTTTAATATAACTGAAAATTCATCTTTTTAGGTGAAAATTCTGAATGTGGATTTTCCAGTTCTATATCAACTTTTTATCTTTCCCTATTTTACTACTGAAAAAATATGAGGAAAAAAAAGAACAAGAAAGTAAATTATAAAAATACCAGGGTTTTCAAGTTAAAATGAAAAATCCTGGTGGTTTCAATCTCCCCAGCTGAATGATATATTGGTTTTCAATTTAAACATTAGGCTTTTTCCTCCCATGAAAATCTGGCTCAAATTATCATAACTGCCTTCTGTGACTTTATATTTTTTTTATCAGCATCAAGAGCACACTCCATGCTCTCTGACCCAAGCATATCTTCTAATATGCTCTCTAAGATGTTCCTGAAGAGGATCCCTGTGGGCTTCATCCCTAAGGAAGTGCCAATAGGCTTCTTCACTAAGTCTCCACTCAAAGACTACGTCTTCCTCACTCGCTTTCCTCAGTTAAAGGATCACAAGTCCGTATTGCTGCTCACAGCCTTGCACTCCCCCAGCAAAGTAATTTGTCCTTTCAGCAGAAAACTCAAGCAGAAAATTTTCTCCGCTTGATGTTGCTTTGATTCCTGCAAATGCCAGAAGTGTAGCTAGAAGCCACCTTACCTTCTCCTGGAAGGAATATAAATTACCTTGTGAGAAAGAGGTTATAATCCACTGCCAAGTGAGAATGTTGGTATTAACCAGAGTAACCTGATTGATCTCTGTGTGAGGTTTTGAGCATGAACCTCTGGTTGTTTTCCACTGCTAGAAGCTGTAAACCAAGGCAGCTTGCAGGGTTCACTCAGGGGAAAGTTTGTCTAAGTGCCATTCCACGAAGACCAGGAAGATCCTTACAGTGTCCTCCTAGACCGGAGGCATGGTAGGATGTTGAAGGAACATTGTCTCGGAGAATTCATTCAAACAAGCAGCAAAGATACACTAGCAGATACTATTTCTAGGCTTTGATCTCAGCCACAACCCAAGACCAAGACCTGTGTATGTCTACTTATATTTGAGCACAACTTGGTCACAGTATTGCTGGAAGAAAGTGATCTGCTTGAGCAAGAGGGTTGGACTAGAAGCTCTCCAGAGGTCCTTTCCAACCTCAGTTCACTCTGTGATTCTGTAATTCTGCCTTCTTGAAAGATATTGTACATGGCCCCTCAAAATCTTATGATAAATACTCAAAGAGTTGGCACTTTAGCTGTGGGGCCTGGTTAGGATCCACTATCTACCGCATGGCTGAAAACTTTCCTTGCTTCCTGGAATTAGATATTGGCCTTTAGTTGTAAACTGTTGTAGAGCATGTTTGTGTTTCATTTTGATTATTGCAAAAATGAATCCCTGGGGGTATCTGCAGTGCAGTTCTCCATACATTTCACCAAAGAGATGAATGAAATCATCTCTGGCAGCCCTGTTTGTACAGCAATTGCTTAGGCGCTACATAAAGAGCATCCTTTTTATTTACGTCAGTTGCATGAAAACAAAATTCATTCAGAGAATTTGCATGTTCACAGGCCTGGTCATGCTAGCCTGGCACACATTTCCAAATTTTCTCTCTGTCAGTCGCTGGAATCTGGAGATCTGTTGGAGAGATCATCAATGGCTAGAGGCAGTGAGTGAGCAGGTAGGGCTGCAGTGGAGGGTGAGGAGAGGAGCCCATCCGTGCCAGCAGTGGAAACACAGGCTGAATAGCAACCAACGTCAACTCGTCTATTATTCTTCAGTAAGTAAATAGTACCAGTTTCCTGCCCTCCACGACCTGTACATGTGAACAGAGCTTTAATGTACCCCAGCTTTTATTGCTTCATTGTTGTGCTTCCATGTTTGGACTTGCACAAAGTGTTTAAGTCCGGGAACAATAGTGAGGGACATATTTTCAGGAGGACTGAGCTCTCACTGAAGTACAGACTAGGACTCAAAACTCTCCAAGGACCTAGACATCTCTTGCTTCAATATGATAGGCAGAGTTTCAAAATAACACCAGATTTCCTGATATCTCCTAAACATCTGCTAAAGTATTTGCTGCACACCATATGAAGTTCTGACCTCGTGTTATCCTTAATGTCCTACCTGAATCCAGCAGAGCCTTTTGCCAAAACTAATTGATGCACCTAGAGTTTGATTTTAGTGCCCTGGTTCCACTTCGCTGGCTGCTGACCTCACACAACCTGTGCAAATAATTTAGTATTTGAATGATGATGGCCTACCTAAAATTCTTGCCATGCCCCAGAGAAACAGTAGACATTCCCTCAGAATTCATTTGGAAGCACTTATGGTGCTGCCTGTGCTATAGAAGTGCCGTGGTTCATCAGGCTTGGTAGATGGGCAGGGAAGGAGGGAGGATGAGCACGGAGCGTGTGATCTCCTGCCATGGCTGGTCACACCTGAGCTAAGGAGGGAGCAGAAAAATCCCCTTTCACAAACGTTTCTGAAGGAGAGTTTTAGCTTGTGGGGGATTTCATTCCTGAAGTGCCAAACAAAGGCTAATATAAAACAACAGTCATAAGGAAGGCTTTAATAAGCTCTTTTGTTCTAGGTTTTTATATTCACCCTCCTTTGTGTGGTTTTGTATGGATTTTAGGTTGCATTTGGGGCAGAATCTGGAATATTGTTTTTTTTCAGTTCCAGATTGTCTTGGATAAGATGGAGGCAAGCTACTCAGTTTTATTTGACTGTATTTTTTTGCATCCTATATCACAGAATGCCCAAGGTTGGAAGGGACCTCAGAGGTCATCGAGTCCAACCCCCCTGCTCACGCAGGGTCACCTAGAGCACGTGGCACAGGGCTGCGTCCAAGCGGGTTTTAAAGATCTCCAAAGAAGGAGACTCCACAACCTCTCTGGGCAGCCTGTTCCAGTGCTTTGTCACTCTCACAGTGAAGAAATGCTTCCTTAAGTTCCTGTGGAACTTCCGATGCTTCAGTTTGAAGCCATTTCCTCTAGTCCTATCACTGTCCACCACTGAAAAGAGGCCAGCCCCCTCTTCCTCCCTCCCTCCCTTGAGGTATTTATACACGCTGATCAGGTCCCCCCTCAGCCTCCTCTTCTCCAGGCTGAACAGACCCAGCTCTCTCAGCCTTTGCTCATAGGGCAGATGTTCCAGGCCTCTGATCATCCTGGTAGCCCTGCGCTGGACTCTCTCCAGCAGCTCCACATCCCTCTTGTACTGGGGAGCCCAGAACTGGACGCAGTACTCCAGATGTGGCCTCACCAGGGCTGAGTAGAGGGGGATGAGCACTTCCCTCGACCTGCTGGAGACGCTCTTCTTAATGCACCCCAGGATCCCGTTGGCCTTCTTGGCCACCAGGGCACACTGCTGCCTCATGGTCAACTTGTCGTCCACCATGACACCCAGGTCCCTCTCTGCAGGGCTGCTCTCCAGTAGGTCCACCCCTTATAAATTCATCATTTAACATGAAGCTTTAATTCAGTTGCCATTATCAGAGGAACTACTTTGTGCCCATATGGCCAATAAGTATTATTCTGCATTCAAAGTAATGGGAAAAGAGAAAGTATTTTAACAGTGCAGCTGATCTAACAAAAAACACATCTGAGGAGGATTAACATTTCAAGGGAACTATTTGCTCAAGTGAGTTGTCTTTATTATGAACTAAAGAGGCGGGGGAGAGGCTGAAGAAGAAACCTTTAGTAATGTTTGCATTATGGTAGCATAGATACTGGAAGTGAAATAGACCCAACTGTATTATAAAAACTCCTTGTACTTGAGCTTGAAGATAATTAAAACTATTTTACCATATGTCGATGATAACAAACGAAAATTGGTAGAGAGGAAGAATAATACAGAATTGCAAATGCTTTCTGGCAAACGAAAATATTGCTCGCTTTAACTGTGGCCTCTAAAAAAAATGATTTACCAGAAAGCATAAAGAGCAGGCTGAACTGTATCAGTATGTTTTTATGGAAGACATATGGCTTATTCTCACTTCTCAGAAATGTGTGGCTCTCGTACTAGGCAATTGTTTTACTCCAGAAATGCTAGCACAACTTTCTCTTTAATTTAAATGTAAAACTTGTCATGTTTCCAAAGCCAGACAGGCTTTTTCTTTCTTTCTTTCTTTTAAATCTCAATTTCTCCAGTCTTTTTAGCCTTGCTCCATTTACAGCTGTTCCTTCGCTCTCTGCATCTGATGGGGAGGGGAAACAAGCACCTGCTTGCACAGTCAAAGCCAGCATTGCTTCTCCTGAGCCAGCTGGCCAGGGTGCCATGCAGGGTATGTACTCCTTCCTCTCTGGAGATCAAATGCACTGTGAGAACAGTCTTTGCCAGCCCAGGATCCAGGGTCCAGCTTTCTGCAGATCCACAGCTGCGGAGTCTGGCTGGGAAGCTGTCTTTCCAGTGAAGAAATCATCAACTTTACTCATAGGAGTGGAAAGAATCACTCAGTGTGGAGATCTAGATTATCAAGCACTATGGCTTTACAGGCTGAACCGTGTGTGATAATGGAGAAAGATCTCAGAACTTAGAATTGTCAGTGTTTATTTCAGTTACTTGAGCTATATGCTTCCTTTCTGCAGAGTGCCTATGACATGGCCAGGTTCATGTAGGACGTGTGCACCAACAGTGTCCTTGCCAGGTAGCTACACTGTTAGGGCCACACTCTTTGTCAGATCTTGCACATTCAACTCAGGTTGTCTCAAGTCTATGGAGCTCCTGATACAAATATCAGAGGATATTGAATCTTCAGGTGGTTTTTGAGAGCTATTACGTTGTGAAGTCAACAACAGTCTGCAGTCATATGGCTAATGCAGTCTCGTAAGCAGGATCAATTGGTCTTGAGCTACTCGGTGGCTCATTTGACAACCATCTCTGAGGAGCTGAATACATACAATACATACTGAATTCCCCATGTGGCACTATTGACTGAGTAAATCCCCTTTGCACTACAGGAGCAGAGGAAAGAGATGGTGTCATTGGTGAGGGAGGTGGTACATTTGTACCAGACACTTAAATATCATTATATAAGAACCTGCTCTCCTCTGCTGAAAGGCAAAGCGTGGCTTTCTAATGCTTATGGCTGTTGCATTGATGCTGAAGAGCTGTCCTAGAGTGTAAAGGAAGATATCTCCTTGCAATTATAATAATTGCAATCTTTCTAGGAGTAGAAATATGAGTCTTTGATATATCTCTGGTGGCTTAAGGCTTGGTGGAAATGAAAGTAATGAAAACTATGGACAAGATGCTTTTGTTCATTCATGGGGTAATGGATACGCCATGTAATGTCTATTTTCAAGATGTATGTCAGGCTTCCCCCAAACTTGCAACTCATTACCGACTATCCAACATCCTATGAGTATGCATGTACCCAGAACAGTTGCAATAAGGAGGCTTAGGCTTGGACGGCAGCCATCCGGTTGTGCAGCTCTTCTGTCAGTATTTTGGAGAGGGACTGGAACATATCTGTAGGAGGATATGCAGTCACAACCTCAGAAAGATGGAAGAGTGAGGGTCTGGCCCTGTGGAAGCATGTGTCCAGCTGAAGGGATGGTGGGTCACTACCAACAGATCAAGGCCACTGCAGTTACTGATGATTTTACCCTCATGACAACTTTAGTAATCGAAAGTTTTTAATTGATCAGATTTAGACTTTGGAATAAAGTCTTGTCTCCATGTGCTGTCCTGGCTGGGTCTCCATCTCCTATCCTACCCATGAATTGGAAGCTATTGTAATCCGTGCACAAAGTCTGGTGCACAGAGATCCTCTTCTGAGACTTTTCCCACAGGCTGTAATGGTAACAGGAGAGATAACAAGAACAGCAACAGGAATCTGGAATTACATTTTTTAATGGTGTTTTCTCCATTATTCTTTAACATAACTAGGTTTTGATTGTTTTCAAAACATTTATTTATCCCCATTATTTATCATGTGAGCTCCCCCTTGTGTTTTACTTTGCACCTGTGTTTGGCTTCAGGCCTTTTCTTTTAGGTGAAAAATCTCATTTTAATATCTGCTTTTAATAAGTAATTCATCATGGCATTTCTTTTCTCCCTTTCAATATAATCTTATTTTGATTCATTCAACCAATGAAAAACCAAAAAAAAAAAAAAAAAAAAAAAAAAAAAAAAGAAAAGAAAGCACTAAGCAACTCAAAAAAACTAATAATTAACAGCAGAAAGATAATTCTGGCATCTCACGCTATTCTCTGGTTTTCATAAAGCCCCTGTTCCAGCTAGAGGCAATGACAGATATTGCATTCAGTTCAAAGAAGGCTCGATATGGAAGGGAGTTTCACCTATGATCCAGAAAACCCACACAGGGTATTTATGTAACCGAATTATAGAGAGCAAAGTTACACCATGAACCTTGCAACTGTCGGCATGTGAGCACAAGTGCCTTTCCACATGGAAACACTGGCTGGGCTGGGGCCTTTCAGGTTGCATTGCTCACCCATTCTCCCAAGGGTGAATTTATAAATGCTGGGAAAAAAGAGAAACCTTGGCATTGGCTAAAGCTTACATATGTCTATTGCTGTTTGGAATGACTAACTTTACCCCCAAAATGACTCATACAGTGAGAGTCTTTGATGTGATTGCACTAATTATTATTGTTATTAACGATAATAACTATGCTGCAGTCGTGCCTCAAGGCCTCAGCTGAGATCAAGGCTCTGTTTTGATAGGCACCGAACACGCCAAGAAGAGGAGACAAACCTTGCCCTGAGGAGCTTACACCTGAGCTGAAGTAAACAGGCAAAACGCAGGGAAAAGGAAGTGGCAATGTCTTTGCTCTGCCTTAAAACTGAGAGAGAGGTTAAGTGGCCTGCCTAAGGTCAGGCAGAGGCAGCAGGGGTTGTGTTCAAAGCCTCAGAGATGGGTGCCAAGTGGAGATGCATCTGATGTAACCTTGCCCACTGCTCCTCTGTCTCACTGGAGGATGATTGTGACGCCAGCAAGACCAGCAGGGCTACGAGAAGGCCTGGACCAACTTGGATGAGTGCCTAGGCATACACCCATGTTCACAGCATCTCCATCGTTCTCAGTGCTTAAAGACACCAAAGCTCACGTCCCCACCATGCAGGGATCTGAGCTGCGCCCTGCGTCTCGCCTACCTTGTGTCCTGTGCTGCTGCAGCTGTGAGCACCAAAATGAGGTGACAGCACCAGAATCTGCTCATGAGCTCTCTCTATTCCCCCAAAGCCTTCAGCTCCAGCTCGAGCCAAGCCGTCATTGCTAACAGCTCTTCCTTTGCCTCCCCAGACATCTTCCCATTGCACGACTGCAGCAGTTGTGTAGCGCCAGCCAGAATGGCTGGAGACCATTGTAAAAGGTAAAACTCTCCTGAACTATCATCAGTGTTCTTGGCCTGATCTTCTGAAAAAAAAAAAAAAGTTTGAAATTAGATCCCTTTTGCTGAATTTTGGCACCTAAATAGGTGACCTGCTTTTGCAACAGTAGTAACAGCTGTTGGTATGGCAACTGTGATCCCTGGAAATTTCCACGGTCTTGGCTTTTGGAAAGCTGGCCAGTTATTTGGGTGCCAACATCCAGTTTTGGACACTGAATTTAGGCACTTTTTCATTTCTTCCAGTCACAGTTGTTTATTTATGAGACATTGATCATGAGTTTAGACATGTACAAGACACAGGATGAAAACATGAACCACTCCAACATCCAACCATTATAGGGGGCAGAAAGTAAATTATGCTACAAAGACCCATTTAATTTACAATTTTTTTTCGTACTCTTAAAAAAAAAAGTGTGAATTAAGAAGTTACCTGGAGTGCACTCAGAAAGGGCTGTTTATTTAAAAGCACTTTAACTCCAAATATCTGCCGATATCCCTTTAAAATAGTGAATTTATCTCTGTGAGTTAAAGGGCACCTGAACTGGGGACTAGCCAATTCACTCCGTTTAAGACCACTTCTCTGTAGGTCTATATAATTCTTTTTTTGGGGATTTCAGATTTTGCTCTCTGCTAAGCCCTGAGGCCATGAGTTGCAGAGTTTAATATGTGCTGTGTGCATAGGAGAGGGTTGGCATATTGTGCATAGTCCCTGAACATCTGAATGTGCCAGAGTCTGCAGTGTATGGACCTCCATTAAGTGATACACCATGAGACTGAGTCTAATGGCTTGGTTATTTAGATCCTGTTCAAGTGAAATACCACTTATTTAAAAATATATTTCTTTTCTGGTTGTTGAAATTAAACTCATTCTAAAATATTCACTCTTTTTGATTAGCTGTCCTTCAACTTCCTTTCAGAAGCATGGGAACCAATGCTGAGCTCACTTAAGCCAAAGTTTAGTAGAGTCTGAATTAACAACTCACAATTTGTCCTGTTTGTTTTTATTCTTCTAATTAACTCTGTGTGTGTGTGTGTGTGTGTGTGTGTGTGTGTAATATGCATTTGCCAGATCCTTTTGTGCTCTCTGACTTGTCGTTCTTGGTCTGTCACAGACACTTGAGTTTGGGGTTTGTGAGAAGTGGAGATTTGCTTTCATTTCCTAGAAATTTCAGGAGCCCAGACGTCTTCAGTGAGCTGTTAAGTATCCAAACTGATACAAAACAAGTTAGCTTACTTTCTTTTGGACATGAAATCAAAGCAATAGCCTAGTTTTCTCCAGCCCCCAAATTCCAGCACTTCCTAAAATGAAATGAAAAAATAATGGCAATTCCAGCATGGATCTGGCTGACAGAAGTTTCCTAGGCTCCAGGAGTTAATACAGAGGAAATGGGTACTTCGAGGATTGCCTTTATATTCTTCCAAGATACCCATAAACTATTATTTGCTCTGATTAGTTCTGTGCCAAAGAGCTGGAAAATACTGCCTGAAAATGAAGGAAATGAGAGCAGGGCCTAGCCTACATCTGCTTGACAAAAAGTAGGCTCTTCATCTGGATTGAGATAGTTTTTTTGATATGATTCCCCTTGTACCTGTCATGTGTCTCTTATGGCAAGAGATGTAACTATTAGCTACCGTTAAAATGGTTGTTTTAAAGAAGTAAATAAGTTCCTGTGCTGTGCTGCAAAAGACTGTGCTCTTCTGTATTCCCTTACTTTTATCATGAGAATATAGAAAAAAAATCTAAAGAAGTGCTATTTCTCAATCTAATAAGCATCAAATCAACGTTAATTTATTTGCAAAAGCTCAAGAAGAAGCAAATCATGAGATATCCATAGGCCTGGAGAAATCCAATATGTTCCTTTTACTCCTGTTTGCTGCCTCTTCCTCCACCACCTACTGGCTATTCCCATCTGCTGTGACTTTGAAAGATGGAAGCCATCAGACCTGATTTCTTTTTTAAAGAGGCTATTTCTAGCCCAGATCTTGGGTGCATTTGAAGAAGGGCCACGTGAAAGGGTCAGCTTGTGTCACACTGCCCAGGAACTGCTTTGGCACAGGGGCTCTGGGGAATTCCAGTGTCATATTTGCTCCACTTGCTTTCCAAGGAGGGAGGGAGCCCTGCCAGTGCTTCACTTGATACAGCTCATACCGGCCAGTGTGCGGTGGGAACAGGGCTGGGGTGATGTGCCCGTCTTCCCTCGTCTCCGTGGCTCATAGCACGTGCAAGGGTAGGTGTCCGGGTGTGTGTTTGTGCAGAGAGGGGCAGCTGGTGGCTGGGACGTGCTCTAGGACCTCTTTTGCTGAGACACCAACTTTCTAAAATGACCTGTTCGCATAGGAAGCCATCAATGTCATCAACGTTGGGCAATCAGCATGCCTACCGGCACTATCTTTTTAAAACAAAATCTACTCTCTTTTAAGGCCCTTTTCATTAAGATCATAATTTACTGAAGTTCTTAGAATCCTTAGCAGCAATCTGACACAGAATTATGTCTTCTCTGTCAATTTAAATACCTAACTTCAGGTCCACAGCTGCCTGTTGCAACCGTATGTTTAAGCTATCCTCTGAGCTGCAATATATAACATCTACCAGCAGAAAGTTAAACACTGTAGGTACTTATGGGAAGTAAATATATCTCTTGGTTGAGAGGTCTTTTATTTCACTAGTTGAAAGGTATCAAAGATTGAAAGCTGAGGTCAGAACAATTGGAAATAGAAATAGATTTTTTTTATTAATAAAGAGAGAAGCTGAACATTTGAAGGTTCAGCCATTTCAAATGAGGACTGGCTCACCTTTGTGAAAGGCATGTGATGTTATTTCAGCTGAAAGTCACTGGGGCTCTGTCACATCGTCACAGTTTTGTCTTTCCCATGCCCAAGGTCAGACCAGGTAGCTGGAATAATCCACAGCTCAGCCTACACAAAGTGTTTGGTATACAGTGGAGAGGCATGTGTTGAACTATTGTCACGAAAAAAAAAAAGCATTATACTGTATGTTATGTTAACTATCCATATGTTGTAAAGGGTATCTCTTATACAGTTGTCTCTATTTTCCCATTACTTGGGTAAGACAGTAAATAGTTCATTGCCTTTCTCTAGCCATCTTATGTATTAACAAAAAATATAGCTGTGTGGCTACCTAAATGTTTTCACACTTAAAAGCTAGCATTTGATTTTGACTTTTTTCCACTTTAGAAATTCCCTCCTTT
This sequence comes from Nothoprocta perdicaria, assembly GCF_003342845.1. Taxonomy (NCBI): domain Eukaryota; kingdom Metazoa; phylum Chordata; class Aves; order Tinamiformes; family Tinamidae; genus Nothoprocta; species Nothoprocta perdicaria. Next base: position 2,254,831 of record NW_020454538.1, on the reverse strand, counting down.
TTCTGTTGTCTGTTTGGCTACTGAAATTGCCTCAGTAAAATACGATGCCAGGCTACAAATGTCATGATACAAGCACAAATACAACGAAGGAACATGAATAAGCACAGTACAACTTCTTGTTTCAGGCTTTCCCTGCAAAATCTCCGTGGCTTTCAATCCAGCAATGAAAGCAGACTCACATGTAAAGGAAGGTACATCTATTACTTACAGAATGGAGCTCCAGAAAGCTAAATCCCTCCAGGCATGTAAAAACATTCTTATCAAAGGAGCTGTTCATAGGCACTCACACAGTGCTAGGACAACTTGGATTTTTCCATGACTAATAATAAGTTTAGAGGAATGCAAGCTACACTGTACTTGGGATTAGCTATTTATCAAGCAAAATATAGTGGGAAATGGGCTAGCTGGAGGTGCTGAGCTACACATGGTCATTTGTTAGGCGCTCCCTTCTTCTCCTGTTTCAGAAGTAAATATAAAGGGCACATGTATATGAACCCTAGCAAGCCCTCTAAAAGAATAACTATGCACAGCAGGTCTGTTTTGCCTTGAATGTAGTCCATCCTGTCTTCCAAAGCGCTTGAGGTCAAGCTTTTATGAAAACATAATGTCTTCTGTTATTTTTTTTTTTTCACCAAACTGAGGCCTATAGGATAAACTCGTACGTTGCTACTGATATATTTTCACTTAAGGCCATTTACACTGCTATTATTGCTTGTCCTCTGCCATCCAGCTTCCTAGAGCTCATGCAAATCAGATGCATAAGCCCCCCCTTCAATCAGATGTGGGATTATTTGAGTCAACATTGGCTGTTCTATTAGAAAGACTATTTTTGAAAGTGTAAATTATGTACAAATCATGTGTGAAGCACCAAGGAGCTCAGACTGCACTGCTAGAATCAGACCACGTATTATAAGGGTGGGATCAGACTTTTAATGGCTATGAGTGGTACTGACTTCAGTGGGACTGTGCTGACTTGGACAGGAAGAAGATGTGGACAATATGCAAGTAGAAACATGGGATGATAAGCAGATTTTTGCTAAAGATTTCAGATGAACCATGAGCGAATGTCATTTGATTCCCAATACTTGGAAGAAAAAAAAAAAACAGATCTTGCCAAGAAATAGTGTTTATTCGGGGGCAGTAATGCCACAGAGAGAGACACTTCATTCCAAAGCTGTGAGTAACCTGCACTAACTGCTCATAGTGCAGAGGCAAGGGACATACTCTGGACAGAGTTTACTCTAATGAGTTTGATTTGCAAGACTTGTCCGTAGGTTTTCCTTCAGGAAATTTCCTTCAGTTTCTATTTCCTATTTTCCTTGAGGAATTTCACACCAAAAAGCCAGAGAATACCTTTTAGAAAATGAAGAGTCAATGAGAGAGGTATAATGCCAGGAAAAACACATAAATCATCAGACTTGGCTACTGGAAATCATGAGTGGCTGCCCAAGAGGAGTCCTTGGTAGAAGAATTTGACGATGTGACCTTTCTGAGTGTAACCCAATCAGTTAGTGCCTCTTCTGCTGAAATTACTGACAATGGTGACACCTGTGGTAGCGGTTTTGTGGCTGGGACACCTGTCTGCTAGAAACTGGGTCAAGGCCTCATGACTCAGTTCTCAAAAGCCACCCAGCAGCTGTCAGAGGGTGGGAGGTTTTTCTGTCCCAGCTTTGCTGTGTGTGCTAACTGCTGACATAGAGATATACACACTGTGAGCCTCTACTAACTTCCCCAATCTATCCTCTTCCTTGAGCCAACCTTCGTTTTGGTCACTAGAATAGTTAATGCAGTTGCTATTTATATATCAAATAAGCATTTTTAATGCGGGAGCATATTTGTGTGCAAGGACAATGTGAACTATTCTTGGTTTGAAATTCACAGTCAAAGCTCCTGTGCAGAAAGCTGCCCACGCTCTCTGAGCTGCTTTGGGACCAGTGGAACCTTTCCATGCTTCTTCAGGAAGGGAGGTGAATGCTGACTTATTAGGAGAGCAGAGAAGCCAGGGACCCTTGATTCCAGGCTGACGTTTATAACCAAGTAGTGGATTCTGCTGAGTGTTTGGAGACATCAACAAATTCTCAAACTCTCCCAACGGGAACACCTTTGGCCATCTGAAGTTCAAGTGTTTAGTCTAACAACCACCTAGGCCTCCTGTTTCCAATGCAGATACACTTCCCCAAAGGGCAATTCATTCAAAAATAGGCAGTTTTTTTAAAAATTATCTTTCCCCATTGACTTAGAGACTCTGCAGGACCTGCCTGAGCTGAAGCTTCATTTCCAGATTACTGATGTTAAGTGAAGGCTCAGCATGACCTGCTTATGATATAGAGAGGATAAATAACACTGAGAAGATGGGGTGTCAGAAGGGCAAGAGAGGCAGCTGACATAAGAATTGTAATATTTCTTATTATCCGGCACATTTTTTCATTCTTGTCTTCCCTCAAGCAAGAACACGTAACTCTATCATGGCAATGCTGGGAGATTAGAGGAGCTCTTGTGGACCAGTTTCATCTTCAGGACCTATTTGGATGTTCACCCTTCCTGGGAGGGTGAGCGAGCATCATCTCCATAGCACAGAGGCTAAAGGCAGCTCTCATCTGCAGCCATAGAATACATCATTTTTAGAGCGAGGGTTGCTGTTTCCCGTGGTTCTTTCAGATCAGCCTCACATCCTATTAATACTTATCCCTACTGTGTTTAATGTAATAAATAATAAGGTGATTACCTACCCACCGAGCCCCAATGCTCAGGCCAGCAGACAAGGTGAGATGGGCACGGGGTGGTATATTGCTACAACTACTCCACTACCTGCAGTTATAAATATATATACATTTATATATATTACATATATATATATATATATACACTATCTGGTAATTTGTTCCTAGGAGGATAAGAATAAATTGCAGCCTCCCTAGAAGCTGCACAGCAGGAACTGGCTTTGCAGAGGACATTTCTGAGTCAATGTCCTCAGGGAATTAGCCAGTGATGCAATTGATTTCGAGGCTCTTCCTGCTACTCGCCTCTCCAGTCCTTCCAGGTTTCATGTGCCTGCAGGTGGAAAGAGGATAAATGTGCAGGCATCCTTCACAGAGCAGAAAAAAAGTGGGAAACCAATGTCTTTTTTCAGCATCTCAATCACTCCCCTCAGATTCTGCTACTGCTGTACTCTGAAAGGTTTAAAGGCTCTGAATTTCTTTCAGGGATGCTGAGAAGTTGATGCAGTTTCACATGTTACAGCATTAACTGTTTCAGGGCCAAAAGCTGCTCAGGATGCCAGCATGTCTGTTCTCTTATTCAGCTCTCTTTTACTTCTGGAGGGGAAGAGACCACTTTTTACATGACTGAATGGGCATCACGAGTCTCTTTTATGAGTGAATCTGAATGAGGAACAAGTTTTGTGGGAAGTTTCACAATTGTGCAATATTTTTTTTTCTTTTTTAAAGTACGTTTCTAGAGAAAGAGAAGAACTTGAAAGCATAATCACAAATTGCTCAAAAGAAGAAAGTAATGAAAGTAACCCAGTAGTTATTTATTTACTTATTTAACAGAATATGACTTTAAGGAAACTTTCAAGGTTTTGAAGGTCTAATTTAAAGCTTCAAAATGTTTGGTATTTACCACTGAGTTATATGAACACTGGATGGGGCAGTTCTGCTTCAAGACTATTTTGTGTATCTGTGGGCTCTGTTTCAGGTCAGAATCGTAGGTTTCCAGGCTCACATTTATTTTCACACAGAAAGCCAACAGGGTTCAGTACTTGCAGATTTTATAAACTCTACAGGCTCATATGGAGCCAATTCTTCAGCCTTCCAAAGTACAAAGAAAACTCTGTGTAACAAAATCTATGAGCTGATAGAAAGGCCTCTATGTCCCGAGGAGCTGTAAAACCTCTGATTAAAATCTGCCCTTGCATTGAAAGCAGGACATGACATGCAGAAGGTGCATTTACAGAGAAAATACACAATTTGATCATTTTCTTCACATGTGAGGAACTTACTTTTCGTTGGGGACTAGGCGTGAGTGCCTCTGTGCTGCAGTCACTTTGTTCCATAGGAACTGATAGAGTTTACTCAAATCTGTATCATCAGCCCTGAACAAAAGCTGCAGACTTCATCTTCTCTGCCCTCCTCCATGCTCGGAGGCTCTGATTTACTGTTTTCTCCCTTTCCACAAAGAAAAGGCCTTTTCATTCATGCCTCCACACAATGATGTTGTTTTTCAGATGGGCCATAACTCATTCATATGAACCATGGCTTGGTTGCTGGCTTTATAAATTTTGGCTGTCTTGCGATGCAAATTTGCTCTTCTCGTTAGACTGCGCACTGGCAAACACACTGACTTCTCATTCCTCGTCCATGTCACCACCTCTGTGGCAAACCCTCAACCGCTGTTTTCTATGAAGCTTTTGGGACTGGCCACAAAAATCCTCAAATGCACAAGCCTGGGTCTCACTCTCCTGCTTTTGGATAATATTTCCTGTGAATGACTGTAACAGCACATCCCCCTGCTTGGGAATGGACACTTCAATGCCAAAAGCACTGAGCACTCCCTCAGTGATCTCACTTCAGCTGGGTGTCCTCAGTTGAGTTCATTCCTTCTCACTTATATCAGAGAAACACCAGGGATCTGCCAGAGGGAACTGAGGGCAATTCACCAGCAGAAAGTAGGACGAAGCATGTCGCAGAACGCAGCGAAGAAATGCAGGAGCCTGGCAAATACTGTGAGCAGAGCACATATAGCTAACGGCAACTGAAACCTAGTGTACACCTTCCTCAGGCCCTCAATGCCCCAGTCAATCATTTATTCAATTAATAATTACTGTGCCTAAAGAAATGGGGGCAAAGTGGGGATTATTTGAACGTTTCTGTAGGGAGCAGGAAACAAAGGTTGGTCCTTGTAGTCTTGACAGTCAAACAAGCAAATGACCTTTGAAAGGAATATTCATTAGAGAGGGGTAAGCAGGAGTTAGCAGTGAGCTTATTTTTCATGTCTGCTCACTTTCTATCTACATTCAGGAGCTGACAGGCTGAAATAACAGTTTTCAATAAAGATCATCTCCCACTTGTGGCTGGGCCAAGGATTGCATGAAAGATTGGTGCTAAAATAAATGCACCCAGTATAGTCTGCTAAGCACGAAAGCTCAGATTATTTAGATAAAGTTTAGAGAATTATCTCATCTTCAGAGCTCTCAGATGCCAAATTCTGGCCCCCTTACCTGCCAGCTGAGCTCGTATCTACCTACTTCTTGGCTTTTATTAGCATTGCTTGCATGGAGACATTTGTTTGATATTTAAATTGACAGGTCAATTATCTTTTCAAATTTAGCGATGTGACAAGGCAGAGTTTTTATCCCATTGCAATATTTCTAAGTGACAAAATTATTTTATCTCTCCCTGACAGTATTATTGACCTGTAATCAGCAGATGAATGGGAGAAACAGAGGTCGTCTCAAAAGTAAAAAGCTAGTTAGAAAACTGTTTTGCCAATTATGACTTAATCTTGCAGCCAAACAAGGAAAGATTTGTTGCTGTGAACCTTGGCCCAAGAAACCCTACATGGAAAGCTTTCCGCTCGGCTGAAGAGGGGAGTCTCATACATGTCACTTCTTGCAGTGAGGTCATGGGCCCCAGGGGTTGCTGGAGGATGAAAAATAGTGAGAGGTCAAGGTTTGTAGAGCAAATCAATTTTCTTAAAGAGAAGATTCTTCTTGAAATTGCGAACCCTGTGGCTATGTTATAGGTCAATTTTCACAAGGTTACAGCTGCTACTGAGCATCTGGGCTGAAAAGCTTTTTTGGCTATTAAATCTCTTAATCAAGTTGGTCAGTGTTTTTCTTTGAAAGCGTATTTGCTTAAAAAAATACTCGGCTTTTTATCCATAAATCATAAATGGTTACCACACATGCTTCATTTATAAAACTGCCACTTTGACACAGCAACATTTAAGCCATCTGTGTGCTGCTTAATTGTTTTAGCAATATTTGTTTGCAGTGCTTCTGCTTAGCCATGCCTTTAAGCTTCATTAAGAATTAAACATGCTGTAAATCCGAAAACAGAAATATGTTTAAAATCAATAATGCAAAGTTTTCTGCCAACAGTCGAAGTGGCTTTGGATGAAGATCTTCCAGACAGTAGGTCTCAGAATGGGATATCAAAACCTTAGCAGAACAGCCTAGTATCTGTGTGCTGGACAAGATGACATAAGCAGTTGCCGTGGCATCCCTATAACGTGCCCAAGGTTTTTGGTGATCCTCCAGCTCACACACACAGCTGGTCCAGTCCCTCTCTTCAATAGCCTGATGAGGTCAATCATGACCTGATCTTCTCCATAGTAATGCATGTCATTCACACCCTAGCCACTGCAAGGTCTTGACAGCACGGCAGATAATGAGGCCATCTCTCTTGATGTCTGTGTGAGGTATCACAATTTACCCAAGCCCTTCAGGTCACCACTGCTGCAGGGTCCAAGCAAAAGAGATGGAGAGTGAGCCAGGAGCAACAGTGGCTGGAAGGTGCCTGAAGGCACAAAGACAAATCAGATGACAAAATGTTGCACTGGAGCACTGTTTTCTGCCATGTTTATTCCTTTGTCTATTCATTTCCATTAATGTAAACTAATGGGCCCAGAATGCAGAAAAATAAGGAAATGTAGAGAAATAAGGAAATGAAAAAATATGGACCCTGTTTTTCAATAGCAAGGTTAGGAGAAGATGAGAACAAACGGTATGTGAAGCAGTCACATCAGTCCTGAGGATAAAGCACTTACTTAAGGACACTTGGCCTAGAAGTGAGTAAGCTTATGGTAACAGCAAGGAGAAATTCTCTGTTTGGTATAAAGGCTGGAAGATGAAGATCTGTGTCACTATGCAGACTAAACTATGTACTCTTTAATACAAATTCAGGCCAGTTTTCCTTTGGGAATTGAAAGTGATTTGCCAAAAAAAAAGTTTCACTTGCAGTAATTATTGTTATTTTGGATACTCCCAAGTGTTTGCTTTAAGAAGACACTATAAAAACAGAGTATGTCCCAAAGAGTCTGCCATACGAAATAAAATTGATGGAAGAAAAAGCGATGTTTGCCAATAGCCTGAACAGAGGAGCCAAAAATACCAGAAGTTTGGGACATCTAGATTCTTATCCTTGAATTCTGCAATTAGCTTTGACCTAGAAAATACTTGATTCCTAGAAAAAAAAAAAGATTCTCACCAGGGATTTGGAAGCCCGTCTGTATTTTTACAGCTCAGATTTTTCTTTATGTTGAACACAGCAGCAAGGACTTTGTATTACCAGATACTCTGTCAAAACCAGAAAGCAATTCCACACAGCTTATGTGGAGTTAAATGTTTATTGGACAGACACAGAAATCTGCAATGCACAATATAAACCTTATGTCATAACTAGAAACATATTTTGAAAGTAATCCCTCCAGAAAGAATATTAGGCATGGGGTTTTTTTTCCTTCAATTTTTTTCTTTATAGACATTTTTCAGGAATAGCAATGTTAGATACTTAGAAATATAAACACATTGTTTAAATATACTGCTAATGTGTTTAAGCATTTCTGTTCAATAAACATCATTTAGCTTTATTATGCACCTTATTAAATATTCTTTAGATAGCCACACTTGTTCAAACATCATAGAAACATTGCAATAACCTGACGTGAAGTCCTCTGGTTACCTCTGTCCTGAGTAAAGCATCTAAGCAAACCTTCAGCGTGATGGGCAGCCAGAGCATGGGATGTATCCACAGGGCACACTCATCCAGTAGGTCATGACATTTTGCCATGCCTGTGCCTCAGTGTTTCCTGTTTGGCAGAGTTAAACAACAGACTGCTTGAACACGGGGTGAGAGTCTGCAGTTAAATCAAAATTGGGTTTGATCCTCACATTCCAGCGAAGAAGAAACTGCTCAGTGTCAACTGAAGTGACACAAAAACTCAAGTTTCCATTTTGGTGACCCCAGGTTACTCAGAACTCATTAGACAAGGCAACAACAACAACAACAAATCCTGACTATTTTGCCAGTACTTCAGCAAGAGCTAAGCTGAGTTTCAGGTCCATAGCATTATCCCCCAAGTAAGCTAGTTTGTCTGTTCAACATGTACAGCTCCCCACTTTAACACGGACACAGGCACTACTCAGCTTTGGACCTGGCTCCTTGTCAGCTGGGCTGGGCTGAAGAAATCAATCTTGCAAAATTCCTAAAGAAAATGCTTCACTTGAAGGGACCTCAAAGAAATTTTTTGGAAGAAATTAAATCTGTACGAAGGAAAGCTTTTTAGACAGAAGATTGTTTCATTTCTTTCTAGGTTGTCTTGCTCTTTCCAGGAAAACAGAGATACAGATTTTTGCCTTAAATAAAGCCAAATTAGGAAAAAATAACTTGGAGAAGAGATGATCAGTCCCAGGCTAATTCATAACCTTTAGATCCTTGAATTCAGATCAAAACTAGCAAACAGGAATGTTTTGCTTTCCTATTGCATAATACACAACATCCACGTAATCTAGCATACTTAACAGAATAGGATCAATTAAGACATGATTTTCAGCTAGATGTAGAAAGCATAAGAAAATTGAATAGTCTTAGAGGTTAAGAAAAGCATCTGAGCTTCTGAGCTGAATCTTCTGTTCCTTTGAATTTCATTTACTGCTGGATATTAAGGAGATGGAACAATCAGACATTAGATGGAGAGCTACAGCTTACCAGCTCATGGTAACACACAGAAATTTTCCCTTGGTCTCACAGAGCTTTATTGATATTCTGGGGAATGACTTTTACCATATTCACAAATTCTGATTGTTTCTCACAAAAATGTAGGTCAACCCTCCAGTCAAAAAATTAGCAACAGCTGAAAATAGAATATTCAGGTCCAAATAGAATATTCAGGTCCAAATACATATTAAACAAGAGCAGACAATGAATAAATTGCCGTGAGGTATTTCCTGCTACGTGACATTAGGTAATAGGGATCAGAACTTCTACAGCTTAGGAAAAAGAATTGAACTCAGGCAAAAAGAAACACCACATTATGTTATTGTCTTATTATCATGCTCTGGGAAAGCTGAGCAGCATGAATTAGTTTAAGAATGGCTGTCAGAGGTGTCCCCATCTCATTGAGCTTTGCTGTAAGGGATTGCTATGTTCAGTGAGAGAGATGACAGGTGACATGGAGACAGTTTGATGCCCATCATGGGTAGAGGAGGGGACCAAGTGGCTTGACAGGAGGCAGAACCACCTCATCCTGTGTGAGAGCCCCCTGGTTATGATTTCACCCCTTACATTGCCAATGAGGCTGAGGAATGAAGGAATCTGGGGTATGTATTTTTCTCTCTTTTTATGGCAACAGTCCAGAACATACATTATTTCCTTCAGTGCACAAGAAACAGTTAGTGCTGTCAGCAAACGATAATGTCAAGCTGCTTAATACAAACTCCATACCAATCTGGACATGGCACTCTTTTCTGAAAATGGACCAAAACCAAGAGAAACACTCTTAAACTGCAGCAGCTCTTTCACAATAGTCCTAATCACCTCTTGGATCCTGGATCAAAATGTATTCATCAAGGACTGATCCATAGAATGCATTTTACAGCAATTCCCATGCTTTCTCCACTGGGACTCACCAAATGTACACCTGCAAGGATGAATGCCTTGAGAAGAAACCACAGATGACTTGCTTGCTGCAGCTGAGATGACATGGGGTGGGAATGGCAGTAACAGGTACGTAGTTTGGTGCTACATGACTATGGGTAAGGCAATAGATGAAGGGTGGAGAAGACACAGCATCTCCTCCCATATCACCTTCTGTAAAAAGAGGTGCTTATACGCATTTACAGGTGGTGGACTAGGCTGTAATTAATCTTGAGGTGATTTTCCTAGGTGATCCTAGGTGATTTTCATGAGAGTCCTGCCCTGTTTAGCAGTCTGCTCTGCACTGAACAGGAAATTATCTCTGTCATGACAGATAGACCTAGATGCATTACAGTCAATGATGTCCAATATTGCTCTGCAACAACTGATTTTCCCATGCAGGAGCTGCAACATTTTTGAAAGTACATACCCATTCCAACTGCCAAGGGTAAGCTGAGTTGCATCAGATTTATCTAGGCTCCTTGCTAACTTTGATTAGTGAGGATGCATCTGTATGTGCATGCAGAGAGAGAAAGAACTGGAGCCACTGCAAATGTTATGCTTAGAAAGTAAGCCTTAGTGGTAGACCAACGAATACAGCAGCATATGTGAAAGATTTGATCCTTGAAATGCAGAACAGCCAACTTTAGAGTGCTGCAGAGAGAGATGGGGCTTGGAGGGTTCTGCATGGAGTTCCTTCAGCTGGGCTCTCTTTTATAGGCTGCTTTGGAGACATCTGGAGAGCAAAAGGTCACTGTTTTAAAGACACTCTATGTTACCATGACTGCAAAAATATGACAATCACACCATGTATCCTTTGGCTTTAGAAAATATCCCCAGACACTGAACAGGCAACCAGTTTGCCTTTTTGTGCTTTGGAGAAGGCTTGTTTTTCCCTCTTGAAGAGAGTCATGACCTGTCATTAGTTCCTTCCCCTGAAACACATCACATTGCTGACAGTAAAATGATGTTTTCATTCTAAGAATTCTGCAGGGGAAAAGGGGAGCTGCTTTTTTTCTCAAGGAAATAACCTAACAAGACCACAGTGATTACAGCAATTGGCTAGAACATATCAGAAAAATAACTGCTATGGTTGCTCCAGAGCAAAAAATCCAAGAAAGAAGATTTAACAGTTTATATAGCAAGATATTTTTGGGGTCATTTATCAACCAAATTTTTGTGTATGGTTGATGAAAAAATACTTTTATGTGTTTCCCAATGAAATATATAGTAAATTTACATTAAAGATCTAAATCTAGCTTTGTAAAGCTGATAAAAAAGCTCTAGTCTAAGGAGTTATATTACAGAGAATAATGTAACATCTCATCACATCACATAGAGCATAAGAAAACATAAAATAACAGAAGAGACTCACAATCTCCCCAAAGACCAAAAATTTCATCTCATGATGTGTGAAAATCCTATCAATTTCAGTTAAGTTCCATTGATACTACCATACAGGAAGAGAAAAATACTCCTTTGAGCAGTGTTAGGAAACCTGAACGAGAGATTTTGTTTTATTTGGAGAAGTTGCAAGTGAGTTATGCAATGCTAACTCTAAATACATAAAACAAACCTTTATAGCCCACTTCAGAAATATTTGAGGGACTTTTAGGGAACTCAGAAAGTTACTTGGACCAAGAACTAAGAGTGAACCAGACAGATTCCAAAGGAGGCAAGATGAAGTTGCCCAGTGAATGTCATCTGTGTTACTCTGATTTGTGTTAGCTCAGTTTCTGGATCACTTTCTCCAGTGTATTTAAGAAAGGTAAAGGAACTAGTAGTTAGGCAAAAATATTCTAGACTTTTAAGGAAATTATCTATGAAAGCAGTGGATTTTCACTTCATAATACTTGCTATACAATCACTTATATAACAAGCATCCATAAATGAAGGTATTCATATATCTTTTTTTTTTCCAAATATGGGAAAAATAAGATCACATATTATATTTACCTCTCATCTATCTCATTTTCATGGAAAAAAAAATCAGGAGGGCTCAGAAATCAAGCCCTCTTTGCCTTTGCCATGAGAAGCTTAGAAATGCTCACCTTTAGGGTTTTGAAGACTAGACAACACTAAGTGTCACCAGTGAACAGGCAATTTCTTGATGTTCTCATTCAACTTAAGCAATGGAAAAATGTCATGCAAGAAAACAGACAACATGAAATGAAACATTTCATCATGTTTGGAAGAATTTTTTAATCTTAAACAAAATAAATGCAGGTAGATTTCAAAATGAAATACTGTTTTCAAAGAGGACATGATTTTTTCGCTTACACCATGTCAAAAACAAGCATTAGAAAAGTTTTTGATTGCTTTCACATTTTCTTGGTATGTTGTAAGTCAGACAAGTTGTACATAAATTTGGAGATTGTTACAAACGTCTCGAGTGTTTTGCTGGATTTTAATCTGGTTCCTGTGCTGTCAGATTATGTCTTTCACAGGCTTTGTTCAGCACAGAGTGCTTACTTATCTATACTACAAGCAGTTTGTACATAGTCAATAAAATGCAGTGTTAGTCCTTGTGAGCAAGAGAGCAAAAGCTACAGGGTTCTCTCTTGTCCAAAGCAAGTATTTCTTGGACATCTGAAAGAAAAAGAAATAAAACAAAACCTCTACCTGCATTCTGTATGACCCACCTGCAAGAAAGCTCACAGGGCAATTGGTATGACTCCTGGGTCTGTAAGTTTTCCCTCATCCTGAACATATGTGGGTGCAGATTCCCATGTCCTCATTTGGACTGAGTCCATCGGGAGCTGCTGGAGTCCCACGTGGATCTTCCCGCCAGGGCTACCTGAATGAATCAAAGGCTGAAGGCATCACATAGCCTAGTTCATAGCAAAAATGAAAATATGTGTAGCTTCTGCGAGTCTTACACACCCCAGGGAATGTCATTTATTCTAGTTTAACCACCACTGGGGAAGGCTACTGCGCAGATCAATGAGGGGTGCCAAAAAATAAACTGAGCTCCTCAAAGGTTTCTAGGGACCAACCTGTTGGGCTTTAAAGGAGAGCTGGGTGGTTGAAGAGGTGAGGATCATAACATTTACATTGAGAATGTAAATATTAGCTGTAAATATGACTGCTCAGCAGCACGATTCTGAAAAATCTGAGAAAGTCTCACCTTCTTTTCTTTTTTTCCCCTAACTTCTGGGTTTTAAACCCAAATATTGGAATTAGTAAAAGAACACATAAACATAAGGAATTTGAATCATTTAAGATGTCCTAGATGTCCTAAAAATCCTGTCTGGTCTCTAGGTGTCCCTCTACATGCATGTGCTCCCAAAGGTCCTGTCTCATCCATGAATGGAGTTCTCAGATAACCTCAAACATGTCAGCTGGCATTAGGCACCTATTTTTAGACATCTGAATCAAGTCCACAGTGTCTGTGATAAATGTACTATCAGGGTAGATTTTCACATTGTTCTCCCTGCCCTAAAATACTCTCAGACTATGAAGAGTAGTCTAAGCCAAGTTTTACATGTCTATCTTGGGACAGACAATCTATCTTGGGATAGACATGTCTATCTTGGGCCAGTGTATACGTGCCCCTCACACAGTCTGGGACAATTGCTCACCTGAGTGTTCACCTTAAGTTCATATTTTGGTGAAGGTTCAAAAATAGGAAAAAAGATTATGTTTTTTTTTTCCAGTCTGGGAAAAACTCATAGGAGGTAGAGAGTCATCACTCACTGCGGTGGCAAAGGTTGCTCTTCTGTACCCCTTTTGAAGGAAGAGAGCAAGAGCCAGCACTTTGTCCCTGCAAGAAGCATCCAGATGGGCTCAGCCATGACAAATGTATGAGGTTGCAGTGGCAGCCTCTACAATAAAACAGAGTTGTTCAAATAAACACAGGTGAGGCACAAATTCCTGAAAGAGGGCACTGACCAGAGAAACCAGCCAACCCCTTCAGTGAAGACCACCCCAATAATGCAACCAGTGTCATGCACGGGGAAACATCTGAGTTAGTCATTTCCCAAGGAGCAGTTTTACTGTCTTCTTCCCAGCCAAAACGCAGTCCTCTTTTTCACAGAAACACAAACAAGGGCCTGTCCAGGAAGTCAGCTCCTGTTGGACACAGCTGTCGACTTTGCTGAAAATTCCACCACTATCGCCAGGATTTCTTCATGTGAAGCACTGCTCTCCTTTCTCCTCTCATTTTAATGGAAAGGACATTTCATTTCTTCCTTTGCACAACAGCAGAATATGAGGAGGTCAGCAAAGCTCCCCTGTACTGCTGCTGCTCTTCTTCCTGCTCTCCTTCCATTTCAGATCCACTTTTTCACAGGACCTGGCCTGCTCTGGAAGGTCTTATGAGACCTGTTGCTCAGCTCCCTTCAGAAGTGGCATTTACTTATCTAAATAGGGTTTTGAGCACCTGACCACTATCTTTCCATTCCATATGTCCCATCTCTCTCAGAAGCTAGGTAACAGGCACCTGAGCCAAGACATCAGAATGAAGTAGGTGAAATATTATTATACGAAATATTAAAAACAACCTCTGCTGATTACGGAATAAAAAGCTGCTCCCTTACAGTGGCAAGTGTTGATTCAATGAGGTGGAAGTGCAGGGCATAGAGGGCAAAAGCCTCTTTGTTCGGAAGGAAATTATGCTTTAAAATTGACCTTATTCCAGCAGTGTTGATCAAACAATTCTCTCTCCTTCCCCCCTTTTCTATATAGCCTCACTTGCTTACAGCATTGAAGGTCTTCAGAAGCTTCTTTCTGTGACAGAGCTCTGCTTCTGCCCCTCATCATCCCAGTGAACGATGGTTTGAAAACAAGCCATAAGCTCCACTCTGGATTTAGAGGTTTCCCAAAGCAAATCTCTGGATGCCAGCAAAGCTGACAGGCTGCTGCAACAGGAAAGCGGTTGGAATCAGGGATCAGAGACATCAGCGGGAGCACTGGGGGGACCCTTCCTGAAAAATATTGACCAGCAAACTGCACTGTAGCCACCACTTGGGCACGTAGCTATCTAAGGGTGATTGAGACGATCGGTTTAGCTCAGCAAGCTGGTTTCTCATTACACCAAATGCCTGGTTGCTGTCAGCGGGCCCAGTATTTCTAAGCGGGTGCCCCTTGCGTATGTCATTCATTTCCTCACGCCGCACTCACAGCCTTCTTTGTGGGGATAATGGTTGGCAGTGTGAGGCTCAGATAATGTCCTCAGATAGCGATACAAAACAACCCCCCACCCCCGCTACCGCCAAACAATCCCCTTCTACTCTTCAAATTAAAAAAAAAAAAAAAAGAAAAAGACTTAAAAAGAACCCTAAGCAACATATGCTAATTTCAATAAATGCCCTGGAATTAAATGATGGCAAGCCGCTGTCTCGGGCTGACAAGCTGAACAGAGTAGGCCCTTGCTGGGTTTTAGCTGGGCTCTTGCTCTGGTGCCAAAGGAACAGCTGTAGCAGCTGCAGTTGCATTTTACCACCCAGTACAGGCACCTGCTGTGGCCAAGGAAGTGAAAACCCACAGAGCTGCAATTTTCTTTTAATTATATTAGCCTGGCGCTGGCAGCCGGCCATGCATGGCAGTGTTGGTGGCGATGTGGGCTCTATTCACAATTAGAGCCTGTCTGTGGGGTACTTTGGATGCATGGCAGGTTGCTCCTTACAGGAACTGGGCAGGATCCATGTAAATGCTGATTTTGCTTGGGGAGAAGTAATCAAGTTTGGCACGGTGTTCCTTACATGGTGGTATTGTGTTGTGTTCCTAGAGTGGCTTTCTGTGCCTCTCTTAAGCACTCTGTGCTTTTCAGACCAGCTTGGCCACAGCAGCCATGTGCCTGTCACTGGACTAGCTAGGCTGAACTCCACCAAGATCACCCTTGCTGTTCAATCACTAGGCTTGAGCCAAACCATGAAGTCTTTGACGTTCTTTATCCTTTATTCCCCGTATGATCAATGACTATAGTTACCTTTAGATATAGAGGGTGCATTCAAGTAAGACCAGGTCTCTATCCCAGGATCTATTGTTTCTTAAAGCTTACGCTGGCTTACATTTTTCCACCAAACTGCAGCATATCATATTGTGTAAATATGCCCCTACAACACTGCTCAAGCAATGCTACTTCACCCTCTGTTTACCTGCAGATGCTGTATGACAGGTCATCCACTACCTGTCTCCTAACATATGGGAAGGAGTTTGAATCAAGTTCTATTTTCACCCTGAACAATCTCCTCTGGCTTTGTAACCTTCTGGGCATCACCTTAGGAGAAACCATGTGGCAAACAGTACTCGGTATCTCCAACTCTTTGCCAGCCCACATCAGAGAAGCTGCTTTAGACACCAGCAAATAACTCACATTTGTAAGACTCTCACTGTGCTCATCTGGGCAGAGGTGTGAGCGAGGAGACCCCTCTGCACCTTCCTCTGGCCTCACAACAGCCTCTCAAGAGCCAAACAATGTGGCCCTTGAGACATCACTGTGTGTTCAGAGACCTGACAAGCTGTAGTCCCCATCTCCACACCCTTTAGGAGACAAGACAAGCAACACACTGTGATCTCGCACATGCCACAACAAGATCCATCAATCTCTATCCTCTGCACTATGAGAAAGGAGCTGGCACTGAAAGGAGAGCAGACAACACACTGGGATCTGCTCACTCCATAGCAGGGCAGCATTGCACAAGGACCAGAGCCCATGTATGCTGCCCATGCGCACATAGCACGATGCTGAAAAGCTCAGTTATGATGGAGAGCGAGAGCGAGTCTGCAGTGCCAACAGTGGCTGTGTCTGTTCATGAGGAACAAGGGTAGGAGAGACACAGAAAAGGCTTCTCTGTCCTGTCTGCTAAACTGGGAGAATTATTTGTTGAAAAAGAGGCCTCGTGGTTTCCTTACCAAGGCTGCCATTATGATTCCGTTTCTGAAGACCTTTATTTCAAACAAGTCACAAGAAAGAACAGTGTGTGGACAGCACCCAGGAGTGTCTAGAACAAAAAAGAAGTGGGTCTTCAAGGGAGAATTTATTTTGAATAAAATTTATGACTTATAATTTGTTGCTTATAAAGGATATCATGGTGTTATTTAGGAGTTAGACATTAAACAGACTGATTCCAAGTCTCATGAAAAACAAAAAAAGTAAAACTGGGGTAAATGAGAAAAAAATGTGGTACATGACCTCAGAGTGGGAAGATGAGAAGATGAGAAGATGGGAAGATGAGAATGAGGCCTGAAGCGAAATGGCAAATCAAAGAAAAAAAAAAAGGAAGAATAAAAAAAGAATAATATTTGGCAGAGAAGATACCAAATCTGAACAAAAGCAAAAACAAAAAGTCAAATCTAGACATCACTCAGGTTTTCAGGTATGTTGACCAGACTGTGGGTGTTGTTACCTGGATTTGAATCAAGGTCCTGAGCACCTTTGGGGTGCTCCCCCCACAGAGGGACAGGTATAAAATGCAGGCTATGACATCTTGTCTGGATAGCCTTGTTCTGCTAAAATACCTCTGTGTTCCCTGATGTTTCAAAATAATGTCTTGAAGGTATTCCCTCAGGAAGGGATGCAATGCCTTCATGGGACTTTGATTGTGAAAATATTTTCTTTTATTTCTGGTTTTCTTCTCTAAAATAAAACCAGAAATCATGTCCAGTCCCTGTTTCTAGCTACAGAAAGAGAAACAATCCTGTAGAGAAAAAAAAAAAATCAAAGACCCTGTGGGTCATAGATTTTAGGACACCTTGCACTGTGAGACTAAACAGAGGTGACAACTTGAGACATCTGGAGTAGCAGATCTTCTAAAGGATGAAAACTGTTTAACTGACAGAAACACCAGATATCCAGGTGTCTTTTGTCAACAAAACCACATTCATTTTTCTATTGCACATAAGGAAGCAGAGAGGCAACCCACAGCACAAGTACTGGAGGAGCTTTAGCTTTGCATCTTGGCTCTGCAAGTAGGCCAAGGATGCCTTAGCAAAAGCTAAGGGGTTGGATCAAGCATCTAGGGCACAAGAGAAGAGAAAAAAGGAAGCTCTCATGACTTCTGGATGATTCACACTGCATGCTTAATGTTATTTTGGTGCAGTTTGGTGCAGTCTTCAACAGGATTTTATAGCGTTAATTTTAAAGCATTACCCATTCGACGGGTCCTCCAGCCAAAGCCTGATCCAATCTCTTATTCCTTCACTGTGTTTTTGGTTGTTCAGATAACTACTAGGTGATGCTGAATTTACACATATTTTCCAGTGATTCTCAAAGAACAATATCTTCAATGCGGCACCTCTCTGAGATTATCAGGACTGCCCCAGCTAATGTGTGGATAAGCAGCAAGGAGGGAACTCTATCCATTCCCACCATGACAAACATGAGATTTTAAGATGCATTAGCCTTATGATCTTTTGCATTAAGTAAATGTAATTTAAGTAAATACTGACCCTAGGGTTACATGCTGAGAAACATCTTTTTTTGGAGGGCTTGTCTATTTATAGCATAGTTCTGATTCAGTCTCTCCACTGGTCTCTTCTTTTCTACTCATCCTTTCACAGTGCCTTCAGCCTCATTCCCCAATGTTTAAAACATCAGTATATATATCCTTATAGACATTAGGCCACTAGTCTTTCTCCCAGTCCTTCCCACCATGTCCTCTCCCGAGCCTCCCAGTGAGGCAGGTGATCTTCGCAGCTTGCAGAGATATGAAATCCTACCTTCATCCTTATTACACCATCATTCAAAGTATCTGCTCCTCATAACGGAGAAGGAGAGTTGGATATGTCTTATGTGATAGACACACATTGCTAGCACTTTCTCCTTGATAGCCGTAGTCAGACAATTTAAAAATAAACATATACTTTTGTGGAAACTTAGTGGCTTGGCTATTCTGCCAGTGGAGTGGTGTATTTCTGAGGGGAGAAAAAAAAAAACTCTTCCAAATATCCCCCATAAAAAAAAAAACATAAGGCAATATATGGTTACATATACAATTCATTTGCATCTGAATGTCCAGTATTATCCTGGCATTGTCTTATCTACATACAGCTGCACATGAAAGGCCATTACAGTTATGGCCAAACAAAGCAGCCCATTACAGTTCCCTACGAACCCACACCACGTGCCGCTCAGTTCTCATTGCCACCCCTTGCTTGTCTAAAGAGTAACAAGCAGCTTTCCCAGACAGCTCCTATTGATCCGCTCCCGTTGGCAATGCAGATTCCTCCCGGGTGCAGTCAGGCATAGCCACAAGCCCCAAGCACAAAGAGGTGGAGCTGATCTCCGCCTTGCACAACTGGGGAATTTCCTGCTGTTTTCCCAGTCCCGTCCCCAGACCAGGTCTATCTGCCCCACATCAATGCAGGACATCCCATTCATTTCCAGACTCGTTGCCACAGGACTCTCTGCATGAAGCTTCCCAGGCAGGACTTGGCTAACTTCTAGCTTTGTTTTTCTTCATGCAAGGAGACACTTCAGATAAAAGGAGCTCCCAGTATGTATAGAATATAATAGGAAGTCTCTCAATTCATGGGCAATATCCCCTGCCATGGGCATTTATTATTGTTGTGTTACTGGTTTTGTTGACGTGGTGTCTCCTGAGCATCAACCAGTGTCAAAGCCCACCACAACAGATGCTGTATAGACATGCAAAGGGATAGATAATGTACCGAGGGCTGTTCGTATAAAAAGACAAAGCAAATAAGCAGTAGAGGAAGGAAAGACCATCAAAATACGAAAAAGAGAGATGGATAACAGCTATTTTCAGAAGATCTCAGTTTTCTCTAAGCTCTGCTCTTACAGAAGCCAATAGAAAAATTCCTCTGGCCTTCAAAGGGAATGATGTCAGGTCACTGTTGAGTATATTTGGAATCCTATAACAAACACTGATCAAATGTAGGCCACCAAACTGTTGCAAGGGGCAGGATTTGGACTCAAATCTACTTGGTTTTAAGCCACAGTCTTAACCATAGGAGTAACCACACCTTATAGAACCCTCTCAGTTTTACAGTGAAAGTCATTTCTCATCCTAGAAGTCTGACAGGTACCTAGGCTAGAGTTTTTTATTTCTTTTTTTTTTTCTTTTTTCTTTTTAGATAGGAAAAATATATGTGACTACTATTATTGCCTTTTCCATTTTCTGGAGACATTTTCAAAGGCAAGAAATGCTGTTCAAACACCTTCAGGCTGAGGAAAATTTTTTTTCCTCTTCTTTACAAATAACATTTCTGAAGATGGCCTATTTTTGCAGTACAATAAACACCCATGTTTTACTCACTGAGGTTAAAGGTGTTTCTCTAGAGGATTCAGAGTATATAGAGAGCACTGGACTGGCTGTAACAATTTATCCCTGTTGGGTAAACGGAAAATTCAGCTTTACATTTAACAGACCCATGGCTATTAAGCTCACTAGACATTTTATTGGCAGCTACCAGAAGATGTCTTTGCATCCAACTTCAGCAGAAGGAGATTAAAAAAGTCCACTGGCTTCTGAGGTGCTTCGGTGATAGAGAGCACATTTCTTTCCCTCCCAGGCACATCCACTGCCCAGAGTTCTTGCTTTGGCTGCAGGTCCCTCTTCCTGGGATTTGCACCCAGGGTCCCACATGACTGCAAATACTACTGTTGGTTTCTCGCTCACTAACCGTGACAGCTAAAATCTGCCTTCTGCTCCCCTGAGCCTGTGGCAAGAGCAGTGGAACCTCCCTGACGTTGCGGTATAAAACCTGCTGTCTAGGAATCACAGAATCACAGAATCACAGAATATTCAAGGTTGGAAGGGACCTCTAGAGATCATCTAGTCCAACCTTCCTACTCAAGCAGGCACACCTAGAGCACGGGGCACAGGGTGGCATCCAGGCGGGTTTTGAAGACCTCCAGAGAAGGAGACTCCACAACCTCCCTGGGCAGCCTGTTCCAGGGCTCTGGCACCCTCACAGTGAAGAAGTTCCTCCTCACCTGGAGATGGAAATGTCATATCAAGAGGACAGAGCAAAGTTGCTGTTCATCAAGGCACAAAAAGGCAACAAACATGAGGTTTTCACTGTGCCAGAAGACAGAGGCAAAACTGATCCTTTACAGATCTTTCACAAACTCCAAAAGAAAATGTCACCTAATTGGAAATATCACAGACTTAGGATTTGTTTTAGAAGGGAAATGAGTACAGCCAGTTCCTCTGAACTTTGCTGAATTGCTCCTGCAGAAAGTCAGTCTCCCATGGATGGGACAGGTGGAATATGGGTAGTAAAAGGACACTATCTTTTGTCATATTGAAAGACTCCAGCTGAAAACCCTGTTATATCTCATGAGAAAAAGGCATGCTTGTGTTTGTGCAGAAAAGCTGCTGAAAATGAGAAAAACAGATTTTTTTTTTTTTTTTTTAAAGCACTTTGCAGCTGGGGATTGGAGGGAGGAGAAGTTAAGGTCAGATCTATTAGATCCCCTTCAGTACGTAGAGTGTCCAATGCATTATTGAGGAAACAAGCCAGAGAGACACGTGCAATTTATGAAAATCTTGGACCACAGCTTTGACCTGCAGTCCAGAACTATCACCTAGCCTGGCTAGGGAAAGAAGCAGAACAGTCTTGTGAAAAGGACCTATTTTGGGAAAGTCCATGACTTCTATGAAAAGTAAGGTTCTCATCTCTCAAAGAGTCCCCAGAGATGCAATGATTTGGGGAGAGAGACGAGCATCTAGCCTGACCTCCTGTGCCCTTTCACACTGCTGCCCCCTGCTTGGAGCCCAATAACGTTTGACATTGACACCTCTTCCAGATGGATCTCTGGTTTTGGCCTGGGGACAGCCAGAGACAACGAATCCTCTACATCCCCCCTGGACTTTCACAGATAACTGCTGAAAGCCCGTGGCAGTGTGAAAAGAGCAGAAAATAATAAGCGTGGAAGGGTCAGTGGTGGGGACACCTGCTAGGGAAGCATTAGCTTCATCTGGGCAGATCTTCCTGCATGACCTAGGTGTGGTGAGGGGGCAAGGAGCCATCTTCTTCTGCCTTTCCTTCTGCAATAGTGCTTGCTGATTGCAAGCTGATTTTATTTTTGTCAGGGGCTTTGCTTAGAGTCAAAGTCCCTTCCTGTGTCTGCAGTTCCGAGAGCAGCTGCAGGAGATGATGTTAACATTAAGACGCATTCACCTTACATCATCTAGGCAACATTGAGTGTCTGCATCCTGTAGATTTCCACTTTGATTTTTGATGATAAATGCACAGCTCCAGAAGGGCCTCCAGGGCTTCAGTGGGTTGAATTGCCCTTGAAAGTACACCACATCACTGACAACAGCACAAGTCTGGGAAGTTACACTGCCCAAATTCAGTTCTCCTGTATTTTTCAGGCTAATGCTTCCCGGAAAATTAATTCTGCAATAAATAACGTTTGCTTAGTTATTTAACAAAGTCTATGATATTAATGACACTAGAGAGAACTGGAAGCAGGCAAAGGAAGAGTCACAAATTTTGAACCTGACCTCCACCAATATATGGTGAAGCTCAGCAAGAAGTAAGCACGGAGGCAGCAACAGAGCAAGGGATCTCGCCCACCCGGAGCCAGAAAGTGTAATTCCCTCTCAAGCCACCAAGTGTCAGTGATGGTCTTAGAAATGGTCTCAGCTCAGCCATTGCAAATGCCGCTCAGGTAAACGGGCCTTTGGATTTTGCATTTCTGCTTTTAATAGGACGTTTGGGAAAGAGCTCTGATCCCTGGCCTGTGAGGACATCCCTGGAAAAGCTGCAGCTTTTGTTGTGTTTCTGGAGAGCCTCAAATTACAGCAACACAAATACTTAGCTTGCAGGAAGAGAAGGCAGCCACTGGGGACGTCTGAAACAGCTTCAATGCAGAAATCATGCAGGTCCAAGGGGCTTGTGTTGTTTTAGTGGCTGATAATTGAGCATGTCAGCTTGCCAGCTCAGTTTCAAAAAACGACAAAAATTCCCAGTCTAACTGAATATAAACCCAGCAGACACCCTGCGTGTTTTGGCTTTTACACCTTGGCTCTGGGCTGTCCTTTACTGCTGGAGAAGGGGGCAGAGCATGGGCTGCCCTCCCACCCTCCGTTCAGGAACAGACAGTGCAGCAATGCACAGAAAATACCCCAAAGAAGGAAAATGTCAATGCATATACATTAACCCACAAAACCTGGGTTAATGTAGCACCACTCAGGAACCCCTTGCTGTTTCATGCACAGCCAAAATGTGCTTATTTGTGGCTAGGCTACAAAAATTTGGCTCTCCTTTATTAAGCTCTGGCACAAGTATGCCCCTAGGGTGTGCTGTGAGAGAGCTGCCAATAGCAGAGCTGAATTATACCCAGGAAAACTAACCTTTATTCCGTGGAGAAGGTGCTGAAATTACCACGGGAGCAAGAAGAGAGGCTGAGACCTGCCCTGGGGTCAGGGCTCTTGCTCAGGATGCTGTCAAAACTGCACTGTCCAAAGCTGTCTGGGCTCTGGAAGACTTCTTTCTCCCTCAAGTGCAAGACCTAGTTTTATGAATGGTTCAGCCCACAGATCCATCCAGGTTAGGGCTGATTCTTCATTGTAATTAGAAGTTCATACCCAATTAAAAAAGAAAAAGAAAAAAAAAAGTGTCTCGTGTAATTAAATCAGCTTGGGAGACTTTCACAGGTGCAGTGATATGTGTGAGGACAGGTCAGCCCAGCTGCTTCTCCTGTAACTGATGCTATTTAGCTCTAATTAAACTCAAATAAATGTTCAATGCAATAATTGCCTTGTTTCATTCCCTTCATTTTTATTCTGCACAATAGTGACTTTAAAAAGGGGAGGATTCAACCACTGGATTAAAATCAGGAGGGGCTGGGGGGCTGTGCTGGCATGCTGGGGGGTTGTGAGGACTTGGCCTTAGCACTGTTGGGATTTCGGCTTCTTCATTCTGTGTGTGACCAGTATAAGGAGCTTTCAAAGCAGCTGGAGTATTTTCTATTTCACTCTGAAATACAAGGGATGGGGATTCAAATTAGTTTTCCAAAAGTCTTACTGCATATTTAGTTACTAAGAAATCTAAGTTTTTAAACTTGTATTTAAACAAGATATACAGGCAAAATATTTCTTTAAAAAAAGTGCTGATGATTAAAGCTTTTTCCAACCTGGTTTTCCTAGCTAGATACTTTAATGGGGTTACAGGAGGAGAAGGAGAAGAAATCATTGCTTTTCCATTCTCTTAAAGATTCAAATACAGCATCTCTGCGATTAGTGTAAATACTTTTTCTCTTCCTGAGCCAGAGCAAAGCCAACAGGTTTTACAGAGAAGGACGAGAGCACCAGGAGGGAAAGGACCAGATGTGCAGAGAAAGTCTTAACAAAAATGTGGAGAATGGGACTGAGAAACTCAAATCACAAAAGCCACGATGCTCTGCAGGGCTGGTGGTTCCTTTCTGGCTGATACCGCTCGGTGGCACCAGAGGACACGGAAAGGATTCGTCGCTGCCAGCAGCTTTGGAGCCCCCTGAGATGCAGACGAGGCCCGGCCAACAGGTTAGATGTGCAGGGAGCCCAGGTGCACAGAGCGGCTATTCCTGGGAAAAGCAGCTCCATTGTGCTCCTCGGAAGGGTTGTCGTGTCACCCCTGTACCTGGGAGCAGCCGAGTTCATCCAAGGTAAGGAAACCCCTCAGTACTGCTTTTTGGCTAGATCTGTGGCACAGGGCATGGGGAGCTCTGCGCCCATCCTGGAGCAGCGGTGGCCGGGCAGCTCAGGAGAGCTCTGCTGAGAGCAAACCATGTCACAGCCCCCAACAAGCAAATTTTAAAGAATAAGTAACAAAGGAAGTTGGCTCTTCTGTCACTTATCATATTGTACTTGCTGATCTCCCCAGCATATAGAGCAAGAGAAACTCATTGCATGGACCAATTTTTGTGTCCCAGCCATAGAAGGTAGATAAGGCCCATGTATTCAGTAATGCTGCCTATATGCAGTTCTGCCTACAGAGCTCTATATGCACAAGCAACTTCAGTATGGAGGCAAAACTGAGCATTATATGCACACACACACACACACACATGCATACACACACATACACAATATGTGCATATTTATGCACACCTGTACATGACTGTTCATTCATAAATACATATGTGTATATGCAAACACACATTCAACTATACATACAATATACACATGCAAATATGTACATGTACATATACACATACGGACATGTTTATGTACCTTTAAAATATATATTTTATATTATAAAATATATATTATATTATTTATATATATTTCTATTTATATTATGTATTATATTATTTATATTATTTATATTATTTATATTATTTATATTATTTATATTATAAAATATATATATTCTATATTATCTCTATATATGGCCTTGTCTCTGCTGGCAGGTCTGTGCACCTAGTGGAGCTGCTTGCACTTGGACATCTGCCCACAAAGCTGCTGCCTCCAGAGCCTCAGTCAGGCAGCTACTGAGCTGGAGGTGCTTGTGCTACAGGGCTTAGTGGCCCCAGTTAAACCTGCAAATCCCCGGACTTGCCTCCCGCTGTGGCCAGAGCCTCCCGGGTGGGCAGTGAGGAGGGAGGGGGGCTGATTGAAACTGCAGCCCTTGAAATCACTTGGCTTATCAATTCCAGTCTCCTGTAAAATCAAAAGATCAAAAAGTCCTTCAAACCAGAGCTATTGGGCAGTAACTATTAATAGCAAAGCAATCCCTTTGAGACCTGTCTGGGCATGGGGGTGTTTTAACGGGGAGTCTGTGCCATGGTTAGACAACCCAGAGCTGAGAATTGTGACTGAATTCCTGTGGCCTTGGGCTGTAATCACAGGAGAAGATCCTCCCTACTTCTCTTTTAAGATTCCAGCATGAGCTCTAACTGCTCCCCTGCTTGCATAAGCTGAGTAAAAGCCAGGGTTTATAAAAGTGCCCAAGGCCTCGACCAGTGGAAATTTTCTCTTGCATTCTTCATGCAAGCCTCATTCTTTCCAAGAATTTGAGCCAAGATTGACGCCAAGATTGTGTCTTAGTCTTTACAGAATGAAGGCCTTGAGGGATAAAATATCTACCCTTTAAACCTGACCAAAAATGGATGTCCCCATCTACACGAAGAAGTGCAACCTTGACTCCAATGCCTTGAATCTTTGTGAAGTCTGCAGTAAAAGAGCCAGGCATAATATGGTGAAGGATGGACTAATGCTCATCAGACCCCATGTGTAGGTGGGGGGTGATGGCACTGCCCTACTGCACAGGAGTTTAATACTTCAGCCCAGGAGCCATCCAGGAGGTCCTAAATAAGAAAGCTTTTCTGATGCAGTTTAGATTTTCACCTGAGCATGTGTGGGGGACCCAGCAAAATCAGGCAAGGAAAACTGTTAGACAATAAGTGTCTTTTCTTTAAAGTCATCAGTGATGATATTTGTAACCACTGTAGAGATGATAATTCAGTGCTGAAGAAGCACTTTCTGGAAACCAAATGTGATCAGCAATAGACTTCTCAGGGAGTGCCTCAAGACACTCTCTGTACAGTGTTCATTAATTTTTTCTACTGTCATTTGTGATTAAAAATACCTAAGCAGGCATCTTAATCAAGCTAGCTGGGTTTACTCTACCTGAGAGCTGTCAGCGATTGATCTATAAGATCCCATTGTAAGAACAATACTAGTAAAATGTAATACAGATCTAACGCAAATTAAACACCTTAGACACAGATGGAAACTGTGAAATCTTTAAATCTCAAAGAAGTCCTTCAACTTGAATTTTTTTTCAAATCGATTATGTGATTATTGGATAAATAAACTATGTGATTGTTCAGCACATAAACACCCTTTGTTAAATGTGTCCGTCAATAGACAATTCATATAAATGATACTAACTATCATCAAAGGAGTAATAACGCCTTTATTGATGAATAAATCTCTAAAAGACAGATCAAATGGAGGTTAACTAGCCATGCATGACATTAGCAGGAATTAGTCTGAAAAGAGCCTTGCGGGCATGCTAGCTACTGTACGTGAGGTGGCAAACAGGGTGGACCACACTTCACGGAAAGACCTGCAAGGTCAAAAACGTAACCCCTGTAAAGGCCATACTGGTTGTATTACACTATATTGCCTAGTTTGATTCTGTATTTCTGCATTTATTGTTATCTACGGGGGTTCAAATAGGCTTTCTTTTATATGGAGCCTCTTTTAGGTTATGCGAGGAGTGGTAAGATGTGGAGGCGGAGGCACCAAGGCTGGACTGACCTCCCCACCCAAGTGGCTGCCCCCATGAAGGCAGCAAGGTCCCTAGTGCCACCCAGCCTGGCAGAGCAGGGACAACAGATGGAGGTGAACCCTCCATATCACACATCTGTGAACGTGGTCAGGAAGATGGCAGGGACTTTTATCCATCTTCTTGTTACCCTCTCCTAAATCTAGTGAGTCCCAGCAGTCCTTATAACACGTCAGATATTGATATCACTTGTTTCTTTAAAAACCTGGGCCTCTATTTAGAGAGGACATGGTATAATTGACCTTCAAGGAGAAAGGCTTAGAAAAATTTCTCAACAGCAACAGCTGACAGAAATTAAAAACTAAAGATCACTTGAGAAAGAAGGTAAATGGTGGGAAGTAACTGTAACTGGGCAAAAAGGAGACAGCAATATTCAGGAGCCATAAAATAATGTTATTGTTGTCTTTGAATGCATGGCTCTCTTGGATCACCCCAGGATGGTTTTCCAGGATGGCAAACACTGCTCAGACCCCACATCGCCATGCCTGCTCCAACAGAAATGTTCAACCAGGGTGCGCTGAGTCCAGCAAGTCCTGCTAACTCTTATAACAGTCATTTGTGTGAGGCCAGAGGCCCACTTTTACCTTTTCCATGGAGATATATTGCGACCAATAATAAGCAATGAGATCTTTTTTTTCCACATAAGATAAAATCAATGCACATTAGAATAGTTAGGTCAGAATTACATAGCATATTAATGACCCCCTTGGTAACTGCCAGTGATGGCAATGAGCTAGGGAAGCTATTAATCTTTTGCTGGACAGTTCCCAAACAGGACATCGGGCTTTCAGGAAGGATTCAGCCACAGTAGAGGTGTCTGTGGCTGAGCCCATGGCCAACCTGGTCCTCTAGGGTTCTCCTCCAGGGTTTCTAGTCAGAAAAAAGTGCATTTTGGGTTGTGTACATGTCTAATATTATCGTACCCATCTTTCTCCATTGATGCTGAAAGGACCCCAGAATGACTATCTCAGAGCAAACTATCCCAATTGCAGCTTAAGTCAGATGAGTCTCACAGAATCACAGAATGTTGAGGTTGGAAAGGACCTCTAGAGAACATCTAGTCCAACCCCCCTGCTCAAGCAGGGACACCTAGAGCAATAGATCTTATTGTAGATGTCAAAAGAGTTTTCTCAGGGCTTCACTCTTGTTTTTCCTTGATGTCTTGCACTATGTATGAACATTATGTTTAGACCCTCTGGTGCCTGGCACTTTCAGTCATTGCTCTCCACTTTCATGTGACACCAGCTACGCACAAGCTGAGCCATCAGCTTGACGGCAAGATATGAGGACAATATGGGTGCAGGAGAATCCCACCTGCTCTCCAAGTAGATACTGCACAGCAGTGGATAGCCAGAGAAATGATGACATGGAAACATAGTATGTGAAATGAGACAAGTGAGGGTCAAACAAGCCTTACTGGGACAAAAAGTAGGCAGATAGAAAGAAAAAGAAGAAAAGTCAGTTTTTAGCTCCCTCTGACAATGATAAGTTATACAAAAAGTAGTTAATTTGGAAAAACTTTACTAGGAAATTTCTATCTGCTTCAGTGGTCACTAAGCATAAAATGCTGGAGTGTTACACACTGCCTTTACTGGCTCTATTGACCTACAAATGGCCAAGCACATACAGTACCAAAGTGTAGTATGGAAAGATACAGTACAATCATTTTCTTCTATTTTGGCATATTTTTGTAGTTTTTGTGTGAATGTAGACAGGCAGTTTCAGAGAAGTGTCAGAAAATGACTTTCCCAAATGCCAGTGAAATTCAGCAGGCCAAATATTCAGGTCCTTCTCTGAAGGCATGAGTGATTAGGAAAGACGCCAGTTTAATGGCTCTGGAGACTCATATCCTGAAATTATCGACAAACTAAGCATAATATGCACAATTATCTACACTTTTTCTTGGTCTTAGCAACTCAGGAAGAGGATCATGTTGCAGAGTTCTGTAGATGGAGTCACTGGACTTCCTTTGCAGTCAACAAAGAATTTCTAGTGCACATTTAATTGGAACTATTTTAGTTATCTACCTTGGGATGAGACAGGTCATGCCCATTTCTCACTGAAAACTCTAAAGAGGGTCCGGAAGACTAACACAGACATAGCTGGCCATGCTGAAGATGCCAAAGACACACAAATAGCTCGCTCAGAGTAGCTATGCTTTATTCATTTTATTAAGAGAAATTGTGATCCCATGGGGAGCTGGACCCAGGCATCCCCAGACCAGACTAGCTGTCCTGACCTGAACACTCCTTGCAGTCCAGAAACCTCTCTACATTTACAGAGCCTTCATTCAGGTGGGCACTTTGAGCAGGACAGCTTATGCTGGAAAAGAGACACACAAAATAGTGTGCCAGTTCTATTTCATGTTGAGTTTTTGTTCACAGAGTGTCTATCAGCTGACTCCCATTCTTTTATTTCATCAGACTACGCAGAGTTGTCTAAAGATGTGTCTAGGTACCATGTGCCCAGTTGTATGGGTTTGATGTCATAGATATGTACAATAATGGATCATGGCATAACAAGTATCCAGTTCTAAGCTATAGTTTGGGACTGAGATAAAAACAACCAAGGTAAAAACCTTAGCTGGGTTGGAATATGATGAAAACAAGTTGTGTTTTTTCAATCTATTCTCACATTTTTGAATTCCATGTTAAACACATTATTTCCCCATGAACTACAGAGCCCGGACACAAGAAAGAGAACCAGGAGAGAGAAAGATTTTCTGCTAGTCAAGGAGGATTGGGTTAGGGATTATTTAGGCAAACTGAACACCCATAAATCTATGGGCCCAGATGGGATGCACCCAAGAGTGCTGAAGGAACTCGCAGGGGTTATTGCTCAGCCTCTCTCCATCATCTTCGAGAGGTCCTGGAGAGCTGGGTGGGTGCCAGAGGACTGGAAAAAAAACATCATTCCAGTCTTCAAAAAGGGCAAGAGGGAGGAGCCAGGCAACTACTGGCCAGCCAGTCTCACCTCCATCTCTGGTAAGGTGATGGAGCAGCTCATCCTAGAGAGCATCTCTAGGCATATGAAGGAGAAGGAGGTGATCAGGAGTAGTCAGCATGAATTCACCGAGGGGAAGTTATGTCTGATGAACCTGATAGCCTTCTATAATGGTATGACTGACTGGATGGACGATAGGAAAGCCATGGATGTTGTCTACCTTGACTTCAGCAAGGGCTTTGACATCATCTCCCATAACATCCTCATAGGGAAGTTCCGCAAAGTGTGGACTTCACAGGTGGACAGTGAGGTGGATTGCGAACTAGCTGGATGGCAGAGCTCAGAGGGTGGTGATAAATGGGGAGGAGACCGGTTGGAGGCCTGTGGCCGGTGGTGTCCCCCAAGGGTCAGTACTGGGCCCAGTGCTGTTCAACTTGTTCATCAATGGCTTGTATGGGACAGAGTGCACCCTGAGCAAGTTTATGTCTCCTCGGGACAAGAGGGATGTGGAGCTTCTAGAGAGGGTCCAGCAGACAGCGACAAAGATGATTAAGGGACTGGAACATCTCTTGTATGAGGAGAGACTGAGTTGGGCCTGTTTAGGCTAAAGAGAAGAATGAGAGGAGATATGATCAACATGATCCCCTCTCCCCAACCTGAGGGGAGAATGTAGGCAGGATGGGGCCAAACTCTTCTCGGTGATGGGCAGTGACATGACAAGGGGTAATGGGTACAAGTAGAAACACAGGCAGTTCCGTCTCCAGGTGAGGAGGAACTTCTTCACTGTGAGGGTGACAGAGCAGTGGAACAGGCTGCCCAGGGAGGTTGTGGAGTCTCCTTCTCTGGAGACCTTCCAAACCCACCTGGATGCCACCCTGTGCCCCGTGCTCTGGGTGTCCCTGCTGAAGCAGGAGGTTGGACTAGATGATCTCTAGAGGTCCCTTCCAACTTCAACCGTTCTCTAATTCTGTGATCCTGTGATTATTACCACTAATAATAATTTAATTAATATTACTACTAATGATTCCTGTCTCTGGAGAAGAAATCTCTGAAAAGCATCTGTTGCTGCAATATGACACATCTGGCTTTATTCTGCAAAACGAATCCCTCATACTTTGGGCTATCACCCAGAACAAAATCCAAAACTGGATTTATGGGATCTCAGTACCAAACTGTGCTTCTCTACAGATTTATCAGTGGTTACATATGGTGATTTTGGACTCAGTTCAAATATCACATTTTATGATGATACTTATCCTAAAGCAAGTGATAATGATTTTATGTAAATTGTTCTCCTGCCACCTGGTAAACAATACAACATTAAAATACATGATACAGTGATGTTGCTGATCTTGACCGATCCCTGTTTGAGGCACTATTAACATAGACAACATTTTGTATTCCCATAGGAGCTGCCTGGAGGACAATTAGTTAAATCCACTGCTCCAATCACATGGATTTGTTTTGGAGCAATGCAGGCTCATAATACAAAATGACTCTTTCAGTTTCAACAAGCAGATTTATGAAAGCTTTTACGTGCAGACTATGTAGCTACCATACGCAAAATTAAAATCCATCTGGAGTCAAGAGAAAACACATGCAAACTAAATACTACAAGAGCGATAATATTACTAGCTCTCACATCCAGCCTGCAGCCTGTGTAATATTTTATTATTGTTCATAATAAAATAAAATAGTAGTAATATTTTCCACGCTCATCCAGATTCTGATACACTTAGGTAGGAAAGGCCATCCTTTCTTTAATAATTCCTGTGACTGCTTTGCTTCCTGTGCTGCATAAGTCAAGGCAAAACTGAGGCTTATGTTTATATGGAGCTTCCAGCACGGTGCATGAGGCACAAGCTGCATTACACCCCCTTGGGACTGACAACACAGCATCTCTGCTAGCACCAAAGGCTTTTTCCTGGCTCTTGTTCTTATCATTGCACCATTTTGCCCTTTGCAGGTCCTCATTGCAGAATCTGTTACTTTGAACCCGAAGAATAATAAGAGTCTCGATGAAATTCTACTGCACAATGACTTCATTCAGACTGATTAATTATACAGACATATTATTTATTCCCCAAATTTAGAATGGGAAGTGCGTTCTAATTATGGCCTGTGATAGCTCAATTTAGTGTTTAGTTTGACATGTTACTTCAAACACTTTCTTCAACATGGGACTCACCCCTACATAAAAGCAGTTCTCCAATAACTCACACCAGTCCAGAATAACATACGCGGGGTAGACATAATTGCACCAGCATAACCCCACCTCCAAAAGAATATAGGCACAACTATATGGAGGGGCTGTATTGATTGAATTTGTGGTTAAAAAAAATACCAAGAGGAGTTAAAGAGCTACTGGGGTGGTAGGCGGTCAAAGCCACGGTGAATCACCGGGTCGTGTTAATGGCAGAGGAACATACGAGTCAGCACAGATGGCTTTGGTGGGAGATTAGACTTGAAAGCAAAGCGAGGGCATATGCAAACAGCAAACACCATTTATTGAGATTACATTTTAGCTGTGCCGACATTATATTAACACAGCTCAGCAAGAAAGCGATTCAACAAGGCACATCTTGAAAGTGCAGAATCATCAGGAGGGGGCTGTGCTATGTCTCTCTGCTTGAAAAGCAGGGCCCTTCGCTAGGTGCAGCACTTGCCCTTCCGATTTCTGTGCTGTTTCCAGCCTCCTTCCCCCAGTTTCCCACTGGGACCTGGATGCAAAATTCTCCGAAACAGCTTTAAGTGGGAGAGGGCTCGCTAACAGATAGGGCTCAAAAAAAAAAAAGTGCTTCTAAAGAAAGAGGGGACCAGAGAAGATGTCTGTTATGTTGACAGGGAGATAACATTAAGTTTTGGGGAGGCCGTGATTGTCTTGATATGGTTTATTTGGGCTTTTTGGCCCTGTATTTTCTCTGTAGCACTGTCACTAGCAGTGCAGCCCTGAGCTGCTGCATATCCAGTACACTAAGCTTTTTCTAAAAGTCACGTATGAAATCCAATTGGAAATCTGCCTCTGTAAGGCAGGCACAAGCTACATTTGGTTGGCAATGCAAAACCCACAGATACATTAATATCATTTTAATATTTTGGGGGGGATAGGTTATGTGGGGAGGCGAAAGGAGACAAAAAGGAACAAAAAGCCAGTCTTTATTCCCCTTTTAATATGTCTTGTATTGTGCTGCATGTCGCTACTTTACTTAAATATATAATCACAATGTTGGCTGGGTAACTAATTGTTTTATCTTGGTTCCCTTCTGTCTCATTAGGTGAATTTACTGTTCCCATTCTTTTTTTTAATATTAACTAAAACGATAGTAATAACATGAGAAAATTTCTGATGCTGCCTGTAAGACTCTTTTCCATATCAAAAGTGCTGCATCTCTATTTCATTTTGCACCTCAGATTTATTTCCAGCTGCACTGTACTTGGGTTGATGTCTATATTCTGCACTGATGTGAATGACAAAATGCGATTTAGAAACAGCAGTGTCAGGAAACAAATGGAAAACAAACTGAAACAATTGCCTGAAAGTAGAGATAGACAGAGTTTTTTGAACTAAATATTTACAATTGTGTGTTTTGGATTTCCCAGAAACCCAGAAAATGATTTGAATACTCAGACCTTTGATTGCATCCACATCACATTTGATTGCAGATGACAGGAAGTTTTCTTCGGACATAGCTAAAAATCTCAAGAACTGACATATCTCCTTCACACTGACCTCAAAAACAAAGTGGATTTTTTGGGGGTACAAAACGCAAGCTCTAAATGATGATTTAATATTAAGGCTTAACTTCTTCCTACCCCAGCTTGCTATACCTTTTGCTTATGCCATCCACAAAATGTAGTTTATATTTTAATAGCTTGGACTTCTTTCCTCCTGTAACATTTGCTGACATTTATTTATACATACAGGTATTGGAAGTATTTTGTATCATTTTCAAAACAGAGCAGAAATATGTTTTTTACGTTTCATTCTATCTAAGATATTACATCAGCTTCAAAAAATATCAGATCCTTTTCCTTTTGCGTTTACTCAAAACTTAATATAAATGTTCTTGGGCATTAAATCTTTTCTTGAAATACCGACACGTACCTACAAGGATGCAGGGGAAGAATGCAGAGTCCCCTCGGAATCAATAGGAGTCATCATTTGCCTATCATTTGCCAGCGAAGCACCTGCGTATTTTTTTTCAGTCTTTTCAAATCCATTTCCCACTCTCAGTTCCTACACAAGAATAACACAGGCAACGATTATTTCCTTTTAGCTATTTTTCCACCTATACAGGTGTGACTAGCAAATATGTCTTGAGCTCAAAATTACAAGCTGTGAGGATAAAAAAAAAAATGCATGAATGAAAGGGTTCCTAAGCGTGACCACGAAGTGGGGGTCAGATCCGCAGCTGGTCTGTATTGGCTCACTTCTGCCCCTCCTGAAGATTTCCTCTCCAAAGCTGATATCATATTATTGCATTCAGCACTCCATCCCCAAACCCAGTGAACCGTGATTCCAAGTATCAAAATGTTCAAATTATAGCATCCCCATGATTTTTTTTCCAGTCTTTTGAGGCTCGAGATTTTACACGGGCATCAGCTGACATGAGGAAACTTCGTCTTATTTGGGCAACCTCGTTCTCCTCGCCTGCCAACTGCTTTGAGCTAAACAATCGATGCTGTCCTTCTCAACTTTTTCCTTTCCAATTAATTAATTTAAATTGACCATTAAGTCAGCAGAGTTTTTGATTGATATTTTCATTAACAACCCTCTCATGCAGACCTGTCCAACACCTAAGAAATGTATGATAATGTCCAATCTGCATGAAGGGGTCTGAACATCTCCCTTCACCTCTCAGTGCTGGTGAGTTATTACTCGAATTGTGCTTGCTGTTTCACTGAGTGTAATTTGAATACAGATTAGCTGCCCCAGTGTTCCAGAGCTTTGGCATTATCATTACTGGGGACAGTAATTTGACTGATGAACACACGGGTTATCACAAGGTCATCACCTTCACAGTATTGGAATGGTCCATCGTCCCAATTTTGGAGGGAAGGAGGCTAAACCTTTCAATAGCAAAATTAAGTCCTGTAAATTAACTTGTCCGATAACTTATTGAATAAATCCTTTACTAATTAAAGAACCAATAGGCCCCTTTGTTCTCAGATCTTCAAAGGCTTTATTAAAATCAATGAAGTAATATCAATTTAACTTTTTTTTTTTTTTTTTGGTAATATGAATTAAGATCCTTCATCCAATTATACACAAATGTTCTGTATATGTAAAATGATTTGGAATGTTAAATGGTAAAAGAAAATATATTAGGTTTATCCCAAGAAAGCAATTATCTGCCAGCCACTCCTTCTCAGAAGACATGTTCTTTCTTCATTAGCAGTCAGCAAGTGAAAAAATTGCTGAAATTTTTTTTCCAATTTACAAAAAAAAAAAAAACTGTGTTTTATTTGACTGGAGACTGAGTCGTTCTGAGACACTGTTACACCTAATTTGGCTTTTTCTAGCAATGTGAAAGAGTATAGAAAAATGTAAGCAAACAGAAAATGCCTAATTTAAACTAAAATATATACACTGATATACAAGTAACAAAGCAAAAAAGTCAGTGGAACAAGCATATTGATTTGCTAAGCTTCCTTCTATGAAACCTTCAACTGAAATACTTTTTCGGCTACAAATGAAACGAACGTGGTGGCCTCAAGCCAATCTCGGCTGATCTCCATCCACATCATAAATTGGCATGCTTGATATTATTTACTGGCCAAGACATGAGGTATATAATAAGATAAATTTTAAGGGAAAAGGTTTAACTACATGAAGAAGATCTCATAAGGCCCAAACTACAGTAAGTTTGGCTCTGGATGAAGGTATCATATTTTTCTGACCCTCATATTCCTCATGAAAATTGTTCTTGAAGGATGCGGTCATATGAACAAACTCAGAAAAAAAAAGAAAGCTTTATATATTGTAAAATAAAAACTTGCAAATGTTTATTTCATTTTTTTGAGAAATGTCTCTTTCAAAGTTAAAATGAACACCATGAAATTAAATCTTTGTGTATGCTAATGAAACTTTAAAAGAGTCAGAAACTCTAATATTATTACATGGAGTCATTCATAAATCTGTGTAAGAGCACTAGTAATTTAATGAATTCCTTTACACCAATGAAAGTAGAAAGATTCTTCTCGGGAGGGTGATACCAAAACATGACAATATTTTAGTGCGAACAGGACAATAAAGATGAAATGAGAATGTGAAAAAATAAGACACACCAATTCTGCTTACTCAAGTACATGCATAGGGAATTAAGTAATGTATATGCACAGTAGAATGTAAATAAAAATTTAAAAAATACTTTGGGAAATTAATGTAAAATCATTAGTATAATGATTATAGCATTTATTCATTAGTAGAGGATGAGTAATTATTAGCAAAAAGGAGACAGAATTTGGGTAAAGGTGGGAAGGATAACCTAACTAAAGAGACTTCAAAATGTTTGAAAAAATAATGATTTAAAGCATCTAACATATTTTTTTAAATGTGGTAGTTAACATTTTCAGAAAATGATCAAGTTCCATCAGAACATGTTGATGTTTGAAAGTTTCTAAAGAGTTCCATCACCATCACCAAGCATCTCGCACCTCTACCCAACTGACCGACCACAGCTAACACCATGCAGTACATGAGGATAGCATTTCTCTCAAGAAATAAAGCCCGCTGAAATAAAGGTGGTGCTGACTGCAACAATATTTAATTTTTATATGAGGAAAGATACGTTCCTTATAACCAGGGATGAGACTTCCTGATGTCTTGGATGAAAGGAAAAGACTGCAGAGAAGATGAGCTTGCAGCCTTGCCTTCCCGAAGCTAAATACTGAGCACTGAGCTGTACTGAAGTGCTCTGTTAAAAAGACTTTGCTGGAACTTTTCTGAATACACTGTTTCTAAAAAGAGAGCACTGCATTGGGGTGGGGTGTAAGAAAGCCTCACTAACATTTGTCCAGCGGGATTCATTAATGACTTTGTCACATCTCATTTTTAAAGCTTTTCTAAATGCATCCCAATTAAATGTCCACAGTACTTCATCCTGCATTCTCACTGCAAGTTATTTTTGACCTTTGCAGCACTTTGCCAGCATTAACTAATTAATTCTCCCAATATCCCTCCAAGGGAAGTGAGTAAACACCATTATCCCTCTTTTAAACTGAGCCAAAGCAGTTTTGTGCAACAGCTTTGCCCAAGGCCAACATATTTTCTTCTTTTTCTTGGTCTCTCAGCACCCAGGCAGAGCAATTAGTTCATGGCTGTTCCTGGCCCCTAAACTTGGGATTAGATCCCTAAATCACATCTTTACTGACACATCAGAGATCTACTCTGGCTATATCTAAAGATAAAGAGCTAGAACTCAGTAGCATGTTCCATGCCAACATTAGTCTATTATTTTTATAGAAAATAATCCACATTCCTTAAAAATAATGCTGCCTCAAAAGAATACAAGAGGGAAAGATTTAAAAAATATATATTTTCTTTGTGAATGAATTCTACCTATGTAAATCAATTAGTCATCAAAACCATTTGACACTTGGAAAATTGAATCTTCAATTAGATGTTATCTTCCCAATATCCTTTATATCCTCCCCGGATAGAGATAACACCTTCGTTATCTTGCTGAGAATCCACCTCCCCTACTTTAGCAGAAATGATCAACTGATAGTTATAAAACCCTTGATGTTTGTCCTTGGATGAAAGAGTCCCCCAGAGACATGAAAACATTAGCAGCCCCAGGATGAAACATTAGTTACTACAGCCTCAATAGTGAGATTTTACAACCTGGTTAAAGTGAGCGATTCCAGCCCTTCTGCAGTACCTGTGATTTAAAGATACCTTTACATTGGAAGCTGCTTCTGCACCCTGTTAGTGACAGGAATGGGACAAAAAATAAGGAAGGTTTTTCCTTCTCAAAGAGCAGCACTAGTACCTTGTACTGACTGCAAAGCCGACAAAGAGAGGCAAAGAGGAAAAGTGTCAAATGCAAACACAACAGCAGTGATGGTACATCAGCAATATCCTTTGAAGTTTGACTTTGGTCATGGCCACCACGACCACCAAATGGGCCATGGCCACCAAATGGCCCTGCAGGGCAAACACTGAGCAGGCTCTGCTGTGGGCTAAAGGCTGCAAGGACAAGCGATGGAGAAATGGTTGGAGCAATGCTGATGAAGAAATACACTTTCCTAAAGTAATAGGCAATGAAAACCTGCATTTCTTAACCTGGCTTTCAGCTTTTATTGAATTTTCTAGATTCATTGATGTCTCTCCACTGAACCTGCCATTTTTTTCCATATTTGATACTGAGAGTTCCTCTAAGTGCCGTGTCATCTAGGATAGGAAAAAGAGTAATATCAAATGAACTTCAAGACTTGTCTTTGTGCTAATCCACAATGCAGATGCTACTCTTCATGCAGATGCTACTCTTCATGTCATTTCTTGGCAATTTTTTGTCTGTTCATAAACTGCTGAGTATATAGAGCCCAGGCCTCGACAACTATCGCCTGGCACCACTCCAAAGATATCAAATTAATTGATTTACTCCAGCTGGTGATTTGCATCTCAGAGTTTTGGTTTGTGCTCCTTTCAATCTGTTCCCTGTGCAAGAGGACATTGATTTGTAGCTTACTGCTTCTCTGAGATCTGCCTAGTTCAAATTCCAAAACACAGGGAAGGGTCCATAAGACCAGAAGATCAAATTTGGCTCCAACAGTGACTTTCTCCTGGCATTTGAGCAGAAAACAAGAAGACGATCTGTTTAAGAAGTTATTTGTGCAGACAGCAAAGAACTGCTTCCTAAACACCAGTTATTCCAGCAAACTGTCGGTGGAAGCTTTGTATCTGGGAGAGCTTCAGAAGAGGTCCTATTCATGGAATAATTTTAATGTCATCCTGCAGTCATTTAGCTGAGCCTGTAAATACAGAGTTCACCAAAGGTGCAGATAGTCCCAGTGCAAAGGAGAGAAAACTCCACTATTCACTGCAATATTAAAAATTAGAGGGCAGAAAAAAATGTTCCTCTAAAAGTCAGACTTTCTCTAATCACATTCTCACTCACATTGGTTTGCTGCTTTTTTATAGTGCAAGGGACAATTTTTTATTTTAGATTAAATTTAGATCTCAGCTTTGAGCAGTGATGTAGAGTATAATCCCTGAAAACTCAAGTGCATTTAAAAACAAAGATTATGGCTTCTTTAACCTTCAGAAACCTTCCATTATAAACCCATGTTAGTTACCTGGCGTAAATATACTAAAATCAACATCAGATAAATACAAGATGCATCAAAAGATTTAAGGCACCTGTTGTGTATTTAAAAGAATTATATCTTGTTTATGGTACAGTATAAAATGCACAACTGATTTATATAACAGCTAGTCTATTGCAGGGGAAATCTCATTTCAATCATAAATGGCAGAAGTTGATTTAAGAATTCATTCTTTAATGGGCCTGCAATGTTCAAATTTAAACTCATTCAATTCATCAGCAAAATATTCAATATGGGGCACAGGGAACTCATTTAGGCAAACAGCGACTTTTAATATAAATTTTCCAGGAGATTTCTTCATTGATTCAGCAGTTTAGTGCAAAATGATTTGTGCGATACATTCTCAAGGATCAATGCAGGCCAAGTCAATGGCTAATATAAAACAATCTTCCCACCAACTACAGAGAACGTGTCAATGAACTTTGACTTCACATTGAACTGCTTTGTGGAAAGCAGAAGGAAGCCTGATAAAAATTAATCATGACTTGCCCCCCTTACCTTTACCCATTTTCCATTATTATTGTTTGCTTGTATTACAACATAATTTGGAAATCTCATTCGGGACTGGCGTCCTAGGATGCTAAGTTCTTCATAAACACAGGTGGAGATACTACCTTTGCCCTTAAAATTTGATATCCTAAATCCCCTCACTTATCATGGTATATGACACCATCTCACATAAATGCAGAGATCACAATGCAGGGCAGTCTGAACTGCTACAGTTTGAACCAAAGAGATTTTTTGAGGAAAAAAATGTCTTTGATTCAGAAAAGGATCTGAATATGATCACTAGCAGCAATCTGACCAGAGCAGACCTTGGTGCTTGTGCAGTTAAGGTTTGCCTCTTTGGACAGTCTTGGAGGTCATTTTGAAGGATTGGGGATTAAGAAAACAAAAGCAACACATACACCTCCATTTGCTATTCTCCCTAAACTGTAAGGCTATACCTAGGACTTTAGATGGCCTTCTGGAGAACATCATGTGTATCTACTGGAAAAGTGAGTGAAAGGCAGTCTGCAACTAACCCTGCAGTTTTGACATAGGCAGTACCAAAGAAGTGGGTGAGATCAGTGTCTTCAGTAGGCAACGCAGAGGAGGCAGCATAATAACAGTAAAGGACTGACAGTGGATGGGAAGCCTGGTCAAGAAGGAAACATTTGAACATTGGCAGCGATGAAATTGGCAGCTGCCCAGCTGCCGATGGCATTGGCAGCTGCCCAGGAAGGCTGTGGAGTCTCCTTCTCTGGAGGTCTTCAAAACCCACCCGGATGCCGCCCTGTGCCACATGCTCTAGGTGTGCCTGCTTGAGCAGGAAGGTTGGACTAGATGATCTCTAGAGGTCCCTTCCAACCTTGAATATTCTGTGATTCTGTGAAAGTGATGGAAGAGGAAGACCATTACACAACAAGAAAGTAAAATGCAGAAGTTGTAGAGAATATGAGTGTTAGGAAAAACTGAACAGAGGCCAGAAAGGTTATTGAGCTGGCAATTAAGGAGACATTTTGGAGACACTTTTAACTACAGCAGCCCTTAGTTTGAGCGCTATTGTATTGTTCACACTTCTGAGTGTTTACTGAAAGTGAATAGCTGAAATAAGGTGAATTATCAAAACAGAGGAATAAAACTAGTAATTTCTCTTTTCAGCTGATCAGTCATTACAAGACTGGAAATATCTGTTCTTTTGATAAAATCAGGGCTTTTTAGCCACAGTGTCCACTGACACATATTTTGGTCTTAAAACTCTGCAATAATAACACTGTTGAGTTGGTAGGCAAAAGAATTTGATAATGTTGCACAGACCACAAATATCAGGGCCATGTTCTTATTACTGTATAGGAGGATCCATGATTTGTAGCTGGTATGAATCACCCTACTCTTGAACCTGGCTACTATATTAAGCACCTAAATCTATTTTGGTAGATCATCCAAATACAGCCGTGAGGATCCAAAAAAGCTGGGGATGAATTAATACAGAGAAATCTAAATGGTATTTTAATTTGTGATTCTTGGAAAATTACTGCGCTATAACTTCACAGTTGTTCTTGCTGATGTGCTTGGTACATCTGGGACTCATTTAAGGACACAGCAGAGTATTCTGAAACTAAGTGCTTAAATAAAGAAATCCCCTACGCTGCAGCTGATTGCAGGGGGCAACATCTGAAACGTGCATAGCCCTGGGCATTGAACTGCCCAGAAAAAGGGCAGTATCCATTTATGCAGTTTGTGATTTCACCACAACAAGCACAACTGCAGATCTTATGCTGCTGAATTACGTCAGTGCAAGCTGACAAACTTGGTTTAAGCTCTATCTCATAAAAGGCATTATTGATTGCCTGCAGAACGTGGGCGAGTAATGCTAGGCTGCATGACGTTGTTATTCATGGATAGGAAGGGTTTCGGGGTGTTTTGAAGATGGGTTTTGGACTCCTTTTTTTTTTAACTAGATCTTCAACTAAATTATATGGGTAATTCACACACATTTACATAAAGTTACATACATTACATAAACAACTGGTACAGAGATGAGGTCTTCCAGATCAAGGATCTCCAGAGGGACTACAGTATGGTCCAAATGAATCCCACAGACAGGTCTTTCCTTGCCGCAGATACCAGCATGGGCAAAAAGGTAGCCAGACTCTTACCTAGATTTTGTTCCAGTATGGAGTTGGGGTACAGCTGGGAATATTCCTAGGACAGAGGGCCAGATGTCACTGTTTAAATGTAGTTTCACAGGAGGAGGTGGGAAGGCCTTACTTGATGTAAGAGCAGCTCTAGTTTTCTCCCTACAGATACAACTCCATTCACTGAGCTGGAAGT
Organism: Nothoprocta perdicaria; assembly: GCF_003342845.1. Classification (NCBI taxonomy): domain Eukaryota; kingdom Metazoa; phylum Chordata; class Aves; order Tinamiformes; family Tinamidae; genus Nothoprocta; species Nothoprocta perdicaria. The sequence continues at coordinate 2,212,913 of NW_020454538.1, read as the reverse complement.
TTCACTCCTGAACTTCATGACCTACTTCAGAAAATTGATGAGAGAGAAAGTGGGACATTCATTTGGGTTTAGATTGAAAGATGAAGCGACTGGCTACTGTTTTTAATGGATTTCTAGTAATCTGATACATTTAAAGCCTGAATATAGCCTTAAGTTACACTGAGTGCCATACAAACAGAAGTCAAATAAGATCAGAGTGGGATGTAAGCATTGTCAATCCTGTCAGACTGTGGCCGTACATCTTGCATCCTAATCCAACCTCCTTCAGGGACTGTGAGATTTAGTGACTGTATAAGCTCTGTTTGTCAACTACACAAGGCACATTGCAACACTTGTCTAATGTTTTTTGCTACCGACTCAGATTAGTTGCATACCAAGCATCTCTGAAAACACAAAATGCCTGTAGAAAAAGAAGCCCTGGCAACAGCAGATAATTTTCATAGTTTTGACTGCCCCAGCCTTGGCTAGTAATGGGGAACCATTGTCAGAATCAAAGTTCAAAGGCACCATTTAAAATATGTGTTTTATAAGGTTATAAAGGTTTTCCCATGGTAGCACTGCAGTAAGTTTTACTGTTTAAATTACACCAAAAAGAATTTGAAGCCAAAGCTTTAAATCAGATTTCACTAGGATTAAGCAAGGGGACATTACCTGAAGTCCTTTGAAATTTGAAGTCCTCTCACTGATTTCAGTGGCACTTGCATCTGACTTCTGAAGATGTTCCTTACTCAATTAAAGTTACATTTTTTTTCCAGAATTGCTGAGCAATTAGGGTACTCATTGACTCTGAAAATTAGGCCTTATAATCCATCAAAAGGCACTGAAGTACCTCATTTCAGACACTCATTTTTTTGACACTCACTAGTTTGAAAATTCTAGACAGGCTTTTATTCAGCGTATTTAAATGCTGCAGCTCCTTACATTCACTTTGCAGAGCATCCTGATTATTGCTGGCACAAAGGCACTTCCAAGTAAAATGTTTAATGACCAGTATCATTAGGTTTACTATGAAAACCTCTCATCAGGTCATCATAATGCTCTGAAAAGCCAGTCAGCTCTCACACTTGCAATGAAATCTTGGTGTTCTCACTCCTTAAGTAACTGTATATATCAGAATTTTTGCAGCATGAGTGGCACATAATGAGACAAAACGACATTTTCAAACACTGAGTTTTGAAGTTTTATTTTCTGTGCAGTCGTCTCTGCAGGCCACCAGCTGACTGACAAAAAGGGGCCTTTTAATTTTATAATATTTGAGGTACTTGATATTTGATTCCACAAACTGCTTTTCTGCTTTGACAATCAAAAACTGAGGAAGTTAAACAGCCAAGGTTATCATCAAGCTGTTATCCTTGAAGATTCATTTCATTTTTTGTAAGGTAAAGACACAGAGGAGATGATACCAAGTCTCTCTCTTAACTTATTTCCATGTTTCCCTACTCAGCCTGGGAAATGTCAGCACAAAAGGTTTACATGCAAAAGCCACCGCAATGAAAATCAAAGAATATATTGATTTAATTTCCAAATTATTAATCAACTTCACAGCTGAACAAAAATATTGTATTGCTCAGCTCAAGCAAATCCAAACATCTTTGCCTTCGGCTATGAGTCCAAGAACTGATGAAATGGTAATGTATGTACTGTTTATTTCTGAGGATGCTCAGCAGTCTTAAAGAATAAGCACACTATCTATACAGGAAAAAAAAAAAAAAAAAGTTTTGAAATATTCAAGCCAGTGAAAAAATCCCAGATGAGTAAGGTAGGCATAGGGTCATCCTGTTTCAAGAAAATAACTTCCCATGCAAAATTACTCTTCTAAGGGAGGGAAACAGAAAGAGTGAAGGATAAAGCAATATAGCAAATAATGGCCCTATTAGAGATAGTGCCTCAGGAAATTTGACTTTTTTTTCACTGTATCAATCTTGCTACAGAAACAGACATTGATAACTAAGAGGAATGGACGGTCAGACTGCAGAAGAGACATCAGTTTGGGAACTGTGCTCTGGTAGAGAGTGTTGGGTCATAAACCAGAACCAGGAATGTAAGATAGTGAGCAGAGTGCCAGATTAGCTCACTAGCTTTGGCAAGACTCAAAAAAACTACTCACATAAACTGCAGCATGCACAAATCAAGGAAAAAATCTATCAACTGCAACTGCTCAAGTCCCAAAGAATCACTGAGATACCTCAGATATCTGAGGTATCTCCTGAGGTATCTGCTCGATACTTGGAGAGATGGATAAAATGAGAAATAAACAACATGAATGTGATGCTGGATTCAACCAAGCATAACTGACAAATATTTTTGCTTTGCACTATGTGAGATTTCAACAAAATGACCAGATGACGTTTACCATTTCTTCTGCACATAGTCCTAACATCTGGGGTTAAATCCTGGCAAGAAATAGGGGCAGAAACCCATCAGAATTTGGAAATTACGGTCATTATCATTTAGAACAACAAAAATATTGCACTTTTGCAACCTTAAATGGAGTAAATATCCACATGCTTTCTTAAAGTGCAATCATTTAAGAATATTTCCATAAATCTAAGGTTTGATCATGTATAATGCTGCATATGCCCCACGAGGCAGATAAATACCACACTGTCCTTCAAGTGTTTTGCAATATCTCACCACAGGTTCCTTTCTGCTTACTCATGTTTGCTGACTCTTTCTGTCTGAAAGGACTGTCTTCTCCATGTTGAATCAGAGCTTCTCAGTCCAATTATATATGTCCAGTTCCACCAATTTCTATATTGCTTTCATCCGATTTCAACAGGACTTTGCAATCTTTGCTCCAGCACCTACTGCAAAAAGTCTCCAGTCTGAAATGCAGGCACCGCTGGGGAGGAAAGTGGCACCATTTCAACAACAGAAAAAAGGCATGCCCAGAAGTTCAGGACATGACATAGCTATTAACAACCTATACAAATTAGTGTGCTTCCTCAGTAACGTGCAAATGAAAGCTATCCTATTCTTGATTTCACTAGCCCAATTCTTGATTTCACTAGCCCACTATGCTAATTTAGAGTTATTTTGAGTTATCAGAGTAATGGAAACAGCTGGCCAGTTTTATCCAAGCAGAATTTTAAAGGGACCTAGGTAGACTAATTGCCCAAATGAGAATTAGATACTCTTAGTGCTGTAATCAATAGCAGAAATTCAAACCCATCTAGTCTCCTGGGCTGTGAGATTCACACAACCGTCTCATTCCTTGTACTACTCCAAAGCTACACTGGCACCTTGCACACACGTGTTACATCATGCAAGAGCCTGTCACCCACCAGTGATCTGGTTACTGCATGCGGAATGTTTCTCTAGGGTGCGGAGGGTTGTAAGAACTTGTTCCCTTTAACCTAACCTTGCTGACTTCCTCATCATTTAGCTGCAATTCCTCAGTGTAAAGGAGAGAAAATCATGAATGAGGGCTTGGGGATTGAAAACTGGAAGAGTAATTAGCTCCATTCTCATGCTGCATTCCCATGATTAGTAAAGGAGGGATAAGTAAAATCAACGGCAGAGGGGGCTTGAAGATTCAGGAAAGGGGACAAGGCACACTGAATTGTAGATTTTTCCTCTTTAAACAAATAAAACCAATAAACTTTAATGGTAGTGGTAAATGTGCCTTTTCATTGACTGAAAATCAAATTTAGTATCGATTTGATTTTCAGAATATTACTCAATCAAGCACACTCAACTGCAGAAATTTAGTATTTTTATATCTTAAAAAATCAGTGCAAGTAAATCTGGCAAGCCTCCCCTCTGGCTACAAGTCTAACAACTGTTGAAGGACAAAAGATAATATATGTGAATACCATTGCCATGGTTCACTGGGTTAAAACAAACGGCCCCCATTTGACCTTTAAATTGAAGGGTTTCCCTTTATATCACTAGAGGCAAGTGAATGGACATGAGTACAACAACAACAAAAAGAGGGCTCAGGTAGCTCAGCTGTATTTGATTTGTGAGATTTTTATTCATTTTTAAGGGGATATTTTTTCTTTCCTTCGGAGAGGGCTAAAACCAAAAGTCATATTGATGAAGAGAAATGGAATCTGAATCTGGCCTAGGTTACGTTGACTGCTGGTTGGTTGGTCACCCTGAGGGAAATGATATGTGTGCAGCTGGGATGATGAATTGGGTTTGTTTAAGTCATCATTACATTGTACTTTTTTATGGACCTCAGTATTTATAACACTTAAAGTTGATTGAGTAATGTGGGTTGCCTTGGCATCCCTGCTGGTCAGCCGGGGTGACGGGCCTTGACAGCAAACATGAAGATATTACTGCTCTAGGACTGGTCCAGGATGTCGGGGTAATCTCAAGCAATCTGCTGCTTGCTCTAGTGTGTAATACACTGTTGAAAACTTTCCCTCCAACTGCATATGTAGGTATATAGGTAGGCTGCCGTATAATTACATAGGGAAGAGCCTCTGCAAACTCAGATGCAAAACAAGAAAGAAGCTGTTTTGAGAAGCTTATTTGTTCATTTCAAAGTATTTTTTTATTTGGATAACAAAGTATAACATCTTTATAATCGGGAATATAATGGTTTTTTAATATATTTAATAAATTCATACGTTTCAGTCTCTCCTCATTGTGATGAACTGCTTTCAGCTTTGCATAAGCATCAGGAGAAACACACAGCTCAGGAACAAAATCTGTTCACCCACCTCTCCTTGATGGGAATGAGAAGCATAGACAAATTGTTTTTAACCGGTGGCCATAAAAATAAAAAAACTCTAAGTAAGTGGAACTGTGCAAGCAACCGAAATTATAACTTTATGACCAGAAGTTCAGCTAAGAAGCTGGACCTGGCTCCAAATCAACTGTGCCTTTTATTGTATCATGTTTGGAAGCAATGAGATAAATATGTTACATAAAGGCATACTTCTTTGTACAAATATTACCAATGTCAAGATCGGTGTAAGTAATGCTAAATATTGTACATTTAAGCCCATAGTCAAATTCTGACATTATTTATTATTAGTCTTTTGACTGGGGAAAAGTTGCGATATGTGTGAAATCTTACCTGTATCCATAATTAATAATCCTCCAGCATGTATGCCTTTTTACGTAGGCACACATATCTACAGGAGATGTGTCCACCTGCATATAACATGACATTAAAACATCTCAGAGGCTGAAAAGCCATATTCACAGATTTGGAAATGCCAGACACGAGAGAGCCCTGGTCATCAACACATCATGAAACAGTGTTTATTAATATCTTATTTTTCCCCAGTAACCCTTGCCTTATTTGGCATGCAGCACACAATGAGCAACTAAGCTATATTGTGTTTTATTGTGGTTATTTGGTGGGTGCCCCTGTGATTTGTTAACAATATATTAAAAATTATAATTAAAGTCTGCCTTTCCTTTGACCATGTGCTATCTCCAACAAGCAACTGTTAGGAAAGTTTTGCTCATATGCTATTAATTCAGGATGGAGCATGTCTAGTACAACAACTGTCTCTTAATTTTCACTCCTGAAATTTTCACACCATGCCACCTCTTCTCCTGAACTACAAAAAAAAAAAAAGGAGAATTTTCTCACATGCCAAAGAGTGTGTTTTCCCATAATTTTATGCTCAGAAATATTTCAGCTATTTTAGCCAAAACATTCGTAAAAATATCTAGAGAGATATATACACAATTTAAAGCAAAGTCTTGCAATAAGAACTTTCAGGGAATCTTAGTGACAGGAAAGCTAAGTGTGAAAGGAGCTATTCAGTATTTCTGTTGCCTATAGTTGCATATACTGTAAATATGCTGATACAAGTACAGAGCTCAGATAAAACCAAGAAGCCAAGCCTCATATTTAGTGATGTGTGCTGAGAGGGACTCATTTGACCTATAATGGGCCAAATTCTGCTCTCATTTACAATAACATTATTCTTAAGGAGCCCAGCTAATCAAAAGTATAATTTACTTTAGCAAAAGTCTTAAACCACATGTACTGCTACCCAGTGATTTGGGTTGTTGCACTAAAATCCCTTTCTTGGAGGAAGAGCATAGGTGAGTCAAGGAAATATTTGCTGCTCCTACTGGACCCCACAGTGAAAACTAGACAGACCAAAATTAATAAAATCTTTTGTTACAGTAATTCCAGCAGACAGCCCCTTCTGTTTTCTCCCACTTGACAGTAAATTGAAGGAAAAGAAGAAAAAGAAGGAAAAAAAAAATAGACAGTTATGCTTTCCACTGGATGTGAATGGTGAGAGAAGTCAGATTGCCGATGACAATAAATGAAACGGTGTTAGCAGCATGTTCCAAACAGCTCCTTAGCAAAAGTCAGGAAGAGTTTGCTAAATTATAAGCATCCCCTTGGGTATTTTTTGTAGGCTTCATTAATTGTTGCCTGCTGTGTGAAACACCAATTTAATTGAAATTTCTCAGTAATCAAGTGCATCCCTCTAATAAAGGTACATGAGAGGCACAAGTTTCTATGCAAAGTGCTACTTACATTGTGCAAAATTACAATACTTTAAATATTTTAAAAGAATATTAGGGGTTTTCTAAGTGCTATATGTGGTAATTTGCACATTTGTGCACTAGTATAACTATACACACATATCCCGTGTGCCCATACTAATTAAAAGCTTAACAAACCAGATCTTGAAAATGTTTCTCAGCTGACTGGCCAGCACACAGATCAAATAGTAAGGCCCTCAAAACTCTTCCCATATTGTCCTGTCCTATATTGTCATTTCAAATCCAGGCTCATCTACAAGAGCTGTGATTTACTGCTTTATTAAAGTTTTGTGAGAACAATAAATCCACCCTCCAAGCACAGAGGGTCAGATGAAGATGCCCTACCTGCCTTCTCTCCCGTCTGTCATGACTATTTCATCAGGTTAGATGGTACCCTGGTATTGCAGCTGTGTCTGGAGCTGAGCACCTTCCCTACCTCCACATGCTCCAACTTGTCAACAGGTACAGAAAAGAGGGAAGGAGGAAGGGCTTCTAATGGGCAAAATTATTCACTCTCTACTATTATTCACTCTCTACTTCCAGAAAAGTGATCAAATGTTTACCACAGAGTAGCTCAGAGCATTGCTTACAGAGTAAGCTATAGCTCAGTGTGTAGACATAAGTGGCAAGCTTTGATACAGACCCTTCTCCAAACATAAGGCGGTTTCAACCATCATTTTCTTCATGGACAAGAAATGGCAATGGGCCGCAATGTACTCTGGTTTCACTAATTGTGGTGAATTTGGGGGTTTGATCCTGGGCTTTCTGGCTTATAGGCCCTATAAATGTAAAGGAGAGTCATATGTCATATGTTGTGGAAAGTGTGCTGTAATTAGGACTCTGCCTGACAGGGTGTTACAGAGGAATAATCTTTGCAGGGTATATTTTAATTTCACTTGCAGTTCATTTTGTTGAGGCAACAGCAGGAGGAACAGATTCCTAGGAATGGTCAAGCTCAGGAAAAAAACTAAAATGCTTCAGGTTTTTTTGTTGTTGTTGTTGTTTTTTTGATTGCTGTTGTTGTTGTTATCAATAACTGTGAACATTAGAAGGAAGGGAAACCTGTGTTCAGAGCAGAAAGGGAACATCTCTGCAATGCTGAAGGCGACCCTTTCAGTGGGGCAATGGGAAAATGTTATTTGTCACTTTTCTGCAGAGATAGGAAGAGCTCTGATGAGGCCCCATGCTTCTTTCTGAGAGCAGGAGAATGCCCTTGGTCCTCACTAACATTCATAGGAATGAGTCCTTGGTCCTCAATAACATTCATAGGAATGGGTAGCTTGTGGCATCCCTTCGGATCTGCTCAGCAATGCACACTTAAAGAGGGCAGGAACAGAAAACGCAGGCACTCGGTTCTGGAACATTACCAAGACTTCAGAAGATTTGAAGTACTCTAGCACTGAGAAAAACTTCTTCCTATTTGGAAGTCCCTGACAGTATTTTGTCTTTTTCTGTTTTGCCTTCTATTTGCCTTCTATTTGCCTTCTATTTGCCTTCTATTTGCCTTCTATTTGCCTTCTATTTGCCTTCTATTTGCCTTCTATTTGCCTTTCTGGCAAAGGATAGAGTTGTTCTCTTTGTTTTCTGTCTGTCAAAAGTTCCTCATATTTCCATGCTCTGCTAGCTAATGTCTGTAGAATATCCTTAATATAACTGTAAGCTGAACAGTGGAACAAAATGTCAATAATAAAATTTTGCAAACTTAGCTGTAAATCACACATGTACCTATTACCACAACTCCTCAATCAGGAAGAACTGCCTAAGCATTGTGCACAGAGATCTCGCAAAGAGCCAATACAAGTCCAGGGGCAAATCTTCAAGCCACCTCCCATCAAGAATCACCTTGATGATTACCTTTTTCCCCCTAAATTAAACCATCTATAAGCTATGTGCAGAGAAGTACATGTTCCTCATTGCAAGAGCTCCACCATTAGCTGTTAGGTTATGTGGCAAAATGCTCAGTCTCCACACAAGGGAGGACAGACAATTTGGGGAACCCCAACAACCTAACCAGAGAAACAAGCCCCTTGACTGACTCCTGACAGAGCTGTCACAGGACAGAGATCAACTCCACAGTCCCGGGATGAGCACATCATCGTGAATCACAGGCAAAGCTCCCCGACTGCCTTTCAGGCTGAGGAGAGGGATTACTGCCTCTGCAAGGGGTACAGGACTTTCTATGGCATGCAGAGAACAGCATTTTGTGATTGCACAAAACTTATTATGGGATATTTAGGGGAGGAAAAACATAGCAATGCTTCTGCCTGTGCTGAATGTATGTGACTGGCCATATGGGTGTGTGTGTATATTTCTATATATATATATATATATATATATATATATGTATGCTGTATACATGTATTTGTAAGTGCCTACTGGGAATTCATGCTCAGTCTCCCTAGAGGGTGGACCTGTGGCATGAAGCTGGGGCAGCCTCTGCTTTATCAGCCTGCCAGATTTGGGAGGTCCTAACAATGTGAATGGGAAAACCAAAGGTTTCTGTAATATGTGAAATATTGACCTTCTTGGCACATCCCTTTTTTAGAAAACTCCAACAACTCCCAATAGCAAGAATTTTTGGGAAGCAAGCACTGTACAAGGTCACAAAGCAGGTTTCACTAAGCATTCCGTTCCCTAGCTCTTTTGCAACAAAATCACTTCTCCAGTCTATCTTGGCAATTACATGAATTAGATAAGCCCATGATTAGATAATTCCTCTTTTTTTTTCCCCCCTTTAAAAACAGAACTGAAATATTTCCACAGTGAAATATTGATTCAGTGATTAAGGTATGGAAGAAAACATCAAGCAGCACTTGTAAGATTTCATGAGCTGGCAACACTCCATTATTCCCCTTTGGATATTTGCAGCTAGCTCAGAATTCTGCCAGTGGCAAGCTCTAAACATGAGTTTCTGCATTTGCCCTCCCATGAACACACATTCATTTCTACTGAAACTAAAATTCCTTGAATATGACAGTAAAAATTAAAAGCTACTAATACCCTCAGCAGAACCATGGCTTCTGGCTTCTAGCTACGGAAGAACCCAATATTAAAGCAGTAGTTTCATTATACGCTATTATTTCATCTCCCATATAGCCTGAAGAACTGAGATGCTGAGAGTTTCAAGCAATAAAACCTTTTCTTAATTCTATAGTGGAAACAGAAGCAAGAATAGCAAAATTAACTCTTGGTTAATATTTTGCACTCTGGGTTGGAGGTTTCAACATGTGTCAGTGAGCTGGGCTCTTCAACCCCACAGGAAATCTTTGCTTGCTACATACCTGTGAAAGTTTTTAATTCTATCACCCATCATTCACCTTATGTTCTGTCCAAAAGTGAATTATTATAAGGGTGAGGACATTAACTGAATGCCTCTTATTTCTGAAGTTCATATTTTTGCATTTATAATTGATAGGTGCAGAACAACACACTACAGACCTCTTCTTCAGCTGAGGATAGTCCCATCATCAACTTGTAGAGCCAAAGATCCAGATTCCTTTAGATGTTTAATAGTTTATGAGACAGAAGCATTGAGTAGAGTTTTCAAGATGCTCTGAGTGTCTGACTTCCCTTTACACCATTGCCTTTGTGCAAAAGAGCACAGATGACATGGAGAAATAAGGGATATACGTGGAAAAGTATTTAGACTCCTAAGGATGAAGCAGGTGCCTGGCAAAATGTTATTGTGCAGGAAACAGGCACACAAACACACTCAAAAATCCCATTTGATGCCTAACAGATCCTAAGCCCCAAATAAAGCAACTGAATGCATTCCTCCAGCTTTGCATCTGCAGATCTTTCATGGGAGCAGGAGGTCAGTGGTCAGAAATTAAAAAAGGATATATTGAATTTCATTAAAAAAAACATTTTTTTAGATCCGTCTTTTTCACAGTGATCAGAAACTCGCGTCTAAAATATCAGTGAAAAGAGTTAAACATAACGTTACTTGGGTTAGTTTCCAGACTGAGGATTTTGCATTATTATGTTAGTTTGTGGAGGCTACTTAGTTACATTAGTACCTTGAAAGTCTACACAGAAGACTAGTAAGAAAATATACCACTTACCCTATGAAAACTGCATCTTATTTCTTAGAAGTCTTTCAGGTTTAATTATACCAGAGGATTATTGCTTGGCTATAAGAAAGCTGTTTAAAAAAAAAATGCATTCAACTAAGGAGGTTATTTCTAAAGAAAGCAACAACAGTAAAAATCCTGAATTAATTCTAGCAAAAAGTCAGAAGGCAGTTGCCAGTAACATATATGTCATTATTAGTCAATTGTATATCTGTGTCTAGTTATTCTGACGAAAATAACCAGGAAGGTATAATGTAACATTAATTTCAGTATTTGCAAATGATGGGAAAAAGAAAATCAGCGCAAGAAACAGATCTTAGAAAACTCCTTAGAACTGATTCTAAATGAAATTCTGTTTAGGTGCAAATACTTTTACTGCGAGCACATCCTAGATATATGATAAGGTAATGATAATAATGTCAATGCACTCTTTCTTAGCAAGGGAATAAGATTATATAGACTTGGTTACTACCAAGGCCTATCATCCCCCCCAAAAGTCTCCACTGTGAATGAAATGGTATTTGCCTGTTTATGTGAAGAATGATGAAACTTTAAATGAATCGTTGACCTTTCTTGAATGACATGTGACCTGTAAGATATCTGAGCTGTATATCAAGAGCAGTTCTTGAAAATTGCTGTCTGCTGACCGAAAATAAACAATAAGATATCAAATATGGTTTGAAAAAATTGACTTGGTTTAACACTGGGGGAAAAAAAAAATGGAATTATTTTGACTCACCAGTCAGAACACATCAATTCATTTCAAATCATCCTTCATCTAGAGGCTGGAAGGGCTACTTCTTGGCTTTTACAGCTGCTTATGTTTGAGCAATTGCTATTTACCAGAATGCATGCTTTATTTAAACAATAACCAGCAGTAATAAAGAAGCTGTAAATGCAGGGATTGTTGGGATGAAATGGATTCTACAAAAGGAGAGAGGACCTTTGTTTTTCATCTGGGGGCATCTTGTTGGAGTTGAAAGGTCAGCAAAGAAGGGCAAATCTCTGAATGGGTCATTTGGGTCGTACTCGTACTCAAAATTCAGACCCTGAAAAACAGCGGCTGGTGAAGTCACCCAAGTGCAAAGCCTGCAAAGGGAGAGAGACTTTGAGGCAATTAGATTTCTGAGGGGGATGTGTTCTTGCTCTCCCTGTCTACCTGCGGGTTGGTCTCTCTGAGCTAAAAGAGAGTATTTTGCAAAACAGAAAAAAGCCTCAAGCTCTGTCCACATCAGGTTTTTAACTGTACCACCTGAGCTAGCACAGATTCCGGGCAGTGCAAGCAAGGTTAGATACACAGCCAAATCAGGGATTATTGACACTGTCTTTAGACACTTCATTTAGTTAACTGGATTTCCTTTTTAGCCAATGCAGAAAGGCAAGTTCCTCTGAGAGTGACTTGGAGAATGTAACAAGTTAAATTGCTGACCATCTGCAGAAAAGAGCTGGAAGAGCAGTTAAGATGGATACCTGAAGTGCTATGGTAGAAGCTTTGCTTCTCATCAGTCTGGGATACAATTCATGGAATCATAGAATGCTTAAGGTTGGAAGGGACCTTCACAGGTCATCTAGTCCAACCCCCCTGCTCACGCAGGGTCACCTAGAGCACGTGGCACAGGGATGCGTCCAAGCGGGTTTTAAAGATCTCCAGAGAAGGAGAATCTACAGCCTCTCTGGGCAGCCTGTTCCAGGGCTCTGTCACCCTCACTGTCAAGAAGTGTTTTCTCAAGTTCCTGTGGAACTTTTGGTGCCTCAGCTTGTGGCCGTTTCCTCTAGTCCTATCCCTGCCCACCACTGAAAAGAGGCCGCCCCGCTCCTCCTCACTGCCTCCCTTGAGGTATTTATACACGCTGATCAGGTCCCCCCTCAGCCTCCTCTTCTCCAGGCTGAACAGGCCCAGCTCTCTCAGCCTTTGCTCATAGGGCAGATGTTCCAGGCCTCTGATCATCCTGGTAGCCCTGCGCTGGACTCTCTCCAGCAGCTCCACATCCCTCTTGTACTGGGGAGCCCAGAACTGGACGCAGTCTCCAGATGTGGCCTCACCAGGGCTGAGTAGAGGGGGATGATCACTTCCCTCGACCTGCTGGAGACGCTCTTCTTAATGCACCCCAGGATCCCGTTGGCCTTCTTGGCCACCAGGGCACACTGCTGCCTCATGGTCAACTTGTCGTCCACCATGACGCCCAGGTCCCTCTCTGCGGGGCTGCTCTCCAGCAGGTCCATGCCTAATCTGTACTGGTGTCCAGGGTTATTCCTCCCCAAGTGCAGGACCCTGCACTTGCCCCTGTTGAACCCCATGAGGTTTCTAACCGCCTGGTTGTCCAGTCTGTCCAGGTTCCTCTGGATGGCAGCACAGCCCTCAGGGAGGGCTCAGCCCTCAGCTACTCTACCCAGTTTAGTATCATCAGCAAACTTGCTGAGGGAGCACTCAGCAAGTGCTCAATACACCGATTGCCCAATACATACTGCATATATCTAGAGCATCCTGGATGGCACTAATCATTGACATTCATTTAGGTTTGAACCTTAATTCAAAGTCTTTTTATCTAAGAAAGTGGAGCAGATGTCTAGGACTTCGGTTTCCTGCTGTTCAAAACACTACGAAGAAAGGAATTCACTAGTCTCCCAGCTTAACCACAGATAGGGGAACACTGGAGAAAAGATGGAGAACAAAGGCAGAAGGAAGGAAGACACGGGGTGGAACAGAAGAGACAAATGCTGGCCCAGAGAGTGTAGCTTTCCTCAGGAACATCTATCTGGAAAGGAATTTAAAAAAAAAAAAAAAAAAAAAAAAAAAAAAAAAAGAGGAAGGAAACTATAGGCTAGGATGACCTAGGCAGACAGATAGCTCAAAGACCTATGGCCTAAATATTGATGACTTACTAGCTCAAACAGTCTGCATTATCCCCGAGGAATGGATTTCCTGACTTCATGTGATTTCATTGCGTGTGCTAAAATAAAAGCACTCATGGGCCTCCTCTGCTTGGAAGTCAGCGAAGAGCTGTCCACTTTCATGTGCAGTCTAATACCTGTCAGCTGACTCACAGCACCAAATAAAACACAAGCATTCGGTGATGACAGATGGATTTGTTGCCCTGGAGGATTTGAGATCCATAAACCGACAAATGGATTCACTCATCTGTAGAAGTTGTTTTTTCATCTGTGACAGCTACAATACAGATAACATTAGTCATTCAAGGTAAAATCCAAATAAATGCAGGCACCATGTACAAATCCTGTGACAAATTTTACAGGAAAGTCTTACATAATTCTTTAACATAAGGCTTAATTATACCTGAAGCAGCAGGCGGAGCAGCGATCTGGATCCAAGCTAACCACCAAAGATCTTTTACATTAACACTGGCATGAATTTCATAAAGGACAGATTTCTTCCTGAAAGACACTGAGAAAATTAGCTGCTTAACCATCTTCACGTTTATTATTTTAATATTCCTATAGGGCTGGAATCCTTTTACAGTCCCACACTTTCAAGCACCACCAGAAGAACAGGCTAACAAGGAGTGTTTCCTATGCTTAGGCATGTGGATGCAATATGACAGCTCAAACACAAGTAAGAAGAACAAAGTCATTTTCAATTGAATTTGACTAAGGGTTTATTTCACAATTGGACAGAGGTTAAAAGAAAATTTGCCCATTATTCTTTCTTTATGGTAACCTCTGAAGGTACCATAACCTAGGCATTGTAGGTATCAACTCTATAACCTCACAAACTTTCTGATTTCCCTATTAAAAGTCCTTACTTTTAAGTAAGTTTTCTCGGTACTTAGTTCTCCAAGAAGCAAACCACTCCAGATCCTTACTGCTCCAATGCTTGTCTGTCTTGAAACAGAAACCATCCTTTTCCGATGCACTTACATCACGCCAAGATAGAGCAATGATAGTTGAACTTGCTAGCTCCACTGCAATAAAAATAATAAACAGCCACATTAATCATAATCAAAAAAAAAAAAAAAAAGTATTCATCTCTTACTAGTCAAACAAAATAGAGGTAGGACCTGTCCGGTTTTATTTACGTATTTACCCTGAGGTCCGGGCATTAAACTGGTTTATTAAACGTCGGTGTGTGCTGGGGGGGGACTGCAAGGGGGAGCCTCTGCTAATCAGAGGGGTCAGTGAAATAGAAACAATGACCAGTAATCACCACTAATGGCTGGGCCATTAGTGCTGATGAGGCACGAATGTCAGAGACCAGGTGCGAGTGACACGGGGAAAGGAGTGAGCACTAATTGCCCTATTCAGAAAATGTAAATGTGCTCCCGGCCTGCGTGACAACCCAGCCGCCGCACTGGTTACGAGGCTCAACGAAGGCATGGAAATGAGAGCTGGAATAGGCCTCCTAGGTCTTCTCCAACCAGTGGGGCTTTCTATCTGCCTTGTGTTCCCTACCGAAGTCTCCCGAGGTGGATGTGCAACCATTCCCCAAAGGGAGGAAGTTTTAGAGTCCAACAACCCACCCTTCTGATTTCATTTTCACCTTCTCCCTATTTCCTAGTTTATCCCTTGCCCATAACTACTTAGGCCTGTTTCCACGTGGGCTGGCTCACCCCAACACACGGGTATGCAGTGCTTCACGTGAACAACTTACAAACTTTTGCTAAAAATAAAGCAGTCATAAAAATACCACCCACACAACTATCCCAGCAAAAGCCCCTGTTGCAATGACCTAACGCAGTAACATCCCAAGAGCCTCCTTCACCCAAGGAACATCAGTAAGATCGGCAAAGAAAACTCCTTGGTTGAAGCTCTGTTGAGACAGGGTGAGTTGTTGCAATGGGGCAAGTTGCCTTGTGGAGACGCAGACCTTACTGGTGAGTATAGAGGGAGTTTGGCATCCGAGCAAGGAGTAGAGCTTCAGTCAAATGGCTTGAGTTAAATGAGGAAAAAGCCTCCCCTAAGATAGATGTGACACAGTGTAAATTAGAAGACTAATTTTAAGCGCTCAAGTGTGTCATTTCTGTCATTCTTATTAGACAAGCATCAGGCATAACTCCATGGCCACGGCTGAGCTCTTCTCTCACACAGATTGCTGTCTTCTGGCTAGCACTAGGCCTGTCCTTTGATTTGGAGAACCACATTGTCTGGACTTTGCAGCAACACCAGTTTTCATTACACCAGTGCAAACATCCAGGGGCAAACTCCTGAAGTAGTAGATGGTGCTTTTAGAATCAGCTTTAGAGGAAGAGAAAGGTCTTTTCTCACTCACACAAACAGTTGGGGAATTCTCAATGAGGCTCATGCACCCCCACATTTAAAAGTGCAATCCTATATTATGAACACCCTAAGCATCCATTTTATGCCCAAGACGAATCTTGTTCTTTTATTTTGTCTGATTATGATAGGTCTTCATATGTGTGTGTAAGAATAGAAAGAAACATTTATTTCCAGGGAATCCTCTTGCCCCTTGTGTAGCTTGTTAAGCTATATAAATTCTGGGAAAACTCACTTTACACAGCTGTTTTCAAGGGTGGCCTCTAAGAAATTCAGCTGTAGGCTTCTCAATGATCTAGCCTTCCTACTCAGTTTTATTCCTTGAGAGGCACTGATCACTGAGATAGCACTTAGGATAGCAGCAGAAATTCATCTGAACTGCTTGAAAAGAAGGACTGAACCTGATGCCTGTGGCTCTTGCATGGCCGTTACACTGGAGCAACATCTTGGCTGCCCCCAGGGTACACAGGACGCAGGTTGATCTGCTTCTCCCCTTGTCAGAGCTTAGTTGCCCATGGTTAGCTTGTCGAATGGCTCCTGGCTGTGTTCTCACGACCTCAGAAGTCTCTCCTTTCCTTCACCTCTCTCATCCATATAGTGTATTAGTCAGGCCTGGCTCAGCCCCCTCATCTTAGTTTTTACCTCCAAACTGGATGCTGTGGAGAGGACCATATACACCTGTGTATCCACCTTGTCTTGTGCACTCCTTATACAAAACATTGTGCTTGTGTGCACACCTAGGAGCAATCTGCATTGTGCAAATTCTAAAATAAAGAAGTATTTATAGCATCACCGCAGTGCTTATAAGCAAGACTGCATGCACACAGAGACATGACTTTCATGTGATTTTATTTCAGTTACAGCTAAATTTGTCAGATACTTATTTTCAAATTCTAACAAGAGATTTTGGATTCTAGCAGGAGGTAGGCATGCTAGCCTGTTGCTTGAAATAATTATTGTAAATTAATTAGCTGACTTTGAAATTTTATTTTAGCTTGTGCTGAAAATCAACAGAATGTTTCCAATTTGGGGAAGCACACGAACATTAAAATATAGCTGGAGAAAATTTATGATTCTCCCTTCTACAGCATATTACACAAAAGTGCCAGTTTATAGCAGAAGTGTTCCTGTGACAGCTTATTGAGGTGATACAACACATGAATGTGTGTGTATGCACAAAAATACACAAACACACACACCCCTGATAATTAGAAACTCAGAACATACTGCTCTGATACCTACTATTTATTTCTAAAACACATCTACATTACTACAGGAAAAAAGACAGTTGTCAAAACCTTTCCAGCTTGTGCTGTATTTCGCATGCTTATTTATGTTTGTCTTTCATTTTAAAGGGTCCATCTTACACTTTTAATTATCTTCCAGGTAGCTATGGGAAGCCTATGAAGAATTTAGGAAAAGGGTATGAAGAAGAATTTGTAGTACTGAAGGATATGTACAGCTTGCTATAATAAAATACTTCTAAAAAGGAAAAATAAAAAGGAAATCTTACAAAAACAGGAAAGAAAAGGAGATAGTGGGCAAAAAGGGTAAACTGCATTGCTTAGTCTTTACAGAGCAAGTCTTATAACGGCAAGAAGAAAGATAACTGATGGGTAGTATTTTAAGGCATATTAACCCAATTACAAGTATATTTTTACAATCGTAGCTCCAACATTTATCACACTGCATTTATTAGACCTCTGAGCTAGGTTATGTCAAATGAAATGCTGTGAAACTACAGCATTTCATTAAATTGCTGCTGGAGCAGGGTATTCAATCCTGATACTCTAAAACCACATGATTTTATCAAAATCTTCGGAAATTGAAGCAATCACTAAAAGGTGTCGGGAAATTAAAATGTTCTGTCTCAGTGAAAGAGATACACTCCTTGTAACATATATCAGTGTTTTTTTTTTAAGACACATTACTATGCAGAGAAAAGGCATCCAATACAGGAGACACAGTAGATTCCAGAAAAATCTAGCTGCTGCAATTTTTCATACTTAAACATATACTTTAAGAGAAAAAGACCTGCGCTTCTTTCAGAATTTGTTTTTATTTTTTTTCCTGTTCCATATTTGATCCCTTGACATATCATGTGTTTGCATAAAATAAAATCATACAGAATTTATTGACAGTGTTACAAAAGGGGAATGGATGTTTTCAAGCCTAGTTTCTGGCAAGTTTGACATGTTTTGCAGATCTTTTGAGGAGCCGACGAGGAGGGGTGGGCTGCTGGACCTCGTACTAACAAACAGAGAGGGCCTTGTTGGGGATGTGAAGGTGGGGGGTAACCTTGGCTGCAGTGACCACGAGCTGGTGGAGTTCAGGATCCAACGAGGAGGAGGAAGGGCAGTAAGTAGCCTTGCTGCGCTGGACTTCAGGAGGGCCAACTTTAGCCTCTTCAGAGACCTGCTGGGAAAGATCCCATGG